>NC_086230.1:24952500-25552500 GCF_036321145.2 Pelmatolapia mariae
GAATACAGCATGCAGGCAGACTGCTAGTGGCATATACCTTAGAGCAGGAGTCCTGTCTGGGGTTGAGCAGCTTATCTCTGCCTGCACTCTAAACATCAGACTTAAGTGCTGACTGTGCCACATGCCTGTGCTGTTCACAGGTTTAGAAGAAATCCGTACACCCACCCTCCATTCACTCCCTGAAAACCTGCAGTGTTATCTTACTGCTTATCTCTGGACCATCTAGAAACTTTTTTTCCCTCCGGCACAAAAGAACTTGATCCGCTCTGTGTGCAAGAGTAAAATTTTGAATAACTGTTCAGGTCACCTTGTCTGCTCATGCACAAAGGAAATATAGACCTTGTGTTCCAAATTTGATAATGTTTTATATGTGTCAATGATCATATCTTCTTGGGCGTCATTTAATCCTCTGTGTTTGTGACAAAAACGTTACCAGAATTTTCTTTATTCGTGTAAAACTACAATATGCCATTGTTCCACCCATGTGCCAACATGTCTCTCACATGGGTATAAAGTTACCGTAGTTTTATAGCAAGGTTTAAAAAGCTAGTTCCCATGGTCCAGTTTTGCACTGGTCTGTGTACTGGTTACTATGCTGGGGTATTAGTATTAGATGTCTGTTGTATTCATGATTCACTGGTTTGCTGAGGGAAAAGGTGTTTGTGGATAGTAACATGTGGGGCCCACACAGTCGGGAGGGGGGTTAGTCATGACTCTTGTGGCTTCCTGCAGATTAGGACGGTGTTTATAGAGCCCTGCTAAAGTACCCTTAGTAAAACACATTCAAATCCACACACTCATTATTAGTCTTTTCCATTAACATTATAACTCAAGCCTGTTTTTAATAGCAGGGGCAGCCAAAGGAGAACTGATGCAACTTCTGTCTGCTTTGTGGCCAAACAGTCAATTGTTGGTTGAAACTGAGGGGGATTGTCTGAGATGTGGAAACAGCAAAGTTCAGCATCTGGCAGAGCCAGAGATAGGATCCCTGACATTTAATCTTCAGAGGCTTTGCTAAGGGCACGGTTAAAAATCTGATGTTTTGACCTGAAACCATATGGCAGCCATCAGTGGCAAAGAAGCACAACCCTGACATTTCTTGCTAATTTACTGACTAGAAGTTCAAAAGGTTAGTCATAGGTTTGAATGAACACGTGGGTGTGTTAGTTTTAGAAAATGGTGATATCAGGACAAAAAATCAACTCCGTTTTTTCTCTGTTTACATTGTTATGTGTTTGGAACATGTGATGATAAAAAGATACGTTTTTGCTTTGAACTGAGATTATTTTAGAACATGACATTATGTTTACTATTCTGGGATTCTGCAAATGTGATAAAAACAGATGCTCTCACTCTGCGACCTTGACTGTTGACGTGGGATTCAAAAAAATGCTACGTGCCCGTCATGGTAAGTAACGCAATGTGTGTGAAGATGTGGTCACAAGAGACAAAGCAAGTCTCTCATTTTTTGTTCTCTCATGCAGAAAGCCTCTTGCTATAAAAAAAAAAAACAACAAAAAAAACAAAACGCAGACAAAACCAATGGAGCGGTACACTAAACGTGTCTATAGAGAAATCAGAAAAGAGAAGGAAGTGAGGTTGTTTGACAGAGGGTAAACTAAGTTTTCCTAAACCAGGTCAAGCAGACACAGAAATTTGGCTATTGTACTGCTGAGACAGGGAAACCAGACTCAGTGATTTAATCCCATGTATTTTTGCTTGAGGCCATACGCTGTGTTTTTGTTGTTTTTGTTTGCTTAAGTGCGTCTACAAAGGGTGTTTCTCCTGACGTATGAGTCCAAAGGTGCACATTTCTCAAGGAGAAACGGCTCTTTTCCCAAAGGGAAGCTGGCTGCCTGGGTCAATGTTGGAGGTCAACAGATAAGACGGATCAGGGGCAGGCCATTACTTTAATCCAGCTGTTGTCTCACATGACCGTCACCCCTTTAGCTAAAGGTGAGCATTCACAGATCCAAATTTTGTTGTTAAAGTTATAACTTGGGCAATGAAAAAACGATGGGAGGGGAGCAGCAGGAGTTTAAATGTCACACCTCCCTGATACAGCCTGAAGCACCTCTGTCTTTAAAACTGGGACGGACAGACACATAAACATAAACAGAGCAGGAGACAGCCAGACAGTCACAGAGACATGAGAAGAAACCAAAGTTTGAGAAGGGATCAGGACAAATCTGTAAATTCATTTCTTGTAACACTGCAAAACAAATGAGGTAGTTAACAGTTAGATAAAGCAGGGCATTGTTGAATTCATAAAGTAGAATGATGTCTTTTTATTGTCCTTTTTTTAAATAGTAGCACTCTTTAAATCACTTTTGAACCAGGGAGAAAACCTCAGAGATTTATTGACTCCACACCGTTGCCTCCCCTGTGTCTAAGCTCTACACACCACCCGGGAAGTGATGCTTTGATCAGCACACTGCACGCATTCTTCCCATCATCATCTCACTTCCCTCCCCGGTGTTTATTATTGGCTGCAGCTGGAACACCTCAAGTCGCTCAGACCTCACTCCACCAGGGTTGCACTGACAAAATACAGCTCAACAAAGCTGGAATAGCTCACCTCTGTTTGATTTTAACTTTCGTTAGAATATAAAGTCCAAGTCAAACTACTAAAGGGTCTGTGGAGTTTCACAGCAAATGCTTTGTTTACGTCTCCCTGTAAAGCATCATCTCTTTGTTACAATAAGCCATCAGAATATGATAGGGGAAAAAATGATGTATGACGTATGAATGGAAACAAACAGAAAACAGGTTGGACAATCTATCCATTTGTCCCTAAATGCCTTTAAAATTCCCATGAAAACTGCTACATTGACGGCATCTGACCGATGACAAACATGGATAAATGTATTGAGAGGCTGATTTTACAGAGGAAGGTAAAACTATACTAGGAAAAATACGAAGAAGTTAAACACAATGAAGTCTGAAAGCAACACAGAGACTAAACAGTGGTGTGAGTGTGTGTGAGAGGAAAAGTACTGTACATAAATCAGGATTTCCTTGACAAATGTGTGTGCGCACTTTAAATGTTTTGATCAGATTGGAAATAAGCAGCAGCAAAGCAGGCTAAAATACAGTCTGTCTATGTTAACACACAGTTAACACAACTCTATGGTTAAAACTAGATGTTAAAAAAACAACAACTTTTGGCCCCCCTCCAGTTGACTGAGGCATCTCCTAGAAACGATGAGGCCATTTTCCAGTGAAATTATTGCTCAGTTAACTGTGGTTTCACACCTGTTGATCTCTAATCAGTTGCCATGGTAACTCCAGGTAACTCCTGAATAAGACGATAAGGAGCGGATGTGCTTTAGTTTATTAAAACTTTCACTTTCTATTTTGGTCGAGTTAGGCTTGTTTACAGTACAGCTCCAGATCCAGGTGACAGCAAGTCACAATGATGTTACCGGTCCAGGTCCAGCTGCAGTCTGTATTCACCTTCAATATTGCTATAAGCTGATATGGATCAGTTTATGGCTTTTATTCCTTGTATTGTTTAACTTTTGGGTGACGGCTCAAAGACAGAGAGAGGATAAAGAGGGAGAGAAAGCAAGAGAGAAGAGATGAATGTACATGTAAAAGACCTTTCATTCCCATAACATGGCCATATGGCCAAATATGGATATGATTGATCTTCACTTGTTTTAAATTGTTCTTTGCTTTTGAATGAACCATTTAATTTTACAGGTGAGCAACAAAAAAAACATGGCTCGCCTGGAGTCTGTGACACAAAATGAGTATATCATCAAATATACGTGACTGCCTAAAAAGGAAGTCTTTCTGTCTGAGTCATTTCACAACTCTGAATATTTTTTTAAACGGCAAATGTTTATTTATTTTTTAACAGAACCCGTCTCACTTAACATTCTGTTCACTGCAACACTGATCAGTCCGTCAGAATGAGTTGACATGTATGGCAATAAGTCTTTCCTGTTATGTTAAATGAGTTGTTTTGCTGTAGGGTTTTGAGTACAAAATGTTTGGGATAACAAACAAAAGTACTTTTTGGGAAGTTAAAAAAGGAAATGGCACTGAAGCCAACAGACATGATGCCCTCACTTCTCACATCCCAGTTCAAAATTATTTGTCACATTACAGAAAATGTAGTGTGACAAATTGATGATTAAAGAGGAGTTCCTTGAGTCCATTTGCACGCACTAAAACAGACCTGTGGCACTTTTTTTAAATGCTGTAATCTGTTTTTTGTTGTAAGTCGAACAAAATTAAGTTGCAAATATTGATTTTGGTGCCTGTTAAATTATGTACAGGTGACATACATTGAGGGTGAGACCTGCAAGTGGTTAATAATTTGCATTTATAATACATTTAAAAAAAAATATATAGATGCAAGTAAATAATTGCTGTAATATTTCGTTCAGATTGACCCACCTGGAAGGACGAGATGGGGTACATATAGAAATGTACAAGTACATATGTTTTAAACATTACAGAAAGATTAAAAGCACTGCTGTGAAGGCACAATATAAACAATACTTAAAAGGATCATTAACTGTGGCTAAAAAATCAACATACTTGCTTAAGAATTGGCAGATCTTCCCACATACAGCACAGTAACTCATAACTCAATTATCTCTAAGCTAGCTAATGACATCGAGCCATCTTTTTTCCCTGGTGAAGTCCAAGATGAGGCATGATGACTAAAGTACGACACCTTCTCTTCAACTTCCCCCTGAAGGAGCTTTCACATGATGATGACTGTTAGCTCATGCTGCTGCTTGCCAGCTGGTCTGGTTTTGCTTGCACATGTGTGAGTCATTGCATTAGAGCTTCAACTGTGCACAGTGAAATAAAGAGACTGCTGCATCATTATCTAATCACCCTGCAGGTTTGATAGGGACAGCATACACTGTTAAGAACAAAATAAAAACCACTCCATCAGGTTGTTGAGGTGGATCATGGGAAATGCAGAGTCAGAGACATTTAAGTATTAAAATGCGTAATTTGGCAACATTGCAGCTGCCACAGAGAATGCTCCATAAAACTGACGAATATCGCTGCTGGATAACAAAAAGAAAATGTGGCTTCAATTAACAGCTCGCACAAACTCTTCTGTGACTGGCAGTAATCTCGCTAACCTAAAACAGATTGATTTAGGCATTCTTCCTGATCTGAAAGCACCACCAGGACCAGTGTTTTTGTTAAACTTGAATAGCACTATACAGACAGACTCTCAGATTTTTGTTTATTCTACTGTCTCTTACCAACCGTGGGACTTTAACCTCTATGTCGAAGAACTGTTTCATTTCCAGATCTCTCCTTTAAATCTTCAGGTTCACACCACTGACTTTCAGTAGCACGGGCAGGCTTTAACATGCAAGAGAAAATGTTCATTAGCTCTGAATACTCACTTTTTCTGAGAAACATGGATTTGATGGCCTTGTAAAATAGTGCTCTTATCCTGGCTTCAGACCAGTCTTGCCCCCTTACCCCCTTCCGCAGTCAACCCCTCCGCCCCATCTGAGCAGCCCCGAATTCCAGGAAAACTTGCAGCAAAGTTCTGGCTCGCATTAATCACAGTTCCACTCCCTGTAGAGCACAGAGGGAGAGACATCACCCCCTTCCCTTTCTGTGACCCCCTTTAGCTTCACACACCCACCTTTGACTGTTTTGATGCAGCCAAAAGTAGGAGATGAGAACTTCCTCCCGTTTTACCACAACCTCAACAGGTCTCTGTTTCACTTTGAGTATCTCACAATCTGCTCAGATCTTAACAGCCCCATTTGTCACACCACTGTGGTGACAAAGTCATGCTGCGTCAGTCAGTCTCTCTGCTTTATTTACCTGTTAGTTTTTCTGCATGTGGTCGTATTGTCGTTAACTCTTTATTGCACGCAATCCACAACAATGGTGTTAGCCAGGTCCCACGGGTTGCTACCTCCTACCAGTTGTTTTATGGTGAACAAACAAGGCAAAGCATGACTAAAAACTGGTCCAGATGATCCGCTGGAGGGAAGCTCATGTTGCACAAATTTTACACTTAACTGAAAAGGACATAGCTAGGAAATGTGTGCTGAGAAAATGTTCCATGACACAATACAGTTTTGTGAGGAAAGAAAAAAAACATGTTACGCAACCACTGTTTTACACTGCTAATATAAAAAATCTTTATTGATTGCCCTGTGTTTAAGCCTAAAAGGAGTGTGTGAGTGCAACGCTGCAGCCCAACCCGTTCCAGTGATAGACCTGTCTCTGCATGCCCATTAGATGCAGGCAAACTGAATAATACACAGGATAGTGTTCTCATCTAAAGAACTTATACATCCCGCTGGCTGTGTTTCTGGGACAATATGGCCAAGATCTCTGACGGGAATTCAGAGCACAGCTCTCATGAATAGCACATAAACAGAGAACATCCGTAAACAGTTTGAAGGACTCGTTTGGACTTTGTTCCAAGACGGTGGGTGGGAAGGAGGGATTCAGAAAGGGGACCGAGACAGAAGGCCAAGAGAGTGAAGCACTGCAGCTGATATTCCCTCTATGGCGGCCTGGTTGGGAGGAGCAACATCAAGCTGCCTCTGCTCTCCTTTGGGACATTCTGCCTGTACAAACAAACCTACCCCGGGCCTCTGGTCTAATGGGAACCAGACCTGCTCGAGGACCAAATCTCCTATTTTTTTTCTTTCCTTTTCTCCCCCCCCCCACCCCCCTCTCTCAACAACCAACGCTCCGTTGACACGCACTCCAGCTGAAGGACGCACTTCAATTATTCTAAACAGACCTGAAAAAATTCCCCTTCCCTTTATCAAGCTTTCCCACACAGCAGTTTTACATGACATTCCAAGTTTGTACATCAACGCTGACCTTCTTGATCCTCAAGGAATCAGATTCCAGTGACCTGTACTTATCACCACAGACACACTTTCTCTCACTTTCGCATACTTTCTTTATCACTCTTCCCCATTCCCTCTCTCTGTGTCACATGTGCGCACACAGAGCTTCCCATGCATCTGTTTGCAAAAACGTCAGTCTTTTTGACAGAGTATGAGTACATTTCTGCACCCAAGTAAATGCATAACTAGAGATTTCCACCAAATGACGAAAGCATAGGCTTAGAGGCACCAAGGTGATGTGTTGGCTGCTGTATGAAAGAATGTCATCCCTGGCTACAAAGTCTGAATGTTCTCACTGTTAGGGTTCAGAGTTTATCAGTGAATGTCCTCCCAGTCTCACTGGTGTCTCTATCTGAATGTTCTGTTTTACCAAAGTATGAATACTGGCACAGAGTCAGACGGGAAAAAAAAGACTCTTAAAACACATAGAGCCTCCACATTGACAGCACATCTGATTCAAAGAGGCCTGATTGTGATACGGCCTGGTGACACTGCTCCTAACAGACATGTGGAGCTGTTTAAATTGCTTCATTTCATCACTATAGTCTCCTTCCTGCACGATAAGGCTGGGATAAAAATCCAATACTTCCTTCTGTTTTTAATTTTTCTTTTCTATTTAAATCTGCACACGATCTGTAGTCAGGTCACTGACGCCAAGTGCATGGAAAGGCAGATTTATTGACAAGAATGAACCGTGTCTGAAGATGTGGAAAAAACTCACAAACACTGGAGATGACTGTTCAGCTCTGTCTTCCTCCCACACATCTGGGCACAAACCCGTCAATGTCCCTCAGGCAAAGATCGCTGATGAACTGAGCTGTCTTGCTGCCCAGTTCACAGTCATTCAACCCCACCACCCCCTGAAAAAAAAAACGTGTGCAAACACTCACACTCAATCCACACCCTTACATTTGATTTTTGCCTGGTCTTGTGAGCTGCTCTGGGCTTCTCTCTTTCTCCATGGGATTGCTATGGGATTTCTGGCAGTGTTTACTTCTTTGTGCTCTACAAGCCTGGAGCGGCCAAGCCCAGGCACACACGCACTTCTATGGAAGGGTAATGTTTTTCTGCACTGTCAGCACAAAGTGGTAACAAACATGTTGCAACTTATGGCTCTGTGTAAGCGTGTAGGAGTCAGAGTTATATACAGGATGTGAAACAAAAACCACTCAGATATTGGGGTCACTTGGAAATGTCCTCATTTTCAAAAGAAAACTGAACTGGTTTTCAGCACATATCGGCTCATGAACCATAAACAGCTAATTTTCAGCAACCATTGTAACATCCTGTGTCATATTCTATCATCACAAGTTTCAGCTGTTGATTACAGAAGCAATCATTTTAGCTACTTTGTGTCTGCAGCATCTACCTTTGTGGGTTTGAATACAGGCTGAATTAGTGAAAGGAAAAAAAGAACTTTCACCTGAATTGTTGCTTCAACAAATACGGCCAATGAATTAACAATTAATTTCATACAACGGTGTGTACTGTTCCTTTCACTGTTCCTTTTGTATGGTTATTTCACACAAAATAACCACAAACAGCTTTAAAACAGAGCAGAGAGAGGAATAGGAGGATCCCAAGAGAACAAAACATCTGTGTCTCTAGTTTGGTAAACCTAGCAAGTCTTCTGTTAGCTTTGTTTAATGGTAGTCGCATAATGCCAAGGCTAATGTCAGCAACAAATTAATAGATGCTGGCTTTGTGAGCAAAGCTGCAAAAAGAAAATATGTATCAGAAAGCAGTTCATAACTGAAAAAAAGATTAAATGAGCAAAAGAACAAGCACCAACAATATATTAAGCCCACCTGCATGATACTGTGTATTGTGTATCTTCCCCCTGTGCTTCCAAAGCATCTCTGACATGTCAGGACATGGACACAGGACCCCTGAAGGTGTCGTGTAGCGTCTGGCACCATGACTTTGGCAGCAGGTCTGTAGGATACAAGCTGGGGCCTCTGAGGATCAGGCTTGTTCAAACATATCCCTCAGATACTCAATCATATTGAGATCAGGGGGAATTTGGAGGCTAGATCAATGCCTAGAGCAATCTGTCATGATACATGATCTGTTCTTGAGTAGGTTTCTTTGGTAATGTTTAGGTGGGTTGGACATGCCTGCAATGATTTTACTGTTGTTGCTGTGCCCAGGCTATGATTATCACTTCTCATTTGTATTTGGTAGCGTGTGTTTGTGAGCCTTTGTGATTGGATGATACAGCTCCAGGGCATATTTAATTGGTGTCTCATTGATCTGCTGTTTTCATGTACTCACATGTCACGTAGTCCTGTTACATGAAATAGAGATGGGTCAATGCATTAACGCTATCGGGGTCTGAACATTTTAAAAGTTTGTTTGGGGACTATATAGTTGTTTAGATGCTGTTACAGTGTAATAACACACAATAATACACTGTAATGTGACTTTGCCTGCTTTTACAATATCCATAAAACACACTGAATGAAAGATATGTCGAAATCTTGCAACATGACCACAGAGTAGTAATGTCTTATGGTATTAGTGATGACACCAGGCGGGTGTGTCCAGGCAGGAGTTAATGCCATACTTGTTTATATTCTCACTGATGTAATTTGTTGAGGCAACAGAACTTTGGCAGGAAGGGACAGACAAACAGTCAAGGTCATTGACCCAGTTCAGGGAAAAAGCCACCAATCAGCTGTGTGTCCCTGATGTTTCAAATTAACGATTAGTTCTTGATATGGGACAGTAGATGGGGCAACAGGGCTGTCGTTGTTTGTTAATGATCACACAGCACTATGACCAATAATGGTTAACCACACATAACATCTTTCACCATTTCTTGAAACCTCCTTCCTCTTCTTGTCTTTCTTTTCTAATGTGAGCTCTTCCTCTATATTGTTCCACTGCCACGTTGCAACTATTCCAAGTTTGGGAAGTAGAGACACCTGGATAACCCCCCCCCCCCCCCCCCCTCCACCCACATCCCCCAAAACAAAATGTCTTCCTTCCAGGGTAGGTACGCCAAAAGCTATGGCCATGTGATGACAATGATGATGTGGCATGGTCTGATAGTGAGAAAGTAATGAGCGTGGCGACTCCACACCCCCATGGCCTCGCAACGCTCCCCTATCCCGAATCAAATACACAGAGATGTGTGGGATTACTCTCATAGGAGGCACTTGAACCCTTTGACTTCCTGCCCGCTCATGAGGTCACTGGTCTCAGTGGGAGTGTCTGTGAAATGCATGCTCAATAACAGCCGTCTGAAGGCAAGAGAGACCAGAAGGAGGAACAGGACGTGCTGTGAAGGGAGGGGAGTGAATGACAGGTTAGTGGGGGAGGTAGAGAAGGAGGATGAGAGGGGGGGGGGAAAGACCATCCAGGGTCTGTCTATAACGAGCCTGAGGCTGTTGGCAGCAATAGCATGTGTTATGGAGAGGACTCAGTTCTCTCTTAAAAAACTGGACGAAGGGGGTGGGGGTGCGAATGCTGCGCAGCCAGGAAAAATTCACAAAATAACAAAAAAAAAAGTTCCTCAGCTGTCTGACAAAATGGTCTGTTTTTCATTAATACGGGCAAGTTGCTATTTTGAGGCAGAGCTTCCATGTAAAATATGACCTTAAGTTTTAATCTGTTGGGTGCAGATAAAGATCTGGACTCTATTTGCTAAACACGCTGCATCAGCCTGAGGCTGGCCTCATTTGTGACCAGCCTTTAGCAAGCCTCGTGACAACCTGTTATGTTTTCTACATCCATCATGTGCCGCAGTAAAGCCATTTTGCGCTTATAATATTGTACAAGGGCCGATAACGTGTGATATCATGTGCTGGTCCCTGACAGCTTGCTTGTCTCTCACTGTCTCCCAGCTAATATTAGAGCAGCGCTGATTAAAGAGAGGGCTGATTTTGGTCCCAGTGAAGGTCAAAGTACTTAAAGTGGCAGCATCGAAGTGCTGTGAGGCTAACAAGAGTGAGCACCTGGTGTCCAATGCCTGCAGCTCGAAAGGTAAGGTTTTTGGAAGGAAGGGAGGGGGCAGGATGATGATCTTATATACAAAGCCAGCTTGTTTGAGGCCAGGCTCAGATGGAGCTGCTCTGCCAAGGGTCCAGGGCTCTACATCCTGCTGCGCACTGAAAGACCCAGTCTTCAAATAAGTCACACGAACAAAGAGCCATACAGACTGTAATCACCCATAAGCAACCCCATACACACATAGAAAGAGTACACTGTACTTCTCTATCTCCTTTGTTTCGTTTTCACTGTTTGCAGTGCCACCCATTAAGCTCCGAGTATTTCTCAAGAAGTCCCGGTTTTAAAATCGAACTCACAAATAAGTGCAATTAAATCATTCTCTGCAAAACACACACACACACACACAAACACACTGACTCCCCCGTCATCGTCTCCCCATGTTTCACCCTCGGGCAGCAACTGCGTAATGCCTTCCAGATGTTGGGATGCTGTATTCTCTGGCCTACCAAACCTTGGAAGTCAGTGCCCCTCTCTCATGGTGTTAATGGTGCCCAGGAGGCCTTTGAGGGGGGAAGGGAGGGGAGTCACAAGACCTTTCAACCTCCTATAGAGAATACAAAAAAGACCTCAAGATCCTGTCCCTTTCACAGGGTAATCGGTCGACTGTCTTCTCTTTGCATTGATCAGCGGGGTTTCAAATGGAATTCCTGATGAGAAACCTGGGTGTGGTTTAAAAAGACATCCTAGTAACAGTGGAGGCAAGAAGGCGTGCTTACAAACAGGATAACAAAAAGTTCTTTGCAGCTGTTCTTTCTCCAGATGGGTAGTGGTGGTGAACACTATTAGATTTCATTTATCAGCTTCCTTGGGCTGAGTATCTTGTGTCAGTAGCTCCTTGTCAACTTATTGCAAACCTGCCATATTATTCCTTTTTCTGAGTCTTAATAAATGAGTCTTGGTATAAAAAAAAAATCAATGGCTACTCTCTTGAGTTAGCTTGTGTTACCATCTTTCCATTTCTCTCTCCCTATGAGCCCCACTAAATGATCTTCTGTCACAGTCTCAGTTTTATGTTCCATACTTTACTCCAAGCTGAATAGCCAATCATTGGGGTCCTATCTATTTCGCAGTACAGACCATAAAACAGTATAAGACATGGTAGACAGCCACAGTCCCTCTGGGAATATTTTTTAAAAACAATATTAAAACTAGTGTTGGAACTTTTCCAGTCATGGTTATTCATTTATGTTCTTTTACTATGGAGGTTTGCGGTGATTGGATGACGAATGCAACCATCAGGGATGCAGGACAACTTCCAAAGATGGCTTTGGGGTGTTTCTGTTATTCTGGCAACTTGCACCATATAAAGGATAGACCACTCAAATGCACCAGCATGGCTCGGGCAAAGGGTGCAGACCAAGTGATCCCTAGACTAAAACCAAAAGAGGAGTGAGTGAGCTGAAGCGAGAAGAAAAAAGCTCCAGGCCGAGGATCTCTGTGAGAAAGTGTCCATCTGCAGCACACGCTGGAAACGACCCAAAACAAACAGGTTAAAATTAAACCACAGAGTGAAAGCCAATCTGTGTGTTTAACGTTCTTACAAACAGAGGATTACCGTGTTACCATTTCAAAGGTCTGAGAAATTGTCAGTTTTGTGGTTTATCCCACCACAATACAACCAATAATCTATGTAGCAGCCCCACCACTGGCTGACGCACAGAGAGATAGGGCATTATGGAGAAAGATAGAACTAAAAAGAAAGTAAAAAGTCACATGTAGGAAGGTCTTCAAACTTTGGCATTCTGTTTAATTATTAAAAACCACTTTTTAAAAACTAGAATGATAAATTCTCCTGCTATAATTTACAGCATAACATGTTCAACTTTTACAGTACAGTTACTGTAATAATTGCAGGTATAAGTTCCAAAGAAAAGCATATTTGTTACGCAGAGATAAAGTATGAATACAAATCAAGCCAAAGCTTGCAGATTCTTTCTTTAGACTTTGACATGGGTCATGAAGCTACTTGAGATGTGAGCTTTTCCCACTAACTCCACTGCATGTACCAGCAGGTTGAGTAATATTTTGCCATTTTTGGATAATAATGTAACATTTCTCTAGAAATTTCTCTAGTAGAAACACAGACGCTCTGTCTTTGCATCGTTTTAATCTGACTAACGGGCATCCCATCTTTCTAACCAGTTGATTCTGACTTTCCTAATTGGGTTTGGGCTTTGTTATGAAAGTATGTGGTTGCTGCGGTTGCCACCGCAGATGTTTCCCAACGCCATATGTACTGCATTCCCCTCCTCCACCTTTTTCAAAAGCCATGTCAGCCCCACAAGTTACTGCACAGCCATAGGGGATCAAATTTGTTCAGCTGCTAAGGACAAAGTGTGTTTCTGAGCTGTGGTGATTTGACACTTTGCTGCCATCTAGTGTTGACTAATGGGTCTGGATTTAGAGTTGTGTCTTCCGACAGTATTGTAAAACAGTGGGAAACCATTTATAAATGAGATATCTGTATAACTGTAGCCATTCGTTTAAAAAAAATCTAATATTTAAGGTGTGATTCACAGTGAAGACATGTAAAGTGCTGGATAATAATAATAATAATGGCATTCATTATTATTTTGTTGGCTGTGGCTCCAGAGGGAGCCAGAGATAAAGGGACTAAAGTGAGCTGGTTAACAGATATTCAGTAGAGATTCAGCAATAATAAATTAAACAGATAAAAATTCACATGCAATATTGTGCAAAGGTATTGAGGAACTCCTCCTTTTATTATTTTTTGCTTCCTAGAAGCCAGATTTTCTTGTTATTTTTAAAGTGCTCTTGAGCAATAGTTATAGAATTTCTTAAGGAACTCAAAGTTTTTCTTCTTCGCTTTTTCTGACCATTTTCCATGGAATGTTTTTTTAACCCTAACACTGACCCATGAATCATTCGAACATAAAAAATGGCAGTTAGGTCAAGGAATGAGTCAGGTTTGGGTCTACACATAACAGAAAACTTAGCCAAGAATCAGTTTTAAATTGCATCTTTTGTTGCTTGCAGCTTGTTGCGACACAAGCTGTTTGTTCCAATTGTTTTTGTTTAACCTACAAAAAAAAAAAAAAATACAGTTTGACAGTTTGAAAGTGTCAAACTGCTGATGTTGATGTGATCTATCTATCTAGCTAGCTAGCTAGCAAAGACCTCACACAGGACCTGAGAAATGCATGTGGTCCTTCAGTTGATCCACGTACTGGTTGCTGAAGCCTCATCAGAAATGGTCTCAGTGAAAGGGTGCCAGCCAAGAAGCCATTCTTGAGGAAGGGAAACTGGGGAAAAAAGACTGAGCTGTGCCAAATTACACAACTGAGATGAAAATCAGTGGCAACAGGTCTTATGGAGTGATGAATTCATATTTGAAATTTGTGGTTCAAATCATTGTCAGTATCCACAGAGGAGGTCGAGACAAATGTGCAACATTCCTAGTAAGCAAGCTACTTTCAGCTGCTGCCGTGCCACGAGAGGTTGCCACAGCAGTTAGCTCTGCATATCTGGTATGACAGATGCCTGATGTACACAAAGAAAATTTTTGTCTCCAGCTGGAAGTCATCTGTAAAACACAGTGGAGAATCTGTCGTTCCAGCCAGTGGCGTTGGACTTCTGAACACAAAAAAGTACGGTATGTTTTAGATCCACCATGCAATACCATCTGGAAAACATTTGATTTATACCAACTTAATTTTTCAGCATGACAATGTTCCCAAACACAATGCCAGTGGAGTAAAAGCATACCCGGAGAGCAAAACACACAATGGAACACTATCAGTCATGGATTGGTCTCTCCAGAACCCAGACCTCAACATTAAGGAAGCAGTGTGTGATCACCTTGACAGAGAACGGAACAAAAGGCAGTCAACATCCAAGAAGAGTGAATGTCCTTGCCTGGAGAACTATTCCTGAGAACTACTTCAGTTCAAGCTGTGTTGCAAAATAAAGACAATCATACCAAATATTGACTTTAATGCTTGCTAGAATTATGCAAACTTTGGTTTTATTTACCTTATATATTGTATTTCCATGTATGTTTGCACATATTTGAGTAAATTGCTGCACCTTTTTCCCATTTTTCTTGCAAAATATAAAGAAATAAAAGGAGACTCAAGACTTTTTTGCAGCAGTGTTCCCCATTCTCGTTGTTGATGCATCTGAACCCATAAAACATATCTGTTGCTGGAGAATATCATGCCAAGGGTTTGATGGTCTTTCCACCCAGATGATGTAGCAGAGCATTTGCCGTTCAGCTGGAAAAGTATTTACAGTTTATAAATCCCAGACTGCATGACATCATTTTTTACATCCTCTTCACTCAGCACACACCTCTCCTAAACCCAGAGTCTAAAGTTACCAAAGTCCAGATAAATAAATAAATGCATAATCAGACAACCTGGTGCTGCAGTGAGTCGACCAAAGTTTTCTGCGCTTTAAAATTCTTCAAGGCTTGTAGATAAAAAAAATGACTGCATAGAGGAAACTGAATGCACTTCTGTCACAGCTCTTTATCTATCTATCTATCTATCCATCCATCCCCACTATAATGATGCTAAACATTTCCATATGTCTATGATGTCAAGCTTAATTCCAGAGTAACAATCCTCTCCTGGGTCCATCGGGCCCAGATAGATTGTCCCTCAACAGATGGAGTGAAACCTGCTGTCAAAACACATTTTTCTTGCTACATGTGCTTTGTATTGTCTCAGAAAATGCATTTCACAGGAAGAGAAATTTAAAAAAAAAAGTTTAGAAAAAAAAGAGAAAGAAATGGTTTTGCTCTGGAATCTGTGACATTGTGAGAAATCGAAATATGCGTCTTTTTAAAACTTTTCATTCCTTCTGTGGTTATCAGCAGTTAGTGATTTGACAGATCACCAAACTCATCTCTCCTGAGCCACCTAGGAGTGTTTTGGTTGACTCTGATAGTTGTGGGTAAACAGTTGAGCAAAAACAGGGGCCTGGAAGAGGCAGATTGTTCTTGGACAAGCTTTCTACCCTGACTCAGCTGGACAGCAGGCATCCCAACATTGCAAAACAATAAAGAAACAATGTCATTACTCTGAAAAGAGGCCTTTGGTCTGAGCCAAGGCTTTGAGTAACACTGCTTAATTTCCAAGTGAAGAGAGCTGTTGCATTTTAAAGCACACGGGAGAAAGGAGCAGACAGAGGATATATGGTGTGAAAGCAAGGGTGGAGTAAGTTAAAACAAAAGAAGTCAAGACAAGAGAAGGATTTAGGTCAGCACATGTTTGGCAGCTTCACACTGACAGGCCATAATCCAAATGTGCTCAGCAAAAGCTCAAAGCACAGGATGTACTGCCTTCATTAGCAAGCACAGGTAGTGGAGAGGATGGAAAAGTGGACTGAGTGTGATTACTAAAGGAAACAAAAAAAGATCATTAGGAGATAACAGACAGGAGTTTTAACCGTGGATAAGATCCAAACATGGGATCCAGGAAGCAGAAAAAGCCCACCTTCACTGCTTCTCGAGCTGCGTTTAGCAATCAGATTTATGCTTTTCCTCTACGGACTCATTAAGCCTGTTTACTACTAATGACTTCCTGTTTGTTATCTGGCTCCTGCACACTTACACGTTTACACTTTCCTATCTAACATCCTAAAGGACTTTCATTGCCATGTGACAGACTTACATCTTCACGTTGATTGTTGGACCGAGCTTGTTTTGGTATGTTTTACCAAAACATCCCAATAAGAGAGTCTGCCAGAATCAATTACTTACTTTTCTTGATTATAATCAACTTCATATGGCTGCTAATGGCTTTGACGGTCCAAGGGTCCAAACTACTGACATTCCAGCTTCAGCTTATACAGTTTGTTTAATTGATAATTGGGAAATGTTAGCCTGCTAAAACAATAAACTCCCACTGTATATCCACTTGTATGCAGACTTACCAGCGCAATGTATGGATTTTGACAGGACAGAGATGCCTCAAGTCAAATATGGGAAATTATGCGCTTACTGGAAATGAAGATAAAACTGTGGCAAAAAGAAGACAAACAACAAATCACATGCATATGCTAAAACAGTAGATAACAGCCTCTGTGCTTTATTATTGTGTTCTACTATTTCAGTAGTAATTCAGCAGGAGCTTATCTACACAGTTTATAGCCGACTAATGTAAAGCGACGACAGCTTTCCCCAGTTTTGTTATTGTTGTCTCACTCCATGAGAGACTCAGTTCCCACAAAATATCTGCTAGGTTCGACTTGAGTCACTCATTTAAGTGCATTTAGGCTTTTGTCACATTGTTGAGTGAAGCACTGGACGCAGGTGAACCGCTGAGGACTTTAGTCTTAGTCTAAACGTCAACTGCTTCGTCTTCTTTCTCTCTCAGCTTCTCCGTTCCTCTCAGCTTTCAGACCTTAAGCTAAAGCTAGATGCTGCACTCAATTGCATCACTTGCCCCACGCTTTCCTTCGGAAGTGTAATTTGTGGCTGGCCTGTTTGAGTCTTAGTGGTTTTGTGCTCTAGTTTAGTTGTACAATCAGAGGACTGTTTGTACAGCGTACAACCTTTACTTGGAGCCCAGGGTGTCACAGGAAATAGTGTAAAAGTGAGGTCTTACCAACCTACAAAATTTAATTCAAAAATACTATACACTTCAGAATAACCATCACAGAGTCACCATTTATTCACAAAGTAACAGTGAAAAACAACAACAACAACAACAACAACAACAAAAGGATAAAGAAATGAAAACATGAATAAAAAAGAAGAAAAACAGCCTTCTGGGGCCTCAAAGGTGAAAATAGCAAACATAAGTACCTTTCTTTCTACACACAAATAACAAAAAGCAATAAAGCTACAGCATGAAAAAAATACTACAAAATAGGCCCTGTGTCTAACCACAGAAATGGACAAAAAGAAGGAAACAAAATTGCTGACTTCCCACCGAGCTTCCACTGCCTTAAGGTTAGGTTTAAACAAACAGAAAAGAACAGGAACTAAGATTTCACAGGTTTTCAAATTCAAGAAGTACATTTTAGGTCACAACAAATAACCCTAAAGCCTCGGTGCAGAGGCTAGAAATACACCTTCACTACCAAAAGTTTCTGCTGTGGCATTTGGCTGTAGCCTGCCTGGAACACACGGACACATGGAAACACACACACACACACACACACACACACACACACACACACGCCAAACAACAATCAAACAATCATGCTACTTCATATGAAGTATGATGGTTGTTCTTCATATATGATCACCAATGATGAGAAGTATGCAGCATTACCCCCAAAAAATCAGTTTATAAAAGACAGAGTTTGGACAATAGCTACCTGGTCAGATAAGTGAAGCCAAAGCTTCATGTTAAACCTGCTTTAATTCTGCAGCTCAAAATGTGAAAAAAGAATTCCAGTTGGACAGAAGTCGAACAGTAAGTGAACCTTCATTTCCTCTAACTGTGACCTCAGGAGACACTGTCCTTGGTGAGTTTGTGGTCAGTTTCAAATCATATTCAAACTAACAATCATTAAAGTTAAAAAGGAGGTCAAAGCAGGTTATTCTGACCTACCTTGCTTTGATTTACACAGTCTCCTCGAGGAATCATTAAATTGAAAGGTAATGACTTTATATTATTAGACAGAAAACCCTAACAAGGAAATCCCCTATAAGGAAGCTTGAGGTCAGAGGGAAGAATGAACTCTCTTTAAACAGGAAGAGACGTTGGGCTAAAACAGACTGCAGGAGCAGCAGCTATCTGTCAAAAACAGACAGTTATAGTGAAAGGGCACGCTCAAATGGCGTCGATATTTGAGCGTGCCCTTTCACTATAACTGTGTACCCTTCTCAGAGACTGGATAGATTTGAAAACGGCGTTTTCGTCTAAAAACGCTCCGCGTCCACACTAGCGTTTTCAGTCGTTTTCACAGAGTTGTGCACCGAAAACACTTACATTCCAGTACTGCGCATGCGTGAAACGCAAGAAGATTCGACCTGCCTTATTTCTGTCTGCCGCTTATTTACTTTCCTTTTGAATGTCGCGGCAAAATGTTGAGGAAAAGCACCAAGCTTTTAAAATGGACTAACAATGAGGTGGAGTTGTTGCCAGAGATGGGCAGTAACGCGTTACTGTAATCCGATTACTTTTTTCAAGTAACGAGTAAAGTAAGGGATTACTATTGCAAAAACGGTAATTAGATTACCGTTACTTTCCCGTAAGCACGCTGCGTTACTGCGTTACTAAAACCGAGATTTTTTTGCGAGAATGTCTCATGACAGTGACGTAGGCGAGTGCGACGTTCGTGACAACAGCTGTGTGCAGATCAACAATGGATAATATATCGAGTGCAGAGAGAGTATGAGCATGCAGCGTTTAAAGCGTGGAAGTACTGACCTTACTTTGAGTTTGATTCCATAAAAAGTGACAAAAACATTAGTGTCCGTTGTGCGTGGGAAGAAAACTTCTTTTTACAGCGAAAAAAACCCCTAAACTTCCAAGCAAGCACCGAGTGCGCTACGACGTAATGGGAAATTCACACAGAAACTCGCGGATTCTTCAACCGACCTGCACCTGCACCAGGGTAAACCTCCGCCTACCCCACTCCTGCTTTACAGGTGAAAATAGAGCAACAGGACCGCTAGTCTTTGATTTTATTTATTTTCTGCTGTGTTTTACTTGCATTTATTTGAAAGAGTGAGTGTAAACACAAAAAAATATTTTATTTTATGTGCTGGAATGTGCAGAAAATAGGTTTAAATGATAAACAAATTTCTTCCAGTCAAAGAATGTTGCGTATAATTAAATTTTTTAAAATTTTACTTTTTAAAAATGTAATCAAATGGAAAGGTCTCTTTTTAAAACTAAGAAAACAAGTTTTAAAAAGAGACCTTTCCATTTGATTACATTTTGTATGATGGATTATGCAGAAAAAGTAGAATTGGGCTGAAAGATCTATTGCTTTATTACCTATTCAGGTTGTAAATCGTGTTTTTAAAAAGTAACTAAGTAATTAATTACTTTTGAAAATAAGTAATCAGTAAAGTAACGGGATTACTTTTTGGGGAAGTAATTAGTTACTGATTACTTTTTTCAAGTAACTTGACCAACACTGGTTGTTGCTGCGAGTAACACAAAAGTACAAAGTTGCAAAAGCGAGTGAGAGTTAAAGAATTTGAAGAAAAGCTATTTGGAGCATGTACAAACTGATATTAATCTTTAATAGGGCTGTCAAAATTGAGAGCAAACAAAACAACTGCTGTGTAATGCCCTCCACTATCTTAGTTTAATTGGTCACATGACTGCATCATATGACTAACATGCGTCATCGTTTTAGAAAGCCTCTGTTTTCGCTGTCCACACTGCGAAGCAAAAGCACCGTTTTCAAATGTATGCGTTTTCGAGAGCGTTTCCAAAACACTGCGTTTTCCTAGAACGCAGTCTGAGTGTGGACGGGAGGCCAAAACGGAGAGAGAGCGATGCGTTTCCAAACGAAAACGCATTAGTGTGGACGTAGCCAGATTCATTTCTCATTCATCACATCCAGTTTCAAGACACAAAGACAATACTCTAGACTCAGGGTTTCACACATCCACCGTTTATATACAGTCTATGTCCCAAACTTACATTTTTGACTAGTCTGACGGCACCACACTTGTACTCATTGTGCACGTCATGTAGCTGTATTTTACAGTATGAATGCAATGAAAATGGTAAGTGTGAAAGTATGCAATTTGAGACACTGCATAAGTTAACATTGCAGTTGTTAATCAGTATGTTAGCATCCTGAAGTTAATGGTACTCTAAACATAAAGTGGAATTGCTCAAATTAAGGCCGGGTGTGTGCAGACTAACTTCAGTATTCACCTACAAAAGTTTTGGATAACGAGATGACTGGAATACGGCAAATTCTGGGAGTCTTTCCAAGAATGTCTGTTTACAATCACATGTAGCCTAATATATACAATATCTTTCCCAAAAGTACACACACAGGAGGTAATGAATGAGGGAAGAATGCAATCTTTGGCAGGGGAATTGATGTTTCTCAGTGCTGTGGCATGTAGCATATAAACTTTCGTAGGGCAGTTTGTGAAGAGTGCAGTTTGCACAGAAATCAACGAAAGCGTATTAAAACCAAACTGGAAACAGTGACAAACTGCTTCCTCCAGCGACAAATTAATTCTCAAATACAAGTTGTAAGAATTAGTCAGAAATTGCTTTGAGATTCCGATAAAGTTAGGAGGAATTTTCCACACTGGATACAAGATGAGTAAGCTGCTGTTTGACTTAATCATGAATTTCCCAGCAGGAAAGATAAAATTACTCTGTACTGCAGTCAGGATAGGGCATATCTGATGTTATGTGTGTAACAAAGAATTTTAGGGAATTTTGTCTCCCCAGTCTCCCTGACACTGATGCAATGTCTCTTGCACAAAGTAAAGAAAATGCCAAAGAAGAAAATGCCAGCAGAGAAACAAGGAATCTGTGGACACAGAGGGTCCTCTGTTAGACTCATGAATCTTCCAAGATCGCGTTACAATAAGCCGAGCTTCAGTAAGTAAATGGAGATATTGTTGCACTGTGAATGTCTCTGTTGTTTTTCTGTGTTTTCACAAATGGAGTCGTTGGACACTGGTTGCTTGCTCGGTTTTATAACGGGGTGAGGAAAGTGCATCTGGTGTCTACAAAAGAACTGATGGAATTTCTCTCTAACAGAACAATGCCATCTTGTCAGTGGTAAGATATATGATCAGTTCCTGGGTGTTACTACAGGACTGGCATTAAAACTGCAGGATACAGTCAAGTGCCTTTTTCCTTAGGACTTTGTCAAATTTGAACGGCCACTTCCCCTTTGTCACTGGAAAATTCATTCTTTTTATAACAAGCTGTAGTAAAAAGGCCAACATTGTCACATCAGCCTCACGAACATTTGTCACGCCATTAATTGCTCTGTGATTTATTCTAGTAAACGCCTGAGTCCAGTTAATCTCATTGTCCTTGAAATCCTTCAAGGCCAGCTGGTTCCTGCACGTTCTTAGACTTGAACAGGAAGTACCCTTATTAAATGAAAGTGATAGCGATCACAGCGTGGCTTCATGAAATGTAAGTGAACCGCACAAACGTTTGAACATTTCTGTTAGGTTTGGCAGCACTTAGCTTGGATTTCAAATGGACTTTGTTGCTGGGAAACACACACCATTTGTCATGAGAATTGAGCTGGAATGAGACCAGTATTAGTCCAGTGAAATTTTAATAGCAGCCTTTCAAGTCTGATAAGTGTATAAACCTCCAGGAGAGAGAAAAAAGAAGACAGAGGGGGGTGTGATCCTTGCTTGCTTTTTCTGCAGCAGGACTGGAATTTCAATGCTTGTTTTCTTCACTGGAGTGTGTTGTTTGTCTTTCAGAGCATTCCTTCTTGGATATCCTCCTCTATCTTTTCTGCTTCAACCTAATGGACCTTTCAAATAACCTTTGACCTACACTGGATTAAAAGACAACTTGCTGCACGTAGCTGCTTTTTCTCACTTGCCCTTAACCAAAAACATATTGTTCTGGTTTCTATTAAACATTTCTGTGGGTCCCAAGAGCACAAGGAGGATGTGATTACTTGCTTTTAAAGCCTCCCACGGATTCACTGTTCTTGCTTAGTGATTTGTTATTTAATGCAGGGGATGCATCCCAAAAGAGTTCATCACCTTAAACTGACTCAGAAATGATTCCTACATCCGTTCCTTTAGTGTGACAGGACAACTTTCTTTCAGTTTCTAGAAAATCACATGCTTATCTGGGAGTATCCCACATTTCCAGACTGTGCCACACAGACACCACACACTTACACAAAGATCTAACTGAAAGTGAAATCTGGGAAATTCCAGTTTTTAATATTGGCTTCTTTTGTGCCATAACATGTTCTTAATCAACAATGCAAAATGGGCACATTCCTTTTCTCTGATGTTAAGATGATAATGAATCAAAAGCAAACAAACAAAAAAAAAACCCCACATGATACATATTTCATTTCTGAATCAATTTGGTGTAAAAATTCAACCAGAAGGGACAAAAAATGGTCCAGTTTTGGTCTTTAAACATTTGGTCTAAATTATGAAAACACAGAGCAACAGAGCCGATGGTGCGTGGGTGTGAATCTATGTGCTGGTGACCTTAAGATGTGTCTGTGCATGTGTATGTGTGGGCACAACGACGGCTAACAGCCAACAACCCAAAAAAATCTTCACTCTTCAGGTGATTTAGAGGGTTTGGGTAAATTTTTGTTGTTTTAGTAGTAAAATGTAACTGTATATGCGACAGTGAAGTCGTATATACAGTATTTTAATTCCTCCTTTATTTTGCACAGTTTCCATTCTTTTAAAGTGTAAAACTTTCCAAAAATAAGCACATTTATGCTTTTTCAGGGGGTTTTCCCACAGTTCTAGAGAAAAGACAGGATGTCTAAATTTACAGAATTATGTTATGGAAAGAGGAAGTGTAAATGACCTATACAGATATTTTTTTGTATTATTTGTTGTCTAAAAGTCAACGGTCTAAATCCATTTTTATGTATTTTTATGAATATAATATCATGAATTAACGTTTTCACAGCAAATATCAAATTGTGTTAAACGGGCAAAAAGATTATTTAAAGCTATTAATGTCTGTAAATACCTCACTCAAGACCTACAATAGTTAACGGTGCAAACATCAGACTGTGTAACATAGCCTGACTCATGAATAACAGAAATATCGCCCCCCGCATGCAAATTACTAACTGTGCAGTGAAAGTGGGAAGAGAGAGAGAAAGAGAGGAAGAGAGAGCTAGGATCTCGACGTATTTCTCTCTCTCCCGCTCATATGCTTGTACTTATTCACGACAGCTCGGAGCTGCACAGTCCAACAGGGGAAGCTGAGCAGAGGGGTAACAAATGACTGAGGGGTCATTGTTGAGTAAAGCAACTCAAATGAGTCAAAGTAGATTATTTGTTCAGCTGTCAGTGGGGCTCCTTCTCATTGCGGCAGGTAAGATGCTCTCACTTTCATTGCTAAAATGACGGTCTTCGAGCTTTATAATGCATATTTGGTGTAATTTTGTCATATGATGTCTTTTTTTCAGTGGCCAAGACTTGTTTTTATTTATTTTTTGTTATTTATTTATTTATTACTTTATTTTCATTACCCACGAGGTCTATATGGATCAAGCATAAATGTGAAGCCATATTCGTGGTAGAGAAAGAGAATGGTGTGGTCATTGGCGTGATTAGTAAAACAACAGCAGCTAAAACTGTGACATGCCCTAGGTGCAGGACTTAATTTAACCAGAAGGGTGCGATAGATTGTCGTGTGTAAAAGAGAGAGGGAAAATAAAAGAAATGAAAAACAAATGGTGGATAGTTTCGCAGATTTTGTGAAAGAATGTGTAAAAGTACCCAGGGAGAAAACAAAGATGTGAAATCTGAACCAAATCTTTTCCCCTCAAATGAACACTTATTATGTGCAATCCAGTCTTTTTAGATGTGAGTTAAGGCTATTTATGCAACAGCAATTTCAACTCGCTGGCACTGGCTGTGACTCTGAATGTTCATTAGCGGTTTATTGGATTGATGTAGTTAAATGTATAGGCAGTTGTGTGTTTTTCTTTCCTTTCACTTTCCATTAAGTATATGTGGCCCGGTCATGGGGAATGAGACAGGACACACGAAATACTCTTTTGTGGGCTTTTTTATTCTCCGACTGTACTCGGAGGAGCACAGTTTTAATTCTGTAGTTTTGAGTGAAACGGCAAAATTTAACTATTCCACTGGCTCAGCCTAAAACCTAAAACTGTCTTCCAGGGTCTGAGACACAGTAACTATCATATGTACACATTAACCTCAAACAGTATAGACAACAGTAGTGACCTGTCTAGAAACCAATACAAAAAAAGAGAAAACAAAACAAATAAACACATTGTTTACATCCCACAATTTAGCAGTTCAACTGGCAATAAAGTACACAGTAAACTCTCTTTTAAACATACACATTTCTATGGGAGAACATCATGAACTCACTTTGGTTTCTCCACACAGCCACTGCTAAGACAAGTACACACACAGGAATCACACAGCAAGTGATCTCCCCTCTGAATCAAACAGAAATATACAGAGTTATGCAAAATGAATAACAGTATAAACTTAACAACTTTGAACTCTGTTATGACACTGTCACTACTCACGCCAACTCGCTCTTCAGTCCCTCTCACAGCACGTGACCATTAAACATACACCCGTCGCGCGTTAAGAACTCTCTTGTTTAGCTAGCCACAGAATTGTTTGCAGCCTCTGACTCTCCAGTGCTCCCGCGCTCAGTGTGTGACGCAAACTTGCGTGCATGCGTGCTCTGGCTTACAGCTGCTCTTAAAGGGACAGTATACCCCCAAACGCGAGGTCTAGTCATCACCATGACAACTCTACAACAGACCCCTGGTAGACAGGCAACCAGTCATAAACACAATCCCCTCTTTTTAAACCCTTTCCATGCATAGTATCAGTTCACTTGGCTACATTCTCCCCTGCTACGAGTCAACGTCCTCGGTGACCCCCTGCTCATCCACCATTCCCCTGAGTTTGGTGGTGTAGAAAACCATACCGGCTAACACCTGGGAGAGTACATCGGGACTGAGGGATACTGCATTGCATGCTGACCTAGGTAGGTTAAATGGGTTTGTGTGGACCCCTGCAGTTCCTCTCCTACTCCTGCGTGTAGCAGGTGCGGGTGGACCCCCCTCCGCTTTCTCTGTTTTCCCTTTCCTAGGAGCTGGAACAGGTTTCGCCACCGGTTCTTCACTGGAGAATCCAATGCTTCCTGGTCCAGGTGGAAGGTAAGCTGTTGGCTCTACCTCGAGGTCATCAGGGTCGTCGCCGCTCTCCTGCCCTAATAGCTCCTCACCCTCCACCATATTTTCAGCTCCCTTCTCCAACTCGTTACCAGGCCTGTCGACCGTTGGAACCAAGTTCTCAGGTCCCTGAGCCACTGGCAGCTCCATTGGGTACTGGACCTCCTCCATCAAGGCAAACTCTGGGTGCTCAAACTCAGTGTCAGACTCTTGGTGCTCATCTGCAGAACTGACTTCCTGGTCACATAGCCTTGGCTTGGGTGCAGGTATAGACCCCACGCATGGCCTCAAGTTAGATCTGTGGACTCTTTTCACGGGCCCTCCTTCTAGTGGCACTACTGTATATGTTGTCCCTTGGATATCCACCACTTTATACACAGGGGCTGCCCAGGCATCTTGAATCTTATTCCTTCCTGGTGGTCGGTAACGGAGATACACGAACTGTCCGATGTCAACAGGTGGACAGAACACCTTTCCTTGCTGCTGAACCACTCTCTCTGCAGCCTTCCGTCCGGCAAACTCTCTGGCTCTGGCATGTGCATCCTGGAGACGCTCCTGGTGCACTGCTAACCAGTCCAGTTTGTCATCCTTCACTTCCTCCCGGCCCAACAATGCATCAACGGGTAGATGTGGGTGGACCCCAAACAGCAGGTAATAGGGCGAATACCCTGTGGTCGAGTGCGGCGTGACATTGTAAGCATACACCAGCTCTGACAGATGCTCGGGCCAGCGCCGCTTCTTCTCAGGGGGAAGCGTACGCAAGAGGTTGTGCAAAGTCCTGTTGAACCTCTCACAATGTGGGTTACCCTGAGGGTGGTGGGGTGTTGTACGAGTTTTCTTTACTCCATACAGTTTGCATAGCTCAGCAATCACTGCGCTTTCAAAATTCCTGCCTTGGTCTGAGTGCAGGCGCTCTGGTACCCCATATTTCATGAACCACTCTTTCAGGATAATCTTAGCTGTGGTATCTGCTTTTTGATCTCGTGTGGCAAATGCCTGACTGAACTTGGTGAATACGTCAGTTATTACAAGAACGTTTTCACGACCATCCGTAGCCCGCTCAAGGGTGGTGTAATCAACAGCAACAACTTCAAGTGGGCGGGTAGCTAAAAATGGAGCGTGGGGTGCCTGAACTTTGGGTTGAGGCATCTTTGTTAGCACACACCTCTGACATTTCTTCACCCAGTGCTCAACATCTTCAAACATGCCCCCCCAGAAACATCTTTGTTTCAACAATCCCAGGGTGCGTTCGATTCCCTGGTGTCCCATGTGGTCATGCACACTCCTGAGCACTTTTTCTTTAAGGCAGGCAGGTAGTAGCAGCTGATGGCACTGTCCAAGGTGAGCATCCTCAATCACACGGTATAGCAGTCCATCCTTTTCTCTAATCCGAGGCCACTGCTTCAGTAGAGAACGTACCGGTTTAGACAGACCCCCTCTCTCTCTGTAGGTAGGTCTCTTCTGTCTGCACCAAAACTCTCTCAAGACACCAATTGTTGGGTCTGACACTTGAAAGCGATAGAGTTCTGCATTGGAGTAACCAGGCATCGTTGGGGTGTTGCCCAGCACAGCCTCACTGACTGCTTCCTCATCTGGTTCGGAGGCCTGCAGCAGTCTGATCCTACAAGCCTCAACTCCTGCCATGACAAGATCTGAGCCTAGACTTGTACCTGCCCTTAGCACATTACATATGGCTATAGAGCCATCATATTCTGCATCCTCACTGTCAGGTTCTGCCGTGTCAACTGTTGGTTGCCGAGAGAGGGCATCAGCGGCAGTGTTGCAGCGGCCAGGGCGATACTTGACATCAAAGTCAAACACAGACAGCTGAGCTACCCACCTCTGTTGAATGGCTCCTAAATTAGCAGTGGGCAGGTGACACAGGGGATTGTTATCCGTTATGATTGTGAACTTGGACCCCAGCAGATAACTCCTAAACTTCTCTGTGACTGCCCACTTTAATGCTAGGAGTTCGAGCTTCATGCTGCTAAAGTTTTGATCATTCTTCTCAGCCCCTCTGAGCCTCCTACTAGCATAAGCTATGACTTTATTCCTTCCCCCCTGCTTCTGGGACAGAATAGCGCCTAATCCAAGACTGCTGGCATCTGTTTCCAGTGTGAAAGGGAGACTGAAATCAGCATAGCCTAGAACGGGGGCACTAGTCAACTTTTCCTTAAGCAACTCAAAAGCTTGTAAGCATTGTGATGTCCAGGCTGAAGCAAAAAGCTGTTTAGCCCTGACAGGACTTATTTCCTTAACACAGACGTTCACTACATCATGGAGTGGCCCCGCAGTTTGGGAAAAGCCCTCAATGAATCTCCTATAGTAGCTGCAAAATCCTAAAAAGGACCTTAGCTCTTTCACAGTACTAGGGATGGGCCATTTTGCCACAGCGCTTATCTTGTCAGGATCCGTGCTTATTCCCTGAGCCGACACTTCATGACCGAGAAACTTGACCTTGGGCTGGAGGAAATGGCACTTTTCAACCTTAACCTTCAGCCCCGTATCCCTCAGTCTTTTCAAAACAGTCTCCAGTCTCACAATGTGATCCTGGAATGTTGTTGAAAACACAAGCAGATCATCCAAGTAGATCAACACAATCTGAAAGACCAAATCACTCATTGTGGCCTGCATAAGACGCTGAAAGGTCGCGGGGGCATTACATAGCCCGAAAGGCATCCTCAAGTATTCATACAGGCCAAATGGTGTGGTAAATGCTGTTTTGTCTCTGTCCTTCTCATGTACCGCTACCTGATGGTAGCCACTGGCAAGATCTATGGTTGAGAAGAACTCTGCACCACTCAAGGCATCCAGGCTCTCCTCAATCCGAGGGAGTGGAAACGCATCACGCCTGGTCTTTGCATTTAGTCTGCGGTAGTCTACACACAGTCTAAGACTCCCATCTGACTTGCGTACCAGAACAACTGGTGAAGCATAGGAACTTGAACTCTCCTGAATCACCCCCTTTCTCAACAGTTCAGAAATGTGCTCCCTGACCTCTTTGTACTGATTTGGTGGAATGCGCCTGTATGGCTGAGAAACAGGGACTTCATCTACAACAGGAATTTCATGCTTCACACGATCAGTGTACCCCAAATCCTCATCATGAAGTGCAAAAACATCCGCATACCTTTTCAAAAGAGCTCTGACCTCGACCCGTTGTTCCGGTGTGCCACCTATGTGTAATCTTCCCAAGAAGTCCTGTAAGCAGCTGTTGGCCCCCTGACAGTCCTTTTGGTTAAGAGTCACCTCCTCATGGTTGGCAGATATGCGCTCAAATTTCACCTCGCATGGGTCACCCTCAATGCAGCGGCCAGGACTAATGATGCCTAGTCTAGCCTTGGGTGGAAGCCAAACATCCTCTTGTGAGATGTTCATCACCTGTACTGGGAATACCAGGCTGTTAGTTGACACCAGGGTTGGGATCACCAGTAAGCCACCTGGGAGCTGAACATTCCCTGGTTCAACCAACGCGCTACCAAACTGCTTGCCATGGCCCCTTGCATAGACAGTGGTCAGGGATGAGGCAGGCACCCACACTTTGTGTTTGCTTGCAACATGGGCAGTAGACACCTTTTCCACCAGCTCAGCAGCTTGTACGCAGTGGCAGGCCTTCCTCCAGCTGGACTCCAGCTCTCCCCCTAGAGTGATGTCAAACTCTGAGAGTACTAACTGTCTACATCGTTTTGCAATGTTCATCCCTATAATCCCATGAGGTGACGAATCCAACCATTTGGGATTGTCTCTTTCTGCTTTATCATCTTTGATTATGAGAAAACCACATTCTGGTATAGTGAGCCCCATAACCTGTACATCTAACTCTACATAGCCTAAATAGGGCAGCGGCAACTGGTTGGCTGCTGTGATTTTAAGCCACTTGGCAGTACAGTGCATATCTTCATCTTCTCCCTGGAGATGATTTCTGAAAAAGCTTTCTGTCAAAGTGCTTACATTACTTCCTGTGTCTAGTAGACATCTAAGGGATACACCACCTATCTGGATATCTACTTCAGGGCACCGACCTACAGCATGTTCTAGAAAATGTTCCTTGGTTAGAGCTTCCTTTGAGCCTTCTGACTTGCCTCGCATTGCCCGGCTCATAGCAATGGAGGGTTCCCGTTTCCCGTTAGCGGTGAACTGGGCATGGTTGGAGACTGGCTCGCAGGTTGTCGGGGTGCAATACAGTGTCTGGCCATATGTCCCACCCCTTCACATCGGAGACAAATGGGCTGACCCTCTCTAGTGTACTTAGGCTTGGGCTTAGCTTTAACACCTCTACTGTCTTCAGAACTGGCAGTCTGTGTTGTGAGCTCCCTCACTGCATTAGTTAACTCCCCTATTGCCCTACCCTGTTGTGTGATTATTTTAACCATATCTTGCAGAGCCATGGTAAAGTCTGTCTGTACATCACTTGTGGAGGATGTCTTTTCACAGCTTTCATCTGGCCTGTCACTCACTATATTTCTATGTCTTGCTACATTAGTGCTGCGTGGACGATCTTCCATAGTCCACATGATTGCCTCCTCTCTAACATCAAAGAGACTACACTCAGGCTTCTCCCTAGTGAGCCTACGTAGTTCACGCCGAAGATTTGGGGCATGCACACCTTCAATGAACTGATCCCGAAGTGCCAGCTGCGTGTTAGGTACTACATTAGGGGACTGTTGTATTGCAGCATTGAGCAACTGAGAGAGTGCATGTGAATAATCTCGTAGGTCTTCCCCATCTAGTTGGCGGCGTGCATAGAAAGCATGCAAGAGCTGTGGTGTGGTGCGCTTCTCTCTAAATGCCTCCCTCAAATATGAAAAGAGATCACTCGGTTGCTTCACCTGGCCTGCCATACGTAACTTAACTTCCTCTAGGGCAGACCCTTTCAGCTGTGAGAGGATAAAGTCGGTTTGATCCTCTCCACGCAGACCCCTAGTTCTTATTGCTCTTTCCACCTCTTCTATGAATTCATCAACAGTGTAAGCATCTTTTGCTGGTTCCCCACTAAAAGGTATTATCACCTTTTCTCTTGGAATGTACACAACAGATCTAGTTGGAACATTACCCATGTTAGCAATACTAGACATAACAGCATCATGTTTCCTACTCAGTTCGTTAATCTGTGTTTGCAGCTGCACCAACGGGTTACCTGCACTGTCAAACAAAGAGGCAGCTTGACTGTCTTCAGTGGGGATAGCTCCGGCCCCTGAAGGACCTTCCCCCTCGTCCTCTTGTGACATACTGCAATGTCTCTGAGTCTTTACTGCAGCAGATTCCCACAGTCACTTGTAGATGAGATTCAACAGTCCAAAATCTGTATCAGGCGCCCTCCCCGTCCAACGGCTGAAGCAGGCTCCTGTTGTACCAACTGCCACTGCACAGAACCACCTCAGGATATCCACACTGCAGTTGCCGCCCTCTGGGTAGGACTGGGATCTTCTCAGCCACTACTGTTGTCTATAAAGCCCCACTCACTGTGTCTCTCTATACTGAAACTCAAAACTAAACTGAGAATCCCACTTCTGACACCAAACTATGTGGCCCGGTCATGGGGAATGAGACAGGACACACGAAATACTCTTTTGTGGGCTTTTTTATTCTCCGACTGTACTCGGAGGAGCACAGTTTTAATTCTGTAGTTTTGAGTGAAACGGCAAAATTTAACTATTCCACTGGCTCAGCCTAAAACCTAAAACTGTCTTCCAGGGTCTGAGACACAGTAACTATCATATGTACACATTAACCTCAAACAGTATAGACAACAGTAGTGACCTGTCTAGAAACCAATACAAAAAAAGAGAAAACAAAACAAATAAACACATTGTTTACATCCCACAATTTAGCAGTTCAACTGGCAATAAAGTACACAGTAAACTCTCTTTTAAACATACACATTTCTATGGGAGAACATCATGAACTCACTTTGGTTTCTCCACACAGCCACTGCTAAGACAAGTACACACACAGGAATCACACAGCAAGTGATCTCCCCTCTGAATCAAACAGAAATATACAGAGTTATGCAAAATGAATAACAGTATAAACTTAACAACTTTGAACTCTGTTATGACACTGTCACTACTCACGCCAACTCGCTCTTCAGTCCCTCTCACAGCACGTGACCATTAAACATACACCCGTCGCGCGTTAAGAACTCTCTTGTTTAGCTAGCCACAGAATTGTTTGCAGCCTCTGACTCTCCAGTGCTCCCGCGCTCAGTGTGTGACGCAAACTTGCGTGCATGCGTGCTCTGGCTTACAGCTGCTCTTAAAGGGACAGTATACCCCCAAACGCGAGGTCTAGTCATCACCATGACAACTCTACAACAGACCCCTGGTAGACAGGCAACCAGTCATAAACACAATCCCCTCTTTTTAAACCCTTTCCATGCATAGTATCAGTTCACTTGGCTACATATATATTTTTTTAAATATGTATTTTTTTGGAATTGGGAACATGGAGGAATACCGCAATAAGGCTTCAAGTTAATGAATAATTTCCTTCTATTAAAAGGTTTTGATTTGTACAACAACTTCATTTCCCCTTTAAAGGTGTTGCCCTCTTAAGGGTTCATTGTTCACTGTGAGGTCATGGACTGTATGGCACCATCAAACTCTTGCTTTCATTGTTATCATTTAGGGAAGTGTGGCTGTGTAAAAAAAGCACTCTTTGGCATTATGATAATCCTACATGAGTCCTCCTGAATAACAATGTGGGGGCTACGGTGAAAGACAAATCCTTTAAAAGCTCTTTTCTGCTTAACAGGAAAATATATCAAAACAAACAAGGGCTTGATAAAAGAAAAGTCTTATCTGGTTAGAATGATCACTGACATATTTTTTGTTCAGTTAGTGTACTGACTAAAAAAGTGGGGAGATTATCAAACTCATTGTCAAAAGAATGACTCACCATGGGAAAGGAATGTACACAGGCAAATGAAGTCAGCTTCCAAGAAAAATATGTGCTGTTTAATGATTTATTTTATCCATGGTGAGCAAGCAAGCAAACTGTGGAGGGAAGAAACTCAAATGCAGGTATTAGTGCAAAGAATAACACAGGAGGAGGTGTTAGATTCCCCCAAATTGCTATTTTGCTTGTTTGACTTCATCTACCTTTTTTATTGTATGTTTATTGTATTGTTGTTTAGTGAGAGAAATCTAATATGCTTTTTTACTTGTGTTTTTTAAGGTCTAAATGTCTTACAGAAAGTTAGTTTACTACAGCAAAAATCTGTAAAACACTACAGGTCCATAGGGTGACTAGTTTTCCACTTCCCTCCAACAAAACATCAAAATAAGGGGGAGTGAATAAACAGAGTCCATACACTTCCTTTTCTGATTTCTTAATTTGTGCATCCTTGATGAGTCTCCTTGCATAGTTCACTTAGTCTCTCGCACAAGAGATTTGGCAGAGGACAGGAGAAGGAACAAGGAGAGAGGAGAGGAGGAAACAGGAGTTTAACAAACAAAAAAAACATTCAACCTTCATTTTAAAGCAATGTCAGTTAAACAGATGAATTATAAGTTGACCTGTTAGCTTTGTTTATTTGCATCAACAAGGCGATTCCCAAAGAGCTAATAGCTGAAAACTTGGTATATATCTGCACAGTGTCCAGTGTGGCCTGATGTATTTGGCTTCAGTTGACCTGTCTAGTGTTTCCTAAAGACTCATCAGAAATGGTTTCAGTGGAAGGCTGGCTGTCAACAAGCCATTCTTCAGGAAGGGAAATGGATAGAAAAGACTGAGGTGTGCCAAATTACACAAGAAATGGACTGAAACAGTGCCAACAGGTGTTATGAAGTACAAATAGTCATACGTATTGAAGAGAGCATCTGAAAGGTACAACAGTATGGTGGAGGCTTTGTCATGGTATAGGACTACATTTCAGTCTGGTGTTGGTAACTTTGTCAAAAGTGATTGAATTACAAATGCAGAAAAGTACCATCTTGCAGTACCATGCAGTACCACCTGGAAAGCATGTGATTGGCCTAAAACTCTTCCTAAAAACACTGCTGAAGTCCTCTTCACTGTTCTGCATGTGCAACATTGCTATCAGTGAAACTACGCTGTGACTAACTGTGATGGACTGCGGCTAGGCTGTTGGCATGTTGGTTTGCTGGAACCTTACGTGTCCATGAGAGCATCATCTCTAACCTGGTTGTTCTTGTCAAAAATCTGACTGCACAGAGGTGCTGAGATGACCAGTACATGTGCTGTTCTTGCAGTAGCTAGAATAGCTCTGCAGCTGTTTCAGCAGGGCATTGCCTGACCCAACACAACCAGAGGAGTGCAGGCCTTTCCAGATCAGAAGCATATCCAGACACATCCTATTACACATATTAGCCTGCTTGTATATACATATGTAGTAGTGTTGGTCTATAAAATATGTTTAAAACACAAACTTGTATTTCCTTTTTGACTAGTATATTTGGTTTGATTTGTCGATCCTACATTTTATTTTTACTACAAAACAAAAACAATGTGAAGCATCTAAATATATATAATATTTCTATGCTGCAGGTGTAGGTGCCTCATGTCCCATTGAGTTGAGCCCCTCCAGTGTTGTGGTGAAATATGGAGACCCAGTTTCAGTCAACTGCACCGCAACAGAGAGCCATGAAGGAATGGGTTGGGAGGTTCCAGTTGGAGGGATAGCGAATACAGAGGTCGACCATTTGCCCTGGAAGGTGGAGAATTTAACACAATGGGACATCTCTGCTTCTTGCTATATTAACACTAAAGATTCAAACCAGTGCCAGAAAAAGCTGAACATTGTTGTTTACAGTAAGTCCTGGTTGTTGTGCGTATATTATCACAATTATATTATGATAACTCTAATAACTCTGGTATCTAATAACTCCTTTCTTTTTCTCAGCATTTCCAGAAAAAATCAAAATCAACTCCACCGCTGACTCCAATGGTATGATGGTAGAAGGGAAGGAATATAACATTACTTGTGAGATCCCCAAAATAGCACCATTCCAAAATCTTACTGTAAAGTGGTACAAAGGAGACAGAATCATTGAACCAGATGCCTTAGAAATCATTGATCCAAAAAATAAACCTAAAGAACCAGTGAAACTCTTATCTACCTTCCCATTTACACCAACTCGAAAGGACAGCGGTGCCAGGTTCAGATGTGAGGCAGAGATGGACCTGAGCCCAGTAGGGCCACATTTTAATGTATCGTCACAGGATTTTACTATTACAGTTGTCTGTAAGTATATACTTATCTTTTGCACTTACCTGATTATCCACATAAAATACAATTCTGTCTCAGATAGTATTTGTGACTATTATGTTTACCTGGCAAGATGGTATATGTCTAAAAGAAGAATAAAACATTACATTGTAACAAATGGTTGGTGCTTTCGCTTCTTTTCAGTTGGACCAGATGCACAGTGTTCCAATCTTACTGAGCTAATCGAAAATGAATCTTTGGAGGAGAATTGCAACATAACAGGAAATCCCACCCCCTCAGTTAAATGGCTGAAAGATGGACAACTCTTCAACTCAACCACTCCGATGAGAAGGGAAAATGCAGGGATGTACACACTTCAAGCCAATGGCTCGCTCTCTGTCCAAAAGAACATCCAGGTTCATGTGTTATGTGAGTGTCACATCCACTTTTATGACAAACTAACAAAAGTAATACTACATTTGAACATTACACATTTAAAAATAGCACAAATTGCTGGATGCACAAAGTGGAAGAAGTCCTAACTGAGAGTAGCTGTCACTGTTTTAATCAAATGACTCAAGCTTAGAACACAGTCAGCAGGTTTAAAGGTTTTAATTGACAGAGTCTTGGGAAACAAGAGCACTGAATTTCAAAGGAAGCCTGGCTACTTAATCAGGTGAAAGTCTCCGGACTGTCACTTTATCTGTTCACATGCTGGGATGAAACACAGGTGAATATTCAAGAATGATCTCTTAAAATGTTTCTCTTAGTTCTGGTTAGTGTCAGTCAGGCCAAACTACGACTGGAGCAGTATCTCTGTTTTCCAGCAGATAAATTCCTTTGAAGGACAAAAACTCAGTGTCATACTCAGCTGTGTGGGAAGATATTGTGGACATAAATGCAGGAGGCAGGACCTTGACTCAAAGCAAGACTTTTAATGCTGACTAGACCAAAGTAAACACAGAAAAGACCAAAGTTCAGGATAAACAAGGAAACCATGCCAGACAATCCAAAAGCCATAAATAACTGGGAAATAAATATTCTCAGGGCATTACAGAGCTGGAAGACAAACAACTATGAGGGTCAAAGCAACAAAGAACAAGGAGAGACTCAGACAATATACAACGTAATACAAGAAGGCGAAGAGGGTTAACATGACAAAAGGGAAAGGGAGTAGGACAGGACAGTGTAGGAAGGCAAAAAAAAAGACAAAGCAGAAAGATGACATGAATGGAAACCCCAAGGGAACTAACTAAAGGACAAGCTGAGAGTAACAAAGTTAAGAACAGAAGACTCAAACAACAAGACTGAAATATAAACCATGAAGAGCCTATATAAAGCAGAAGATAAACAAGAATTGTAAATACAAGGGAATAATAACAAAATTTTAGTAAATAGAAATTACACAGACAAACCAACATTATACCTTTTTTGCTCAAAATTTATAATGAATCAAAAATTTTACTGTAATAGAGAATTTAAAGAGAAACTAAAGAAGAACAGTGCTTTAACATAAATCATTTTACCAAAAGCGAAAGGAATAAATAAAAAAACTCAAAACCAAGGGTCCCAAACCCAGGGAGGACCACACTGAGTGTTTGTCCTTTTCCTTTGTCCTTTCCTTTTCAGATGGACCAGAGTTGAACTGCCCAAGCATTTACATTGCAGAGGAACGTACTCCTCACAATCTCACCTGTACTGTAGACGGCTTTCCTGAACCTGACACGGTCTGGTACAGAGATGATGAGGTGGTGGAACTTCCAAAGACGTTGACGAGACATGATGCAGGACATTACTTGATCACAGCTTCAAACAGTCAGTCAAACGTCAGCGCCACTGTGGAAATTATTGTTCACTGTAAGTCTTTCAGACACACGTCAAGCGAGAGTGATTAGATACATATATTTTACTCCTTTTTTGTCTTAAATAAAATTGTTGTCTTTAGATCCACCGTCAGAGATATTTGAGCTTCAAGACCTTAAAGTCCACATTGGTTCCACTGTGGAGCTGAAGTGCTCTTCCAGGGGAAACCCACAACCAACGTATACCTGGAATTATTACCAGACTGACAATGTGATGGAGGAAAATGAAGATGGAGTATCCCGTTTGGAGATTCACAGTGCTACTGCATACAACACGGGTTCCTACACGTGCCATGCATGGAACAACAAGGGAAGAATTTCCCGAACAATCAGAGTCACAGTTATAGGTAAGTGAACTGCAGTACGCAGTATGCAACATAATCGAGCTACCAATTACAGCCTGCTTAGTAGATAATGTTCTGGAAAGAGCGATAAAGTATCATGGATTGTGTGTAATATGAGAGCATAAATAAAAAACAGCTGATCCTCACGCTTTTTGGCTTTTGAGTCTAAATCGAGAAGTATCGATTTACAACTTCTCAACATTACCACTACTGATGTGTTGTTCAAACCAAATGGGGAAGAAGGGTGATGTAAGTGACTTTAAATGAAGCGTGGTTATTGGTTCATGTGGCGTGGGTGTGGTCTCTGGCCAGCCGCAGAGGAGGGGTGACGCAGTGAGCTCCCGGGGCGGCGCAGGGGCGGGGTGAACAGGTGTACTGGGATCTGACAGTGATTGTGTCTCTTTATATGTTGGCAGTGACAGTCGGAGGAAAAGAGCGGACGGGACAGCAGAGAGATTGCGGGAGTGTCTGTGTCCCAGAAAAACCACAGTATTAAATAAAAGTTCTGCTGCCATCATACTCGCTCCAGCGTATGTTTCTTGGGTCCAACGTTACAGTTCAGTTTCCGAGTATTTTTAAAAACTGCTGATTGACTTGCTGATCAACTGCTGATTTTCCTGCACAGCCACAGTAGGATTTACAGAGAATGGTCCAAAAAGAATAAAATGTCCAGTGTTGATGTTGAGGCCAGAGGAGAATGGCCAGATTGCTTTGAGCTGATAGGGAGGTAACAGTAACTAAAATAACCACTTGTTGCAGCCAAGGTATACAGAAGAGCACGTCTGAATACACAGTACGTGGCACCTTGAATCAATAAAGCAGCACAAGACCACACAGGGTGTCACCTCTGTCAGGGATCACATCACGGATGTGCAGCCAACAAATCTGAAGCAGCTGTGTGATGCTATCATTTCAATGTGGACTGAAATCTTTGAGGAATATTTCCAGCACTGTGTGGAATCTGTGCCAGTTCTGAAGGCAAAAGTACCAGCAAGGATGTGGGGTCTATGTAGCACTGTGACCGGAATCATTTATATTTACGAGTTACTTTTTATTCTCTGTTCGGAATGCTATTAGTAGGAAGCTTCCTTTGTCCACAGACTAATTTCACTCTAGATCAACAGACAGACTGGTAATCTGTTCCGGAAGTACTTCGCTTATCGCTCTGTGGTAGCGGGAATTGCCAAAAATACTATTCAATCCTTGACTCACACATGGTCATCTACTTTACACTTGAGGCAAACATGCCAATTTAGATGTAACAACTGGTTGAGACACCATCACTGATCCTAAGACAAAGGAAGCAGCAGACACAACTTCTTAGCCTTTATGTCAGTTCACTTATTAATTTTGAGTACATACAGATATTCTTGATAAGACTGTCATTCTGTTACCTCCGCTGAACTTGGGAAAAAAGTTTCTTTTATGGCAGGCCAAAGATGCACTGTTACCAATTGAATAAAAAGGTACACAAAGAATTTATGCAACAAACTTTGAAAAACAAAATCAACACCACATATGTATGAGAGGCATATAATATATGACTGGGTATTCTTATAGGTTGGCTTAACTGTGTGTTTCTAGGATTGGAATGAGGGGAAATGAGCGACGTTTTACTGTAGTTATTATTAAGCATTGTGACCTTCTGTATATAAACATTTTGAGCTTCCTCTGCCCAGTTTTGTTTATTGTAGATGCATGGTTAAAAATATATACCTCAGTTCAGATCACATTTTACCTTATATTAAGAGTAATTTGGCTAAGTAAATGTGACACATTTAAGTGATATGATGGTGGCTTTGTTGTGTTGGCCTTAGCTCACCCTGAAATCGTACACTCCCACTACCGTGAGTGCCATTGTTGTGAATAAATTATTGTTAAAAGTCCGATGCTGTGGTTGTGTCTGTTTGGGCGTGGGAAGTCACGGGACACCCCCGCTCTTGTTACGGTCATTTCGAGCCGGGTCGTAACATATGTGTTGGAGGTGCAGTCGACCCGAAATAATTCTTTGAGCTAGGGAGGGGTGTATCTTTCCTGGGATCTTTTCCTGTGGCCTCCAAAGAAACAGCTTAAAGACCTTTCCTTTCATTGCTATTTCACTACAGTGCTGGATGTGGAAATCTTGCATTATTGTAATGAAGGAATGTAGATTTGGACTGAAATAACATTTCTCACTCCCACCCTTGCTTCTGCAGGTGCTGAGCAAGAATGCCCACTTGAAATAACTCCAAATCCAATGGTGCTTGAGTACAGAAGCAGAGCGCAGGGTGCAACGTGCAGCTCAACATCCGCCATCTCCACAAATGTCGAGAGAATGTACTGGGAGGGTGTAGAATCTGATAATATGACTTGGTTTGCTAACACCAATGAAGACTGGGGGATGACGCCAGTTTGCACTGCAACATTTCAAGGAATAGGAAAATGCAAAAAATCATTGAGCTTTACTCTTTACAGTAAGTATTCTCAACCCAAGCTGGCAAAAATACAGACATTCTGTACTTGTGTAGAACTACACATCCTTGTGTTAAAAAATACTCTGGTAAAAGCACTGTTTTAAACTTATTTACTAAAGTAAATGGGAAAAGGTACAGACTCAGAATGTACTCAAAGAAAGAAAGTAGTATTTTTAAGGATTTTTCTACCTTGTGCTATATTAATGTATAAAATTGTAGTATATGGGAATAGAATATTTTTAGTCTTCAGTTATTTCAGTCTAAATTTTATTCTAATGATTGTTCTCGGCACGACTCAGTAATGAGCATAGGAAAAAAAAGATTTTTTGGAAGAGCTCTATATTCTGTTTCCTACATTGTAGAGGATAACTTTGCCTCCACACGTAAACAGGAAAATGAGCACAGTCAGGGGTTAAAGAGAGATTCAGCAAAACACCTGCCCACTTTATCCACTATTAGTATGCCTTTTGTGTATTACAGTTTAGGATCAAATTGATTTAATGTTTAGAATCACAAAGTGATGTGAAATAATATCTCAACTTGAATGTGTTAAACCAAATATAACAAGGCTGTTTTGAAAACGTAAGGAATGGAAAGTACGGACAGTTGTCAGAAAAATGCTAAGTATTGAATACTCAAGCAAAGTACAGATACCTGAGAATTATTTGCGCTTTGTTACTTCCCACCTCTGTTCACAACAATTTTCATACTTTTGCTGCCTTCAAATTTGAATCTTAAATTGTGTTACTCTGCTCTTTCCTCTCCCAACAACTCTCCACTGTAGAAAAACCAGACAGTGTTTCTATTTATCACGTGGATCGCTTGAACTCCGTAGAAGAGGGCAAAGAGTTCCAGCTGCGGTGTGACATTGCGAGCGTTGCTCCAGCACAACACCTCACTGTGTTGTGGTACAAAAATCAAGGTGAGGAGCTTTTCTGTAAATATTATAGATGTACTGTGAGAGACTTGCAATACAACACAATACAGTGCTTTGAGATTCTTTCTAGTGTCCAGCAGTGGGCAACGCCACTGGATGCAAAAGGAAGATTGATCATAGAAAGAGAAAATTACGCTACCTCCACCTCCACCATATATAATAATGATGATTTAAATCAAAAGGATCCAATTTGAATTCATCAGTCTAATAAGACATCTTGCCTCTGATTTTCAGTCCAGTTCTCATGTAATTTGACATGCCTGAGCCTTTCTTCCCTGTTTCACTTCATTAAGAATGTCATGTTACTGGGTCTATGACCCAGTGCTTCTAGTTTCCTTATGTTCCCATTTTAGTATTGTTTAGTTTCCTCATTCTTCCTGGTTTAATCATTTGTTCAAAGTCCTCCCTGCATAGTCTATCATGTTCATTTAGTTCTGTCTCAGTTTGTTATTCTTGTCTCTGTGCTCCAGGTTCATGCATCCCCTGTTTTTCCTCAGGCAGTCATGTCATCATGTCTCAGTGTCAACTCTGTGTTTTTGTGAAAGTCTTTTGTTTCCTGTTTTACTTTGAAAGTCTCACATCCTTTGTTAATGTTTTCAGTTTGGCTTCCTGCCCGTCTCATTATGTGTGATTACTCCCAGCTGTGCTCTCCTCCTGTGTCTAATTCCCTCATTGTCTATCTGTGTATTTAAGCCCTGTGTTTTCCTCTGCCTGTTGTCATGTCATTATCCCATGTGCTGCGTGAGTCTTCTGTGTACCAGGTTGTTGTCGTCTCCAGTTACCTTCCAGTTACAGTTTTCTAGCTTCCCAGTGTTTAGTTCTTCGTTTGCATGTTCAATTTTTTAATTGGTTTTTTCAAGTTTATTTTATGGAATGAACTGCTTTCCTTTGATCATCCCGTTGTTCAAGTCCTGCGTTTGGGTCTTCATCTTACCTGGCACACAGCACTAAATGTGACAAAGAATTGTTTCTTAATGGCCACCTTTCCATTGAGACCACTTCTGATGAGGCTTTAGCGAACATTAAATGGATGATAAACCTTTAAATGTTAGTTAAACCAAGCAGTGCACTTATATAGAAAAAACAAAGTGCCTTAAGATCTAATTAAAAAGTGATTCTTGTGTAGTTTTTCTGCTATGTGTACACACAACACTAGTTCATCCCTTCAGTTAGGTGTCTTTAATATGGTTGAGTGATTCATCAGCTAGTATTAAGATGTTTAACAAAGAAAAACAATGCTCTGAAAGTGGTCATATTACAAGGAGTGGACTGAAAATGAGTGAAAAAAGTAGCTAATAGCAAAAGAAAAAGGCTTTAAAAGACCTTCACAAAGCCTGTAGTAGAATTATTGTTCAAGACCACTTTAAAACTTATTGCTTCTTATAAACTAAATATAAAGAAATAAGGAGTGGCTCAAGACGTTCTCACAGTACTGTAAGTTATGCTTAACTTCTGTTGTGTCTCCCGCTCATACATAAACAAGTGGAAATGTCAGCTTTTGTCTTTTATTTTCTTATTTTCTGTCAGACATACTGAAAGAAACTGGCTGTCAGCTTGAAAACAACAAAACCTGCAAACTCAGTGATGTCAGATCCCCGGTAAATGTTTCAGCCACGGTTAATGTCAACCTGCAAAGGAAAGACGGTGAAGTGGAGTTCAGATGTGAGGCTCGGCTAAACCTGAGATTAAATCCTCTTCCGACTACAACATCCAGCACCCTTAAGATCACTGTCCTCTGTAAGATCCCATTTCATATTCACTTTTCCCTATTAAGAGGAATCTACCATTCCTTTTGTTATGTTAAACAGATACTGTTACTCGCTTAAGTGTTTATGTTAAAGGTAGTGAAATGTTCAGACAAAGAGGTAAAGATATTTAAAAGTACACCATTTGACTCTTTGCTCTGAACATCAGATTTCTAAAATTTTTCTTTCTATTGTGTCACTGTCATATCAGTTTATGAAAGATTTCCTTATATAGTCAACTGCTCCAGGCATAGCACATCTTTAAAGTGAAACAATAATCTTGCTAGTGCATATAGATTACAGCATGTAATTAAAAGACTAAATCCATCGTTATCTATAACAATATGAAGATAAAGAGAATGTAATTACAAAACAGAGACATCCTGCTTTAATCTTGCTGCAGATATTTGTGCTATTCACTCTTTCCATTTACATTTACTATTCTTAATATTGGGGTACAGATGAGTTTGAAAATATGCTATTTAAATTTTTAAACAGCATGTTTATTTTGGGTGGTATTGCTTGAATACTTAGTGTCTTGACGCTATTCTATTTACCTTTGTGTCCCAACAGATAAGCCCAAAATTAATACCACAAAGCTTCCAAAAGAAATCCCCGTGTTCAGAGGTTACTCTGAGGAGCTTGTTTGTGAAGCAGAAGGTTACCCAATCCCAAAGATCCAGTGGCACTACAACCCAGAGTCCCATGTGAATGTGTCTAAAGGAAAACTCACTGTGTCTGAGCCGGGCATCTACAACTGCACTGCCAGCAATGACGTTGGTTCGGCATCACATGTGGTTGAAGTGATTTTAAAAGGTAACACACTTTTAACATACAGATTTTTCACCTTATGCACCTTTTCTGTACATTTTTACATGTATATGTTTCTGGATGAACTTACAATTTACAAAATAAACCCTAGGCAGAATACTAATAGAAATGAAAAGGAGCTGAAATAAATACTAAGGAATATGAAAATCAAATATAAGCTATAAACTCGGAAAAAACAGAACTTGAGTTTCAATTCAATTTAGTTCAAATTTATTTATACAGCGCTAAATCACAACAACAGTCGCCTTAAGGCACTTTGTATTGTAAGGTAGACCCTACAATAATACATACAGAGAAAAAAAAACAACAACAATCATATAACCCCATGTGAGCAAGCACTTTGGTGACAGTGGGAAGGAAAAACTCCCTTTTAACAGGAAGAGGCCTCCAGCTGACTCCTCAAAACCCTCAAAGCTCTAGGTCCATTGTTGTCATGACAACAATGCTTTTTATTAAATCCTTCAACATGCAGACTGGAGGGATTTGGCACTGTTTCTGATTAGTAGTACTTCCTGATTCACAGCCATCCATCCTCTTAAAGGGCCTGTTTTTTTGAAGTCACATCTTGAAGTCATGCACTGAACATCTGCCTCTATTTTGGAAACAGCCAAAATAGAGGCAGATCTGACTCTAAAACAGAGGAAACTGCACACTCATATGGCAGTGACTTATTAGTCACAAGAGCTATGTCCTGCGACATTTCGTATTTTATGTAAGCATAATTTGCAAAATATCCCCCCTATAAATAAAACTGTATTAAATAAAACTTGAAACTACTAACTGAGATTATAAAATCTACAAGGTCGAAGGTATATATGCACCAGCTTCACTTTTAAACCAATGGGGTTATGTCTGTCTTACAGTCATGGTAAAAAGAAATACTCTCTTTAAATACAGTATAAATGCAGTCTATGGATTTTGCAGTATGCACTGGTTCACTGCTACTGGTGACATTAGGGAATGGGTAATGATTTGCGCGTGTGATGTTTCTAACACCATCATAGTAACATAATAACCATAACAATAACCATAATACACTTGTTACAGTTTTCCTTCTGTTTCTGTTGCTGAAAACATTACTTTGAATGGACATTTAAGGAATTCTAAAGCATTAAATCTTATTGATATTTTATTATTTTATTTCCAGTCCCACAATTTCTGGGTGAATATAATCTATAACTTCTCACCTAAAATGCTTTCAAACTTCATTTACTACTACTACTGCACATCTTTACTTATACTTTAGCTTTTAATTTTGTATGTGTAATTGCTGACCTCTTTAAATAGTAGAGTTACATATAGAGTAAAACTTTTACATTTCCATTGTTGCACACTGAAGTGTTTCCTGTTTGACTGTCTTCATTGCAGAGGACTACCTACCTCTCATCGCTGGATTTGTGGCTCTTGCAGTTGTAGCCATCACGATTGTCTTCCTCTTAATCTACTCAGTCTACTACAAGAACACCAAAATGCGCCACTACAACTTTAAAAACCCCAAATTTAGCGAGCACAATGGGAATGTAGCTCACAGCAACGGCGACCTGCAGTTCCCTATGACCAGACTATCAAAGCAGTACAACTCTGCGTAGTACAGAACAGACTGCTGAGCAATCTGAATTGGCTGCAGTTAACAGTGTATGAAGTATGATTACCACTTAGACAAAGATCTATTAATTCAAATATCACTCAACCTTCTACTGCATATCGATTTTCCAATGCATCATAATCAAAGGTGTAGTCCTATTTGTCTAAGTAACGTAGTGCATCGGTCACGACAAAAGCTTTTTCACTGCAGAAGCAAATTTATCCCCTTCATCAGTTCTTACATGCTGCTTACAGCTCTTTCCTTTCTGGATGTGTCTTCTTAATTTTCCATACTGTCCGTTTGATAGTTGCCCGCTCTCTCTCAAACTTGCCTCTCTCCCTCATGTAATCTGTGGTGAATTTTGCACCACTTTTCACACATTTAATCTCAGGGTTATGAACATATCTGACTGCTAGTTTCTGAAGCCCTAATTTGCTCTTGGCGTGTAATTATTGAAATTAATGTAATTATTGTAATGTATGTAATTTAGGGCACGGTTAGATCACCCAAAGCTTTCTTTCCCATGAGCACATTTTAGTGAACGCATCATCACGTTAATTTGCTCTGCAGCTTTTACTCACAAAACTGACATAGTGTCTCTTTGGTAAACTCTAGCAGAGCCTTTCTGACCTCAAAAGAAGGTTTTGCGATGGCACAGGTCGTTACTAAATCTGCCCCTAGATGTCATGATGGCATTGTTGACCAATTACTTTGTCGTCTTGTAACTAATACTCTTAAAGTGACAGCTATATTTTGAATGATTAAGCTAAGTGAATGTTTTATTTCCTGTCTTGGAGAAACAAAATGTTGGGCATGACTCTGGACTACACCTCTGATTATAATAGTGTTTTATCCTTAAGAGAGAAATGCTAGGTGCAACCACAGTTCCATGAGTCTAATCATTTAAAGAAAAAAATAGCGTCAGCCATACTTGATTTAAATTTGGCAGGGTCTCTCCATGTTCACCTCTTCCTTCCATGAAAGTTTTGTTCTCACCACTCCACTCACAAAACTGTAATTTCACTGTGAATCCTAAACTTGAGCACTCATCAGCTTCTCTGACAAACTAACGTGACATCATATCCACGATTATCACTGGTCATTAGAGCTATGTGAGCACACTGAATACTGTTTTTGTGTATCACTAATTCAATCTTTATTTACCAAACAACCCACAACATTTCAACAGTTTATTCTTTCAATTTCTTTCTTAAGATTTCAAATCAGTATGCTTCAAGCTGAAATTCAAAATATATATCAATTGCACCATCTTGTCACCAGTTGCATTCACAGGGAGATTTGGTACATAATTTTAAAAAAAAAAAAACATCTCTGCAGAGCTCAGCAGTGCACACACACACAGACACACACGCAGCAATTTCATTTTTTAACTTCCCTTTATCACAGTCATACATATCATATAAAAATGTCAGTCAAAATGTAGCTGTTAATGTGACTGTGTTATATAATCAAAATGTGCAGAGATGCTCTAACAATGTACCAATCTCCATGTGAAATTTAGCAGGTGAGTACCTGCAAGCATTACAGTACTTTAGACATTAAGCGTATAGTGTATACCATGTATTGAGCCAACTGTTGTTTCAGTCATAACTTCCTATAAGTCACTCTGCATTCCTTTTCTACATATGTAGCCTTTTCTGTGCCTGGCTCTTTTTATGCCAAAATCTAAAAGGTCTCTCATTATGGGACAAATTGTCTTGTTCCACAGATGAGTGACCACAGGCACTGCTACCCCAGTGTCTATATGAGCTGTATGTAAATGCATATATATATTTATTTTTGAGCAAAAGTAAAGACTATTTAATGTATTATGAAAATGGACTGCATGGCGATATGATGGCATTGCAAATTATTGAAGGGTTAATGGAGTTCAAAGCCTTTTTGTGAAGGGTGAGGAGACCTTTATAACACATTTGTATATACTGTTGTAAATATTTGTGACTGAGGAAAAAATAAGTATTTTCTTATTAAAATGATCACTTTTTAAACATGTTGTTGCTATTTATATGCATGTACAGCGAGTATGGCATATTGAAGAAAACTGATGGTTTCAATTCAATTCAGTTTTATTTATATTGCACAAAATCATTACAGCAGTCGCTGCAAGGTGCTTTATACTGTAAAGTAAAGACCCTACAATAACACAATAATACCTCTTTCAAGCAAGCACTTGGCGACAGTGTGGAGAAAAAACTCCCTTTTAATCGGAAGTAACCTCCAGCAGAACCAGGCTCAGGGAGGTGCAGCCATCTGCTGCAACCAGTTGAGGGTGATGGGAGAAAGCTAGGAAAGGAAGGTGGAAAGTTCCAACAAAGGAAAACAGTAAATGGGATTTTAAAACTCTTTACAAATAATTAAGAATGGCTGTTGAAAACTAAATAAGAAAAAATAAAGAAAAAAGAAAACTAAAATCAAGAAAAGATTGATGGCTAAATACTAACATTAGCATGTCTTATTTAAATGATAATAATGTGATGAAATACTAAGTTCTGGATCGAAAAGGGGGTCCTACCCAGTACTAAATAAGGTGTACCTAATATACTGACCAGTGAGTCTAGTATGACTGACTAAAAAGATTACATTACTCTACCCAACACGAATCCATCTACTTTTATCTAATCCACTTCAAAGAGCTACTTTTTTTCCTCTACATTTATAATGTTTACTGACTCTCTGCATCAAAGAGCCACTTGTGTCACTTAATGCAACACTTTAAATGAACCTTTTCTTGTCTTTACACTAAATTTTACTACTTTACATTTTAACTAACTGCACTGTCTTTGTCACTTTAAACTGTGATTTATTAGCACTGCTGCAGTGTTTTCTTAGTCAGGGGTAGTGAGTGCACTCAGTGTCTCTCTGTGCCCACTGTTGGGGGAGGGACAGTTTCCTCCCCGGTAACTGCTGGGAGCTGGGAGCGGCGTGCTGCTGTCAGCTGTAGCTTAGCTTAGCTTTCTCCTAAAAAAGTCAACAAGTCGCCGCTGGTTTACTTAGCAGCTGAGCTGAAGCGATATACATTCCACCTCACTGTAAGAGAAAGGAAAGCCAAGGAAAAGGAGCGACAGCTGTTGGAATAAGAGACTCAGAGAGTTTACTCTAATGGATTATTTGAGCTTTCTTCGTCTTCTTTCAGCCCTTTTGACAGTAGAGCTGTTATCGCTTTCTAACGGGGCAGAAACCAGTAAGTAAGAAACACTTGAGAGCTCGTGTTTTCTTTGCTGTTGACATGGAAATAACAGAGGCTAAGGGTTCCATCCCTGCGTGCTTTGGAGTTTGCTTATAGCAAAAAGGGAGTGTTTAAAAAGTTGGGAATGCCCGGAAAGTGTGAATGAAGTTTTTAGTTAAATCCTTTATTTATCCAGGAAAAAGTTTCACTGAGTTTAAAGTCTAGTTTTCAAGAGAGGTATGTACAGGAAGCCTATTCCTAAACGATTAAATGGGTGAAAAAAAATGACAAAAGTGGGAAAAATTTAAAAAAAAAACTTTTATTGTTGGGGTTATAAGGATCGACTGTATATTGACATTTTCCCTCAACAATCTGTGTTTATTGTAGATGCATGGTTAAATGATATATGCCTCAGGTGTGATAACATTGTACTTTATAATATGTGGAAATGAACTGAGTTGAATGTGACGCATTTAACTGAAATGTGTTGTTGGTATAGTCCACCTCAAAGAATGGTGGGCAGCAAGTGCAGACTTCCCTGTGGGAGGGGTGTATCCTTCCTGAGTCCTTTCCTGTTGCCTACACAGGAACAGCTTAAAGAGCTTTCCTTTCATTGCTATTTCACTACAGCGCTAGATGTGGAAATCTTGCATTATTATATATAATGGAGGAATGTTGACTTGGACTGAAATAACATTTCTCACTCCCACCCATCTTTCTGCATGTGCTAAGCAAGAATGCCCACTTGAAATAACTCCAAACCCAATGGTGACTGAATACAGAAGCAGGGTGCAACATGCAGTTCAACATCCACCATCTCCACAAATGTCTAGAGAATGTACTGGGAGGGCGTAGAATCTGATAATATGACTTGGTTTGCTAACACCAATGATGACTGGGTGGTAACGCTAGTTTGCACTCCAATACTTCCAAAACTATGAAAATGCAATAAATCATCGAAATGCACTCTTTACACTTTTACCGCCTTCAAACTTGAATGTCAGCTTGTGTTACTGTGCTTTCTTTCTGTTACTGTGATTTCCTCTCCCAACAACTCTTTACTGTAGAAAAACCAGTCAGTGTTTCCATCGATCACGTGGATGACTTTACGTCCGTGGAAGAGGGCAAAGAGTTCCAGCTGCGATGTGACATTGTCAACGTTGCACCGGAACAAAACCTCACTGTTTTGTGGTACAAAAATCAAGGTGAAGAACTTTTTTTGTAAATGTTATAGCTTACTCCAGATTTCTTTGTCTGTATTATGTTGGGGAAGTGAGAAATGGGTACAGACGAACGTGAAAATGCAAGATATAAGGCAAAAACTGAGTTTATACAATTCCAAGTTTAATTATTTTATCCATATTTGTTAGGACCACTTTAATTTTTCAGTACAACCCAAACTGGCTTGGGGAAGCTTGTAGTTTCTTTAAATAGTCTTGAGAAATAGATCTCCAGGCTTCTTGAAAGACATTCAAAGCACTTTTTTTAATATTAGTCGCCTTTTGTTCTGTTCTTTGTCAAGATCCCACACTGCTTTGATAATGTTGAGGTCCGGGTTCTGGGGAGGCCAATCCATGACAGTTTCATTGTTTGTTTGTTTTTCTATCCAGGTATGCTTTTATTGTGTTGGCAGTGTGTTTGGGATCATTGTCATACTGAAAAATGAAGCAGCTCTTCTGAAGTACTCTTCTGTGTTCATAATTCTATCAATTTTGACAAGATTCCAAACATCACTGGCTGAGATGTGGACACTTACTGCTGTACATCTCTCCTGACCTTCTCCATGTATATAGATGAAGATTTGAACCCAAAATTTCTCAATTCAATTCATCAATCCATAAGACCTGTTGCCACTGATTTTCAGTTCAGTTGCTTTAATTTAGCAGCTTTTTTTGCATGTTGTCCTCCACTGGTCCAGTGTTTCCTTACATTTCTTTAAAGAGACACAGCACACCATAGAATACGCCAAAGTCTCAAGATAGTGGTTCCCTGGGAATTACCTGATTGATGCAGCAATTCAATTTCATGCCTGTAAAACTGTGTTATCTTTGGCATTTTTATGAAATAAAAATAAAACAAAATTTGTGTTTGCAACAGGATGCTTGATTCTTGCAATGTTTTCTGTTATGTATAGACACAACACTGGTTCATTACTTGAGTTAAGTATTAAGACATTTAGCAAGCAAAGAAAAAATTCCTCTGAAAATGGTTAGGTAGGAGTGGACTGAAAATAAGTGAAAAAAATAGCCAATATCCAAAGAAAAACCTTGGAAAGACCTCCAGAAAGTGTGGAGAACTATTGTTCGAGATCATTTTAAAATATTACAAGAAAGTCAGGCAAAATATAAAGAAATAAGGTGTTGCTTGAGACTTTTTCACGGTACTGCAAGTCATGCTTCATTTCTGTTATGTCTCCGACTCATATGCAATCAGGTGGAAATGTCAGATTTTTCTTTTTGTTTTCTTATTTTCTGTCAGACAAACTGAAAGAAACTGGCTGTCAGCTTGAAAACAACAAAACCTGCAAATTCAGTGATGTCAGATCCACGGTAAATGTTTCTGCCACGATTAATGTCAATCTGCAAAGGAACGACAGCGGAGCGGAGTTCAGATGTGAGGCTCTGTTAAACATGGGATCAAACACCCCTCAAAATACAACATCCAGCACCCTTAAGATCACTGTCCTCTGTAAGATCCCATTTTCATATTCACTTTTCCCAATTAAGAGGAATCTACCATTCCGTTTGTTATGTTGAACATATACTGTTTTTTAAGTGTTTATGTTAAATGTTGTGAAATATTCAAATAAAGAGGTAAAGATATTTAAAAGTACACAATTTGAACAAAAAGTTCCACTTTGGATCTTTTGCTCTGAATACCCAATTTCTAAATTTTTTCATGCTATTTATTCTTATATTCTCAATTGGATTCATCTCAGAGGTGTACAGATGGGTTTGAAAATATACTATTCAAATTGTAACACATTGTTTGTTTTTTATGGTATTGTTTGAATGTTCATTGTCTTGACATTACTGTATTTACCTCTTTGTCACAACAGATAAGCCCAAAATTAATACCACAAAGCTTCCAAAAGAAATCCCGGTGTTCAGAGGCTACCCTGAGGAGCTTGTTTGTGAAGCAGATGGTAACCCAACCCCAAAGATCAAGTGGGACTACAACCCAGAGTCTCATGTGAATGTGTCTAAAGGAAACCTCACTGTGTATGGGCCTGGCATCTACAACTGCACTGCCAGCAATGACGTTGGCTCTGCATCATATGAGGTTAAAGTGATTCTAAAAGGTAATGTATTTCTGTAGTACATGTTTCTGCAGAAACATAAAACTTAAATTCTGCAAAAAGCATAAATATAAGGCTGTCCTAGACTGTTTATAAAAGATGGACATGGCCAATATGGCATTTTCCATGTAAATGGTACTTATGTATTGCTCTATTTGAGAACCTTTACTACAAGTCACCCAATCACACACACATTCATGTCTGTCATATTTTGGAGTGTAACAGATCCAAAAGGAATATGGCTGAAAATTCAAAACTGTGGTAAAACCAGAGTCCAAAACTACAAAGGTGCAGAAAGCACAGAGAAAACTACAGATAAACAATGAGCACAATCACACAGAACACAGTACAATTCAACAAAGGACAAACAAAAAGACACAACTCTTTAGATGAGAACCACAGAGGGTTCGTGAGGGCAATTGAAACAACCAGGTAACAAGAAATAGGTGAAGATAATCAAGGCCAACCAGACAGCGGAAGTAAAAATAAAAACAAGATACTGAAGACAAACAGTTAATAAAATAAAAAAAGGAAGTCCCTGACTAACATACATACAAGATTCTAACATACTATGAACTAATGAACTATGAAATACCACAAAATAATATATAAAAAAAACTAACACCAAATAATAAGCGCAAATAACTCACAATTTTGGGTTCAAGACCAAGGATCATAACAACAATGAAAGCATCTGGGCTAACACAGGTTCGGTATCTTGTCCATGAATCCTTCAACATGCAGACTAGAGAAGCTAGGGACAATTCTTAAAGCCATGCACTGTTTCCCTAACAGTAGGAGATCTGACTGTGAAACAGATGAAACTGTACATGGCAGTGGCTTGTAAGTCAACAAATAGTTGTGCCCTGCAACATTTCAGATTTTATGGGAGCGTAATTTACAAAATGAACCTCATGCTGTTTTAAAAAAGACTTGAAACTACCAACTGAGATATAAATATAAAGATATAAATATTGAAGATACTTCTGAAATGGTTTCTTTTTAAAACCCATGGAATATGTCTGTCTTACAGTCATGGTAAAAAGAAAATACACTCTCTTTAAGTTCTCAGATTTCTTCATGAGAAAGAAGAGTGGGCGAGAATTCCCCCCAAATCACTTGCAAACAATTATTTAAGTTATTGCTGCTAAAAGTGGTTGTCCAAGCTACTGAACCATCATAGGTACTTGGTTTTTGTTGAATAAATAATGATGCTGGTGTTCATCTCGGGTTTAATTCGTTTTAAGACCTTGTAAAGTCAAGGTGATATGATATGTAAAACCCTACAGCTTTCTTTTTACCATGACTGTATATTTAAGTATAATTGATGACTATGAGGGTCCCTTCATGCTCCAAAAACAACAGCTTCGGGAGGTGGTAGAGTGGTAAATGTGTAGCTAAAATATCTGCAGGAATTTAAAAAATTTCAATTTGCTGCTATAACTTTGCACTGTCCATGTTTTGCTGTGACACAACAAATTTCCCACATGTGGGACTAATAATCTTATCTTATCTCTCTTATCTTTTAAATATGTTGGAGAGATCCGCCATGAAAATTTGAGGCTATGAGCAAATACAGGATCTAACCACAATAAGTTTGGAGTTCCTAATAAAGTACTCAGTGACTCTATGACGCCCTATGTTAGTTTTCGTTCAGTTTCAGAAAACATTACTTTGAATAGTAATTTCCCACCTCACATAGTGCAGGAGACTTCGAAGACCCTGGATAGATCACCAGTTTGTCACAGGACTAACACAGGGAGACAGACAACCATTCATACCCACATTCACACCTATGGACAGTTGCCAATTTTAAGGAAATATAAATCATAAAATGGACAATTTAGAATCACCAGTTAACCTAACCACACTAACTGCATGTTTCTGCAGTTAGTGTTTCTGGGCTGTGGGAGGAAGCTGGAGTACCTGCGCAAATTTCTCTATAAATATAACCTATGGCCTCTCACGTAGAAACTTAAGGGGTACTACTACTTTGCAATTGATCTTCCTGCCTCAATACTGGGTCATTTTTAAAAATAGATTAGAAGCTATCAATCTTTATTTTTATTTGCACTTTTTAATTTTGCATGTTTATTTGTTGACCCCCTTAAATTATAGAGTAAAAAGTTTACATTTGTATTGTTGCACATAGGAAATGAACACCCTTGCATTGTTTCCCGTTTCACTGTCTATATTGCAGAGGACTACCTCCCTCTCATCGCTGGATTTGTGGCTGTCACTGTGGTAGCTATCTCCACCATCTTCATCTTCATCTACTCAATCTACTACAAGAACACCAAGATGCGCCGCTACAGCCTTAAAAACCCTAAATTCAGCATGCACAATGGGAATGTAGCTCACAGCAATGGTGACCTGCAGTTCCCAATGACCCGACTATCAAAGCAGTACATCTGTATATAGCACAGAATAGACTGCTGAGCAGTCTGAACGGTCTGCATCTCTCTGCCACCAGGGTTAACAGGTTTTTCTTGTTTTGTTTTGTTTTGTTTTTTATTGTTGTTGTTGTTGTTTTTTAAGTCTGAATACCGAGCCAAATACAGAGAAAGACTATTCTGTCCTCCAAACGTCAATCACCCTGTTATTCTCACATAGATTTCCCCTTACATTATAATCAGAGGTGTAGTCCTATTTGTATAATTAGCGCATCGATCACAGGCACACAGCCTTTAGAGTTATTTGTTTTTAAGGCTATATCACCAAAGTGGCAAGTTTAAATTATTCAACTATAACCATAACATGCTGCTTACAGCTCTCTCCTCCCTGGATGTGTCTTCTTTGTTTTCCATGCTTTCCTGTTTGATAGAAACAGTCTCTCTTTAACACTGGTGCCATCTCTCTTCCTCACTTATTCTCCAGTGAACTTTAAATTCTACCGTTTTTCACATAGTTGTTACATTGTAGGCACACAGCTGTGTGCAGTGCTTTGGGTTTGTGCTGAAACTCTTCACTGAGTCTGCTCTAAATATGCAGAGTGAAGAGTTCTAGTCTAGTGTTTTTCTACACATCATACGCGTCATCTTTTCCACACAGATTTCAGGTTTATACTGTAGAGTAGTTTGTGATAATGGAGCTCTCCTCTGGATAAGTCCTGTCTTCCACCTGAGTAGCTTTTTGATGCCAAAAGGTGGTGTAAACTGCTAGTAAATCAGGCCCTAGATAGCCCAGCTTTGATTACTTTTTTTTACTTTCTTCCATGAAATATTGTTGACATGACAACTGAATTTCAACCGATTAAGCTAACTGTGAATATGTTGTTTCCTCTCTGGTGGGAAAAAAAGAGGTGGGGACTACACCTGCAATTATAAGTGTGTTATCCATAAGGCAGTAATACTAGGTGCAATCACAAATTTCCTTGATTTGAATCATTTAAAGAAAACCCAAACCATACTTGATTTAAATTTGGCAGGGTCTCTTTAAGGTCCTCTGCTTGTTAACGTGTTCACCACTTCCATCGGGGCTGCTGTTTTTAGATCCTTCCATGAAAGATCAGTTCTCACTATTCGACTCACAAAACTGTAATTTCACTGTGAATCCTAAGCTTGAGCAAATATCAGCTTCACTGACGAACTGACGTGACTTCATATCCATGATTAACACTGATAATTAGATCTGTGTCTCACGAGTCGCAGCCCAAAGGCTGATCTAAGATAAGGACTGTGTGGAGTCACCACACAGCACATTGAATGCTTTTTTTTTTACTTATCTCTCGGGGCCTTGCTTCATCCTTTTCCTATAAAGAAAGCAGTCAGAATGTGATTTACATTAAGTGATCTGAAAATAGTAGCCACACTGGAAGCAGTTTGGTTTTAAGGAAACAACAAAATAGAGTGAGGATCAGAAACATTTAAATCAGGTTTTTGATTTTTTTTTTTAATTGTAGCTTTTACTCTTTGTAACTGTTATTGCACCTGGTGTAGTTACACAAATGAGCAACCTCGGCTTGAGATGTACAAGTCTGTCTATACTACTGGATTCTTACCAGTTTTCACTGGATAGAAAGAAGTGAAGGAGCAATCCAACTCGAAGGTGAACATTTTTTCTATTTTATTTTTTATATCTGATGCTTGGATGGTTTCACTAATGTTAATGTTTCTTTTAACCTTAAGACTTCAGATCAGAACTGTATGGGATTTATCACGTCTTTAGGACATTGTGAATCTCAGACTGCTGTGCTTTAAACTGTTAAACTCACGGGAAATGCAAAGCTTTTATAAACTGCTTTTACTTATCACCTGTCCTGCCAGCAGTGCGCACACCGCAGTTTTCTTATTTAACTTCACTCTTCCATGCATATCATATTGAATGTCTATATGAATTGTATATTCAGGGTAATATTTGATGTAAATCCAAAAGTTTATATTTATTTATGAGAAAAAGTAAAGGCTGAATAATTTAGTGTTGAAAATGGACTGCACACTGGTTAGTAATGCAAATTATTGAAGGGTTAATGGAGTTCAAGTCCTTCGTGTGAAGGCTGAGGAGAACTTTATAACACATTTGTATATACTGCTGTAAATATTTCTGACTGGGGCAAAAGTGTATTTTGTTATTAAAAATGTCGCTTTTTAAAACATGTTGTGCCTATTTATATGCATGGAAACATCCAAGTATTATAGTGTAATAAAGAAAACTGAGGAGTTCAAGAAAGGAAAATTTTGTATATGTAGTTTTAAACCTTTTTTACAAGTAATTAAGAATGGCTGCTTTATTTGGTTATTGGCATGAATAAAATTAAAAAAGAAAATTGTATGCCTAAATACAGACTCAGTAACCCTAAGCATACCACTGTATTTAAATCATAACTGTAATATTTTTTTGTGGTAAAAGAGGGATAGCAGTACAGTATTTATGCTTTACCTGAATCTGCAGCACAGCACAAGGCATATGGAAAAGCTCTGCTTTGTCCAGCACACATATCTCTAAGAACATCATCTACAAGAGCAAAACGTTAATATCATTCTTTTATCAGCCTTTTTCCACCATTTTTCAGAATGGTTCATGAATATGCTAAAGCATAGCATGTCCATCCTGTTACCCTTATTTATAAAATAACCTGATATTTTATGTGTTTTGATCACATCGTGGATACGCTATCAAATCCTTTTTGAAGTCTTCCTCTGCTAGCCTGTTGTAAATCACATGGTTAATAGTGGCTGCTTTAAACATAAAACTGAGAATATTCTTTAGTGTATTTATATAATCCATATATAACCTTTTTTTATATTTTGATATGTGGATCCCAAACATGTTAGGTAGCGAGACTCTCCGTGTAAAAGAAGACTATAAAATGTTTTTAAATGATAATTTCAAAATACAGGGTGGGCCATTTATATGGATACACCGTAATAAAATGGGAATGGCTGGTGATATTAAAGTCCTGTTTGTGGCACAGTAGTATATGTGAGGGGGCAAACTCCTCAAGATGGGTGGTGACCATGGTGGCCATTTAGAAGTCGGCCATCTTGGATGCAACTTTTGTTTTTTCAATAGGAATAGGGCCATGTGACACATCAAACAAATGTCACAAGAAAAACAATGGTGTGCTTGGTTTCAACATAACTTTATTCTTTCATCAGTTATTTACTTTCTCTTTGTTCACAGCCATTGACATATCGAAGAGGTTAACACGTGAGGAGCGGATCGAAATTGTGTTGATATCTGGTGAACGCAGTAACCGGGTCATTGCAGCAGATTTCAATGCAAGACACCCTACGAGACCACCCATCTCCCATGCTACAGTTAGCAAACTGCTTGCTAAGTTTCGTGAAACTGGTTCAGTGTCGGATTTGCCAAAATGTGGACGCAAGAAAACTGTCACTAATGAAGAAACATCAGTGGCTGTCCTAGCTTCATTCAGCAAGAGCCCACAGCGTAGCACTCGCCGCATGTCACTGGAGAGTGGCATTAGTCGAACATCCCTTCGGCGGATATTAGCTACTCACAAATGGCACCCTTACAAACTCCAGCTACTGCAGCATCTCAGCGAGGATGACCCAGATCGGCGCACAGAATTTGCAGAATGGGCAAAACAAAAATTGGAACAGGACCCTCAGTTCACGCAGAAGATTTTGTTCAGTGATGAGGCAAACTTTTATGTGAATGGTGAAGTTAACAAACAAAACCACCGCTATTGGTCTGACACTAACCCACATTGGATGGATCCCTCCAAGACTGCTGGAACAACAAAAGTGATGGTTTGGTGTGGTATATGGGGTACAACGATAGTGGGTCCATTCTTCATCAATGGAAACCTCAAGGCCACTGGATATTTGAAGTTGCTACATGATGATGTGTTTCCCTCTTTGTGCACTGAAGCTGGCACGTTCCCTGAGTTTTTCCAGCAAGATGGTGCACCACCACATTATGGGTGCCAGGTCCGAGCATTCCTAGATGAACAGTTTCCTGGAAAGTGGATTGGTCGTCGTGGGCCAGTTGAATGGCCCCCAAGGTCTCCCGATCTGACCCCCTTAGACTTTTATCTTTGGGGTCATCTGAAGGCAATTGTCTATGGTGTGAAGATACGAGATGTGCAGCACCTGAAACTACGGATACTGGATGCCTGTGCTGGCATTTCTCCTGCGGTGTTGCTATCAGTGTATGAAGAGTGGGAGAAGAGGGTTGCATTGACAATCCAACACAATGGGCAGCACATTGAACACATTTTATAAGTGGTCAGAAACGTGTAAATAACTCATGAAAGAATAAAGTTACATTGAAACCAAGCACACCATTGTTTTTCTTGTGACATTACCAATAAGTTTGATGTGTCACATGGCCCTCTTCCTATTAAAAAAACAAAAGTTGTATCCAAGATGGCCGACTTCTAAATGGCCACCATGGTCACCACCCATCTTGAGGAGTTTGCCCCCTCACATATACTACTGTGCCACAAACAGGACTTTAATATCACCAGCCATTCCCATTTTATTACGGTGTATCCATATAAATGGCCCACCCTGTAGAATGCAATGATTTTTTTTAATTATCCCTTACATATAATATATGAGTTATATTTTAAAGCAGTCCAAATGTATACATACAGATAATTATAAGGATGGTGAGATTATTAAAATAAACAAGCATTTTACAAGAAACGGTAACAGTGAAAATTCTATGTTGTCTAAACGAATCAATGGGGTCTCTTGAATATAAATGTATATAACTAAGTTCAAATGGTGGACTGGTATATGTCCCATTTACACAGGGCACAGCAGCAGGAGCAACACAGGTGTGTAACTAGGTGTATTCAGCCGGGTCTAATTTATTTGTCATTTCTTTGAGAGCGTGTTGCCCTCTATGCTGAAACCATGATGTGGTTCTTCTTCTTCTTTGGCTTCTTAATCGCGTGTACAGGTGAGTTTGTTTTCTGTCATGCTTGTTTCTTTATGATATAAAGTTACCATATTATGTCTCCGTTAATTTAGAATTCATATCAGCTCTGTTAATGTACCATATAAAAATACTGCCATACTGTCTATGACCTTGTATTTTTATATTTGATATTTGCTTTATTTAGCTTGATGGGTTTAATTTTAGTTTTCGTGTGATTCTGTAGGTTAAGCGAAACTTGTAAATGATACAGCATACTTGTGAAACCTGTTAAACTTGTTATTCCTTGAATGGCATGACAGAGTTACCAAGTGACAAACAAGAATCTTCTGTTCATAAAATATTTTCTTTTCTACTAAACAGCCTTTTTTTCTCCTTCCTATAAACCACATTGTCATCTACAGGAGAAACAAAGCATGATCCCACAAAGCATCTTGAAACTTGATTTATGGAGCTATACTAATTAGACCAGCTTTCATTATTGTTCATCTAATTCATTGGGCATATTTTTGATGTCATGAGTAGATTGTTTTAATCTTCTAAAATTGATGTATTCTGGTCAAAAAATAAATAAAAATACTGTAGATACTGTCTGATCCACAGTCCAAAGGAAATTCTTGTATTCTAGTGTACTTTGATGCTTAGTGTCTTTTTAAGAGGTTTTTAAAACCAACATATGCTGTATTCATGAAAATGAAAAAAGGCTCCTTTAAAGCTTTTCATCTGGGGCGTTAAAGAGGATGACTGTTTTAGTTGTCGAATGTTTTCTTACTAGAATGACAATAGGTTCAAGTGTTAGTGCAAGTCGAATGAGAGGAAAGAAAGTAGTGTTGGGTATGGTGTGATTGGGGAAAAGGTATTGAAATATCAGTGTTTGTGTTCTGATATTGAATGGCTCATCCTTTAAGCATCCCCTGAACTAAGTCTGAGTACCAGCAGGGCCATAATGCTTAGTAGAACATCAAAGTAAATGTTGCCTAACTTAAGTCTTCATTTATCTTTCTAGGAAACCCTGCAAGTGCCTCCTGTCCATTACAAATTAATCCCACTGTAGTTGTGGTGAGATTTGGAGGCTCCTTATCAGCCAACTGCACCTCACTATCTAACCAGACTGAAGGAATGGACTGGGAGTCTCCATATGGACCAGTGAGCCTTACCCAGGGTGTCACTTTTCTTCTCTTTACAATTGACTCTGTGCCAGAGTGGGTGATAGAAGCAATGTGTTATGTGAATCTCCATGATGGTGATCAGTGTCAAAAAGTGTTACCAGTCACTGTTTATAGTAAGTAGCCTTAATTTTCTCATATATTTCCAAGAAAGCCATTTTAGTATTTGAACACTGAATGACATTAATTCGTTTTATTTCTTTTACTTGCAGAAATGCCAGACAGTGTGTCATTGAGACAGAATTCAACTACAGTGAAAGAAGGTGAACAGTTTACCATAGAGTGTGACATTGTTAATGTTGCACCAGCAAGAAATCTCTCTGTGCTTTGGCACAAAGGAAATAAGATCTTAAATTCTGAGACATTTGATGAATCCAGTCCATCTCCGGTCAGTAAGTCATCTGTCCTCACTCTGACTGCTCATGGAGATGATGATGGAGCTGAGATCTGGTGTGAAACAAAACTAAACTTGTGGCCAGGAGAACAAGGTCCAACCATGATGCGCTCAAAGTCACATAGTGTGACTGTACTCAGTGAGTTTTCATCACCTTTTTCAGCAGTTGTAATTGTATTTTAATTTCTTGAAGTTTTTCTCTGTGCATCTCTGTATTCTGATACATTCATAACATTTCTTATTTCGTTATACTTTTTTTATTGTCATAATATTTTGTGCTGTGATTCTCCATTGGGTAGTCGTCATGGGACCAGTGCTGGGATTTTAATTGTTTTGGTGTTTGTTTTAAGGATGTATAGTTTGTTGTGTTTATATATAACACTGGAGACGATGGCTCATTTTTAGGCACACTTTAATGTCCGTCAAACTGTTTACATCACACTCTCTTCACTTCTTCTCTCTCCTCCTCATTGTACCCGTTACACAGTAGCACCTTTGGCCCAAAGGAGTAATAGCAACCACAGAGCACACAACACCCTGATTCAGTCCACACAAGATAGTTTATTACAGACAGAGCAGAAGGACTGAGAAGATGAGCTGAAAGCGACAATGTAACAACATTTCCCATCTCCCACAGGGGCTCGAACAACCTTTGGAGTCATGCTGGCAATAGGTGTGGCCGTCAGAGTTTTGCTCCTCATTGCTGTTGCATATTATGTGACACCCAATGGCACAATCTCTTTCCACAAATGTGGCTATCAACCAGGAGCTCCCTCAGGATGAGAATAAGGTAAACTTTTATCTTCTTATAAAAAAGCACATCTCTGATATTATTATTATTTCTAATTATTTTATTTGGTGTTTGGAGAAAACATCTGTAACATGTCTGTTGATGGCCGAGGGACATGTGTGCTCTGCATGCTCAATGGGTGTTCTTCTGTTCAAAGCTGTAGCTTTAAAAATGTATTATCTTGTCAGCTAACTCTAAAGCTGCACTAATCAAGACTGCTGCCCTAACACATATTTGTGGTACAGAAAATGTGTCAGGCTTATTATGGAGGCATGACTCACTGCTTCCTGGCCTTTTTTGGACACCTTTTCCACGCAGTTATTTTCTGTTTCAGTTTTAGGCAAAGTTTTCCATTGTCCTGCATATTTGCATATCTGTAGCTGATGTCAGGATGGTTTTTTGAGTGAACTGGTGTTGTTGCTACTGAAGGTGGTTCTACTACCCATTGAATCATATGGCTTTTTTAAATTATGGTATATATGATGGTATGGGATCCAGTCAACCACGAAGAGAGCCACAAATGGAGAAAACTTGGAATAGTGGCGAACCTTCCCAGAAATGGTGGAACCTACCAAAATTACTCCAAGAGTGCATCAACATCAAAATCTCATCCAGAGGTCATAAAATAACCCAGAGCAGAATCTAAAGAACTGCAGGTCTCACTTGTCTCAGTTGAGGTCAGAGTTCATGATTCAATATTAAGAAAAAGACTGGGCAACAAATGGCTTCATTGGAAAGTTCCAAGGTGAAAAACCACTGCTGACCAAAAAGAACACAAAGGCTCAGATGGCCTGTCTTCTGTGGACTAGCTAGACAAAAGTTGAACTTGCGTCCCGTTACATCCATCGCAGCAGTCCATTTAAAGGACATCATACCACCAGTCAAACATGGTGGTGGTAGTGTAATAATCTGGGGCTGCTTTGCTGCTTAAAGACGTGCACAACTTGCTACAATTTACTGAACAATGAATTCTGCTCTCTAATAGAAAATCCTGAAAGAGAATATGCAGCCCTGAACCTCAAGCATGATTGGATTGTGCAGCAGATCCAGAACAGACCAGAATGTCCACCTCTGAATGGCTACAGAAAAAAATACAATAAGTTGAGGCACTGTTAAACTCACAGGAAATGCAAAATAAAATATACAAGGTTGTAAACCTCTTTGCCAGTAATTCAGAATAGCTTTCTTTGGCTGTTGTCATGAGCGAAATGAAAATCGAAAGGAAAATTGTAGGCCTAGATACAAACTCAGTAACCTAAGCATATAAGCATACCATTGTATTTAAATCACTAGGAGCACAATCTAATTTTGCCTTAGCCTGCTGCACAGACACATGGTATATGGAATAATTCTGCTCTGTCCTGCACACAGATTTGATATCTCTATAAAAGCCATAAACTATTTGCTTATTTTGGGAACATTTGGTGCACATGAAACAAAGGCACCTGAATTCTCAGTGTTTTGTTGGAGTCTGTCCTCGGGAGGGTGCTGTGGGAGAATCCAACAGGTTTTCAGGTATGGACGCCTTCAAGTGCAGTCGGGAATATTGCTATTAGACATTTCTACCCAGTATGAAAAGACGAAGCTCTAAGCCTTGCGACTTGGTTGTATAAAAACTGCATACACTTTTATCATTTACATGCTTTAAAATCGATGATTAAATGCTGAAGTTTTTTTTTTTGTTTTTTTTTTTTGGGGGGGGGGGGGGGGGGGTTAATTGAGTAATTAGCTGAAACTAAAGGTTGAGCTAAGGTTAAATGAAACTAGTTGCTATACCGCAAACTTTTGAAGGTTTTCTTCAAAAGTAAATCAAATGTTTAATTTATTAAGTAAGCGGTTCAAAAATAACTTCGAACTGTTCCTTTAACTCACAATGTCGCTTCAGAAACCAGAGCGAGCAGAGGACGGGACGCTTGGTGAGGTAATCGAGTGACTCGGGATAGTTACTGCCTGGGTACTTTTGGTTTCGGATTTTTTTTTTTTTCCTTACAGGTTAGGGTTTGGTCACAGCTTGTGGGTACAGCAGCAGGAGGAGGGACACGGGTGTGTGACTAAGTTTATTCAGCCGGATCTAATTTATTTTTTCTTTTCTTTGCGAGCGTGTTTCCCTCTTTGCTGAAACCATGGTGTGGTCCTTCTTCTTCTTCGGTTTATTAATGGCTTGTACAGGTGAGCTTGTTTTCTTTCTTTGTTACATAAAGCTACCATATTGTGCCTTTATGAATTGATCGCTGCAGCTTCGAGCTCATCTTCGGGAGAAAGCCTACGCCCATTGTTTGATACATATCAGCTCTGTTCGTGGACTGTATAAACATGCTGTCCTACTGTGCGTGACCGGGTTTGTATTTGTTTTCTTTCTTATAATCGTGAATTTAAATTTTAATATCTGTGTTGTTAGATCTTCTCGACTAAACACAGCTTGTAAATCATTGACCAAAGTTTGTGTATTTTATCAGGTCAGTGTCTGAGCTGTTATTCCTGGGGATGTATGAAAGAGAAACTAAATGACCAAGAAGAAATATAGTAACATTTGTATCAACCACTGTAAACTAAACAACAAAAAAAAGTTAGAACCCCTCAAATCCAATCAAGTCAGACCCCCGTCACCACCACCAAAAAAGAAAAGAAAGTGCTACCAGAAACAAAGGAAGGGAGGGGGTTACATTTAGTGAAGCAAACATAAATATGAGTAGAAATTGTACTCTGCGTGTCTACATTCAATTCAGTTTTATTTATAAGGCGCCAAATCACAACAACAGTCGCCTCAAGGCGCTTTATATTGTAAGGTAAACCCTACAATAATGCATACAGAGAAAAACCCAACAATCATATGACCCCCTATGAGCAAGCACTTTCGCGACAGTGGGAAGGAAAAACTCCCTTTTAACAGGAAGAAACCTCCGGCAGAACCAGGCTTAGGGAGGGGCGGCCATCTGCTGCAACCGGTTGGGGTGAGAGAAGGAAGACAGGATAGAAGATATGCTGTGGAAGAGAGACAGAGATTAATAACAAGTACGGTTCAATGCAGAGAGGTCTATTAACACATAGTGAGTGAAAAAGGTGACTGAAAAGGAAAAACTCAGTGCATCATGGGAATCCCCCAGCAGCCTATGCTTATTGCAGCATAACTAAGGGAGGATTCAGGGTCACCTGATCCAGCCTAACTATATGCTTTAGCAAAAAGGAAAGCTTTAAGCCTAATCTTGAAAGTAGAGATAGTGTCTGTCTCCTGAATCCAAACTGGAAGCTGGTTCCACAGAAGAGGGGCCTGAAAACTGAAGGCTCTGCCTCCCATTCTACTTTTAAATACTCTAGGAACAACAAGTAAGCTTGCAGTGTGAGACTGAAGTGCTTTAATGGGGTGATATGGTACTATAAGGTCATTAAGATAAGATGGGGCCTGACCTTGTATGCGAGGAGCAAGATTTTGAATTCAATTCTGGATTTAACAGGATTTGACAGGGAGCCAATGAAGGGAAGCCATTACAGTAGAAATAAATTTGAATCTCCATATTTCATCTTCTTGTGTGAACCCAGAAAACAACAACAACTTTGAAACATGATTTATGGCGCTACTAGACAGACCAGCTTTTCTCAGAGATCTGTTTCTTTACAAAAGGGGCAGATTTCTTGCTAATTTTATGAGGAGATTTCTTTCAGCTTCATAGGAATAAGGAGGAAAATTTGCAGTTTCCATAACAAAGCAATTAATTATTATCAGTCATCACCTTCTTTGCAAGAGAAATATGAGTCATGTCACTGAGTAAGGCTGGTTAAGGTTAGCAGAAAATCTTAGTCTCTAATACTGATCCCAGAAAATACTTTAAATTACTTGAATGAAGTTTCCAGTGGGTATTTTGCTTCTGAAATTGATTCATTTGTCAGCTGGTGTAAGAGATTCTCCAACAAGCTTGTGGTACCAGTTATGCTGTAGATACTGCCTGATCCCCTTTCTTGGGGGAAAAATGTTTATTTTAGATTAGAAGTCTTTAAATCCAAAATATGTTCTTTATGAAAATAAAAAAATGGTCCTCATTAAATTTTCATCGGGAAAGTTGAAAAGTATAACATTTGTGACATTGGCTATACTGGAATGGCTTGACTTTCAAATACTAAAAATACTAATCTAAAAAGTTGAGTGACAAAAAAGGCAGTCCTGTGTGATTGGGGGAGAGTTGTTGAAATATCAGTGTTTGTGTTCTGATGTTGAATGACTCATCTTTTAAGCGCAGAGTCTTCAGTCCCCTGAACTAAGTCAGAGTAACAGCAGGGCCATAATGCATAGTAGAACATCAAAGTACATGTTGCCATACACCTAACTTAAGTCTTCATTTATCTTTCTAGGAAACACTGCAAGTGCCTCCTGTCCATTACAAATGAGTCCCCCTAGAGTTGTGGTGAGATTTGGAGACTCCTTATCAGCCAACTGCACCTCACTATCTGAGCAGACTGAAGGAATGGGCTGGGAGTCTACACATCAAGGAGTGGACCTTGTCCTGAATGCCACTTTTCTTCCCTTTAAAATTGACTCTGTGTCAGTGTGGGAGTTAGAGCCAATGTGTTTTGTGAATTCCCGTGATGGTGATCAATGTATGGAAACATTGCCAGTCACTGTTTATAGTAAGTAGCTTTACATGTCTAAGTAGGTCAATATTATTATTTGGTCATTGATTAACATTAATTCATTTTGTTTCTTTTTCTTACAGAAATGCCAGACAGTGTGTCACTGAATTATAGCTTAACTAAAGTGGAGGAAGGGCAAAAGTATTACATACAGTGTGACATTGCTAATGTTGCACCAGCAAGAAATCTCTCTGTGCTTTGGCTCAAAGGAAATACTGTTATAAAAACTGAGACATTTGATGAGTCCAGTCCGTCTCCCGTCAGTAAGTCATCTGTCCTCACTCTGACTGCTCATAGAGATGATGATGGAGCTGAGATCAGGTGTGAACCAAAGCTGAACTTGTGGCCAGAGAAACAAGGTCCTCCTTCAGGTCCTCCAGTGCGTTCAGTGACGCATAATGTGATTGTACGCTGTGAGTTTTTAATATGATCCTAATTTAATCATCAGAAGATTCCCTATTGTTTTGGGGTTTTTTTATTTCACATGTATTTTATATTTGTATTTTGATTTCATGTATGTCCTCAGACCCACCAACCTTCAACAAACTTGAAAATGAGACTCTGGAAATGACAGTTGGTGAAAATATGACTTTAAATTGCAACGCTAAAGGAAACCCTCCACCATCATACCGCTGGGAATTCCCAAAATTCACAAAAGAATGGCACGAGAAAGAAGAAGTGATTGAGCCAATTCTGACCCTACCATTTGAGCTTCCAGGGGTCTATACCTGCACAGCCTATAGTAACCAAGGCACTGTGACCAAATATTTCAATATAAGCGAAGCTCCAAGTAAGTTCTCATCAGTTACTTCATGACATTTCGTATCTCGTTATACACTGAAGAAAAATATAAACGCAACACTTTTGTTTTTGCTTTTCTACATACACAAAGGACCCATTACTATCAAATATTGTTCACAAATCTGTCTAAATCTGTGTTAGTGAAAACTTCTCGTTTGCCGAGATAATCCATCCCACCTCACAGGTGTGACATGTCAAGGTGCTGATTAGAAAGCATGAATATACCACAGGAGTGCTTTAGACTGCCCACAATAAAAGGCCACTCTGAAATATGCAGTTTGATCACACAGCACAATGCTACAGATGTCGCAGCTTTTGAGGGAGCGTGCATGCTGACTGCAGGAATGTCTACCAGAACTGTTGCCTGTGAAATGAATGTTCAGTTCTCTGCCATTAGCCATCTTCAAAGGCGTTTCAGAGAATTTGACAGTACATCCAACCAGCCCCACAATCGCAGAGCCACACCAGCCCAGGACCTCTACATCCAGCATGTTCACCTCCAGGATGGTTGACCAGGTGGAGACCAGCCACCCGGACAGCTGCTGCAACAATCGGTTTGCATAACCAAAGAATTTCTACAAAAACTGTCAGAAACCGTCTCAGGGAAGCTCATCTGCATGCTCGTGGTTGTCATCGGTGTCTGGACCTGACTGCAGTTCGTCACTTTAACCAACTTGAGTGGACAAATGCTCACATTTGATGGCCTCTGGCACATTGGATAGGTGTTCTGTTGACAGATGTTTTTACCGTTCAGGGCAGATTGCAGACAGCTTGTGTTGCGTCGTGTGGATGAGCAGTTTGCTGACGTCAACATTGTGGATTGAGTGGCCCACGGTGGCGGTGGGGTTTTGGACAATGAACACGAGCGCATTTTATTGTTGGCATTTTGAATGCACAGAGATACCATGTTGAGATCCTGAGGACCATTGTTGGGCCGTTTATCCATGACCATAACCTCATGTTACAGCATGATAATGCACGGCCCCATATGACAAGGATCTGTACACAATTCCTTGGAAGCTGAAAACATCCCACTTCTTGCATGGCCAGCATACTCACCAGACATGTCACCAATTGAGCATGTTTGGGACGCTCGGCACGGCGTATATGACAGCGTGTTCCAGTTCCTGCCAATATTCAGCAACTTTGCACAAGTATTGAAGAGGAGTGGACCAACATTCCACAGCCCACAATCAACAACCTGATCAACTCTATGCTCATTGCACACCATTTGCCTCACACAGTGCAACACATCTCCGTTAGATGTGTTGCACTGTGTGAGGCAAATGGTGGCCACACCAGATACTGACTGGTTTTGCTACATCTGTAGCATTGTGCTGTGTGATCAAACTGCATATTTCAGAGTGGCCTTTTATTGTGGGCAGTCTAAGGCACACCTCTGCAATATTCATGCTGTCTAATCAGCACCTTGACCTGCCACACCTGTGAGGTGGGATGGATTATCTCGGCAAAGGAGAAGCTCTCACTAACTCAGTGTACGTTCTTATTGTCTATAATATTTTGTGCTGTGATTCTCCATTAGGAAGTCATCCTAGGACCACTGCTGGGATTTTAATTACTTTGTTTTTTGTTTTCATTTTTATTTTGGGATGTGGGGTTTATTACAGACAGAACAGAAAGTCTGAGCAGATAAGTTGAGAGCGACAATGTAACAACACTTCCCATCTCCCACAGGGTCTCGAACAACCTTTGGAGTCATGGTGGGAGTAGGTGTGGCCGTCGGAGTTTTGCTCCTCATTGCTGGTGCATATTTTGTGACACCTAATGGCACATTCTCTTTCAATAAAGGCGGTTATCAACCAGGAACTCCCTCAGGACCAGTATAAGGCAGACTTTTTTTTAAATTCAGATTTGCATGGATATTATTTTTATTTTTGTTAATGATTTTATTTGGTGCTTGGACCCAAAATTCTGTAACATGTCTGTTGATGGCCGAGGGACATGTCTGCTCTGCATGCTCTGTGGGTGTTCTTCTGCTCAAAGCTGTAGCTTTAAAAATGCATTATCTTGTCAGCTATCTCTAAAGCTCACTAATCAAGATTGCTGCCTTAACAAACATGTATAATACAGGAAATGTGTTTAAATGCACTGCAGTAACCTTTACAAGTCTGTGTATAAAAATGCAACAGATAAATAATTAGATTTCATCCCCACTACAGTCTTATTTTGGAAGCATGATGTGCTTGCTGGCCTTTTTTGGAAATCTTTACTACACAAATACTTCCTGTTTCAGTTTTAATCAGGCTAAGTCAAACCTTTTTGCATATGGATGTGATGATTTCCTCTCTCCTGCACATTTGCACAAGTCTGTAGCTGATGTCAAGATGGTTACTTGAGTGCACATAAACTCATTTAATGAATCAAGCTGATGTTGGACTCAGGGGAATTAACACCTAACAGGCGCTCTTTTTCTGGCTCATCATTTTGGTTTTATGGCTTTCACATATACTGTATGGTTTGTTCTGTGCTGATTATCAGCTTTGTGCTGCAGCAAAGCTCTGATGAAGCCACTATATCCTGTCCATGCAAAACTACAAATGAAGACAAAGTTTGTGAAGAAGAGCCTCACATGCATCAGAGGAATTAAACGGAGCATATATTTTGGACACAATTGCTGTAATGCGTTGATACAGCTATATATGGTCAGAGTGGATTTCTCAGCTTTTTGTGCGGTTGTGCTTTTGGGTTATGTTTCTCATCTAGTAATTGTGTTAAAAAAATATTGTTTTTATTATTCATATGACTTGATAATTAGGTACTATTTAACAGCAATTGTTGCCTCATCTGAATTGTGGACCTCTTGTGTGTCTTTAAAAAAAATAACAATTCATCAAGAAATACATTAAATATTTGCATTAAAAAAACTCATTTTTTTAAAGCAAAATTAGCAATTCTATGTCAGCATTTTATATATTCATTTTGTTTCTACTCATCTAAGCATGTAAATGCTTTGGAGGTACTTTATATGGAATTACTTGAGAGCACAATGTAGTAATTACTTTTTTTTTTAAGTATTCATTTTGGGATATGCATAAATTATTCATATTTCTTTCTCTTTTTTTTGTAAAATTTGATTTCTGTATGCACTGGTACGTCTTTCGGATCGCTTCATAATTTTTGCACTGAATAGACTGATAGAGTTTATCAAGTATTGCGCCAACTTTTCACATGACACAACAGTTGTTTTACTGAGTCTGCATTGTACCAGAGTTTGTCTAATTGTACCTGTGAAATGTTTTTTTAAAAAAAACTACATGTGTTTGATTGTAAATCCTGAATTAAACAAGAGCGTGAGAGAGCTTATGAATCCTCCTTTCTGAAGACGAGGCAAAGTCAAACCAGTTTTCTTTCTCACTCTCTGTCTTTAAGTCTGGCTACATTTTACAATGTTCACTCTGCCATACTAATTAGTTCTTAACAAACTGAATGTAAAGAAGATCATTTGTGATCCAGACTACTGTTGCCAATATAAACCTATTTCTTATGAAACCATGTTTTTTTTTTCCTTCACTGTCACTGTTCAAATACTGTTTCTGTATGCTCTGTGTTGCCCTAACAACCTGGCACAGCCACCAGTGCTCAATTAGTCATGGACTTAAAGAAAAAAACAAGATTTTTCAAATGAGCAAACACACAACATTAACATGTTTCGATAGAGAACCTTTAGAGGGAAGAGCATTTTCAAAGCTGCAAGTGAACCGAGCTCATACTGCAATGTGTAAGTTGAGATTCCCAGCTGTGCTGTCCATAAATACACCATAAAGTGTTCGATTACTCGCTCCCTTGCACTGCAGTTGTGGTCAGAGCTGATAGGCTGCGTAGCATTCTGGTCACAGTTGGGAGTCTTACAAACTACATCCTGCACAAGACCAGCACTGCTGCCTGCTGGGATTTCACAAAGCATTGGAGGTCAGGAGCAATAGGAGGCAAGCATGCAAGATGAAGGGAAAACAAGCGTTTCTTCACAGAGAGTGACACTGAAAGGAAAGAGAAAATGTGGGTCAGGTTGATATGCTTTCACCTCTGTGTTCTAGGAGACTCACATGACTCAAAAATTAAAGAAGGAATGAAAGTTTGGTGTTTACATTTTATTCTACTCAGATTTCAAGCTGGGTGTTGGAAAATAGGGGTAGGGGGTGGAGGAACTAGACAGATGTATTAATCCTATATTAGTGGCATTTTAGTTCTGCATATACTTCGATGTCTCTGCAGGCTTTTAATATCCTGCATAGTTGTTTCTAAGATTATGCAGTGCAAAGTGTTATGCCGTGTTTTTCAGAGGCCTGCAACCTGTTACTTTTCCCTCTTTCCCTTTCACCCCCTCCATCGCCCCCCAAAGTCAGCTGGGAGGGAACTTTTGTTCCAACATAATTCCCTGCAGGGTTGCCAAGGTCTTTCAAGTTGGAATTCTCTTTCTCTAGCCTGTTAATCCACGGCTCGGTGCAGAAAATAACATGGGAAACAACTTTCTCACATGGATTCTGTTGCTTTGCACATTTTGTTCAGGTAAGACTTTGTCACAGTGGTGTTTCTTTTCACTTCTTTGGGTTGTAGATGATGTTTGGTCTTATGGAAATGCTAGTAAGTAAATCCAGGTTGGAATGATCAGTAACTTCTGTGCAATAAATCTAAAGGCAGAGCTCGAAGAATTAGAGCAGCCAGTTTTGTGCTGACAAAAATATAACCATTTGTCTTCATGCCAAGACTATTATTTACTCAAGTGATGAAAGGCCCTAAAGAATAAGATGTGTGGTTGCATGTTGGATGCTTATTAGGTTGCAGCCAAGATATAATGTGGGTGACGCCCTGTAAGTAGGTCAGTTTAATTCTGCTGTCATAGCACATGTGAATTATTAGTAGTATAGCTATAAATCCCCTATTAGCAATGCACACTTGTAAACTTTGAAAGTATCAGGCAATTCCTGCTTGATTACTTGTGAGTGTGTTGTAACAGGGTTACATAATGTGCAAGTAGTTACAGCTTTTTCATGTAAATATGAATATGCATTGTGATGATGATGACAGAAAAACAGTGAGAGATATCAGTGCTGTGTATCTTAGTGTCAGGTGAAGGTTGCTCCCTAATCCTCAAGCCGTCCAGGGTCGTGGTGGGCTTTGGGGAGTCAGTGTCTGTCAGCTGCGAGGCTGCACGCCCTGTCCGTGTCCTGGGCTGGGAGTCAGCCATCAGTGCTTCACACACACAAGAGGACCGGTCTGTCCAGTGGAAGGTGGACAGTCTCATTGATTGGATAGAGGAGCCCATCTGTTATGGGGTGTTTTTCACAGCTCCGAAACAATGCGAGGAGAAGCTCAACCTCGTGCTCTACAGTGAGTTGTTTAAAAGCTGTTGTTAAGATTGATTTCTCAACCGAGCCCTTTTTTGATTGACCTGAACCCTGTGTGTTATTCATTTAGAAACTCCAGACAGCGTCTCCATCAGACAGGTGAACCACACCGGCCCCATGGTGGCAGGGAAAGAGTACCAGCTGCTCTGCGAAGTTCAGAATATTGCTCCCGTTCAGTATCTCAGTCTGAGGTGGTACAGAGGGCAGACTGAGGTTTATAACCACTCCTTCTCTGATCTCACCTCTTCCTCACCTGTCCAAGTATCCTCTATCCTTGTTATCACACCAACTAAAGCTGAGAATGGAGTGCAGTATAAGTGTGTAGCAGAGCTGGAGCTTGGGCCAGAGGGACCACAGCCACCTCCCACTGTTTCCTCAGAACCTCTCAATGCTTCTGTTTATTGTGAGTCATTAAGCTCTTCTCATTCTTAAAGCAAGTTTCTGCATGCTCGATACAGTGAGAAACGATATGTGTAACCTTCTCTTTAGTTCCCCCGACATTCCTGAGTCCTGAACCAGAGATTTTGGATTCTATACCGGGGGGTGAGATCATATTAAACTGCACTGCAACAGGAAACCCCACCCCAATATACAGCTGGCAATCCTCCGTTCCCATGCAGGAGAGGGTGGAGAATGAAGCAACTGTTACCTCCTCCTCGCTGCTCCCAGGGACCTACACCTGCACTGCATCCAATACACTGGAAAAGCAAAGCAAGCAGTTCATTGTCAAGGCAAAGACCAAAGGTAGAAGAGAGAAATGAGGCACATGTGCAACCTGTCTGTGCACGCTGCAGCCTAACTTGTATCTTCTTTTGCTTTCACCTAGGCGTTTGAAACAACCACTATGGAGAGGGGATCGGACGACCACATCAGAAACACAGCGAGAAGTTTATCTTTTTTACAGTTTTTTTTCTGGTGTTTTTGTTTTGTTTTTTTACTTTCACATTTGCTACTCTGGCGATGGAGGTGGATATTTATGAGACGATCTTGTTATCATCCAGAATTAGTTCACACAGAGAAACAGACCTGAATATACTGTGCTTGGTAATTACCATTTAATTTGTCAGTGTTGTTTTAGGATGTAGTTCACATTTTATGAGACATTCTGTGTCTAATTTATATTTGGATAGGTCCTTTTTTTCCTATTAATGAAATTATATTGTAACTCTACAGAAGTGTAGCTACTCATCATAGCAATATGACTAGCAGCAGGACATGGCTGTAAATATGAAGTCTTCGTTTTCTCATCTTTATCAATAAAAGTTTATTAAATGAATTGTAATGAACTTCTTCCATAGACCAACAAGCCACCTTTGATCAAACATCTTTCCAAAGGAAAAAAATACTAAAGTACTAAATACTAAATACTAAAAATACTAACACATAATTTACAGTAGTCTGTCCAGTCCAGATGAAGCTTAAATGAATCATGCATTGCAGAACTTAGAACATATGAATATAATTCATATTAAAGGTAATCTTTATAATTTCCTATATTTATTTTCAGTAAAATTACATATTCTATTTTGTTTTAATTTTGAAGATTATGACTTGAAGCTACAATACAGAAATATCCAATGTATCAAAAGTATGTTCATCTGTACACTCAATACTTGGTCTGGGCTCCTTTACCATAATTTGCTGCATGATTGAAGAGCAGCGAGATGCAGCCGATCAGCCTGCAGCACTCCTGAGGAGTTATTTAAGCCATTGCTTTAATAGCCACCTTCAGCTCATGTTTATTTTCATGTTGGGTGTTTCTCAGCTTGACAATACCCTCCACAGACTCTCTGTGGTAGGGCTGGGCAATTACCCACCCCCACTCTACGGGGTTCAGTTCTGGCAAGTTGACTGGCCAATCAAGCACATTAATAACCTAGACAGCAAATCTGGTAGTAATTTTGGGACTCTGGGCAGGTTCTAAGTCCTGCTGGAAAAGGAAATAAGGTTTATCAGCAGGTGGAAGTATGAAGTGTTCTATAAGCTCTTGGTAGACAGCTGCATTGACATTGCACTTGATAAAACATGGTGAACCAACCACATCACAGACTGTGGAAATTTTACACTTGATTTCAAACAAGTTGGGTTCTGTGCCTCTCCACTCTTCCTCCACGCTCTAGGACTTTGATTTCCAAAACTAAAAAGTAAATCTGGTTCATCTCTGGTTTAGGAAAAGTCAGTGTTTGCTCTTGATGCACTGGCACCACGCTCAGCCCATTCCTTTTCACCAATGACTTTCTCTGCCTTACTCCCTTTGTGAACAGTGTCATTGATCGCTGTCTGGACAAGTGCCAAGTCAGCAGCCTTCCCCCATAATTGTGATTGCACGTGGCATGCCCAAGAGATAAACAGTATTCATGCTGTAATAACATTAATTTAATCAAACTTGTGAAAATAATCTAATATCTGAGACACTAATTTTCACAAGCTATAAAACACACTAAATTAACCTAAAAAAAAAAGGTTTATTTCACTGTGTTTGAAATTAATGCAGAATACATACGCGTTTACCTTTTTTAAGCTATACCAAAAAAACACAACTTTTCACAATATCCAAACAGCTGCCATTACATCATTTGCCCTCTGTCACTGGGTCACTACAACTTCTCACCACGAGATGGCGTGGTTATACTTCTACAGTCATTGTTCTTAGGAGGTGATTGGCTGTTGAAGAGTCACATGTTCAAAACACTGCTTAGGAAGGGGGACTAGCATTAGCAGCTAACATTAGTTAGCTCTCTGAGACTAATTGTTAGCTCCATGAAAACTACTTAAAAGTGATAAAGGTGGGAGTCATTTCTTGGGTCCTTTCTGATGTTATGTCCTCTTTGCATTTGCTCACATCAAAGAATGTCGTGTTCTCTTTCAGAAATGCCACAGAGAGATCCGTGCCAAAAGCAAGCATGTGCAATTCAGAAGTGTTTACAAGGTGCTTTAAGCGCTCACTTTGACGCAATTATATGTTGGTGAAGTGAACCTGAACTGTTGCTTAACTCTGTCTCCCTCCTGCAGCTAATAAGTACGTGGAAAGCCTGTGCGAGAAGGAGATCGCGGAGATGCGGCGGTGCTGTCAAGTGCATGCGGGAAACTCCATTTGCTGCTCCGGGTTCAAAGACTCAAAACCCGCAGAGAGTAAAAGTAGCGAATAGCTCCATGTTGCATGTATCAGTATAACATGACAGTGGAGTTTCCTGAGTTGTTGCATATTTATTTGTCGGTCTGCTACCATCCGTTTGTTAAATTTAAATAGGGTTTTCTCACAGCAGACATTTTGATATTGCAGAAAGCCTCATAAGCACTCACTCCCCTGGGGCTAAATGGCACACCTCTGGCAGCCTGGCAAAGCTGAACAATGCAAGCTGTCTAATGTACTTAAATATTATCATGTCGTTCTGTCCACACCCAATGTATTTCCCATGCCTAGTATGAAATTTCAAGTATGTGTGTGGCAAGGAGTTTTATTCTAATTAGTAATAAGAAAGATTATTTTAACCCTGGAGAACCCATGGGGTCAAATTTGACCCCATGGTTTCCCTAGAAAACCAATGGGGTCGGCTCTGACCCCATGGGTTCTCCAGGGTTAAATAAGAATTTCCCTGGAAATCGAGACTAACTTGTTATTCATACAACATCTCAGCCTACAGCGAACATCCTACAGTGGATAACTGTTAGGGGTGTAGAGGAGAACATGGCAGAAAGACAAAGTTTAATGCTAGCTGGGTAGACAAGGCTGAGGCTCTAACAGTTGTTTTTTTCCTTCTGGTAAAGAAATAAAATATTTGCACTTTGAATGAAACAATTGGGTTATACTTTTTTAATTTAGGAGCATCATTCACCACTCATGCAATGATTAGGACAAGAAAGTCATTACAATTTCAGATTTGTTGATTGATTCATGATGTCAAACATTTTCTTGATGGAAGCAGGTAAAAGTGGAGGTGTGAAATTAATAATACTCTGGTAGATTTGTGGCTTTCAGTTAATTCAACAACCTTATTGACTACATAAGAGTAATTAGAACTACATAATGTCATGGGTAGATTTTATTCCTAGGTGTGTTGTTTTCACCTTCCATTCTGCTGGGTCGATTCTGGCCCTCGGGCCTTATGTTTCACATCCCGGTTTTAGAGGAAGGCTTCCAACACAACTGGGTCAGCCACACCTCCTCAGTGACTTAAAACTTTTAGTCCCTGGTGTTATGGATGGGCCCCAGGGGTCCAGGCCCATCCAAAAAGGTCAGTGCACCCCCTCAGCTGAATTCTACTGGCATAGTTTTGGAGGCAGATGATCCACTGTGGCAACTCATAAAGAGAGAAGCAAAAAGAATTATTTTAGTAAAATTAAATCCTTCAGTTTGGTAATGAAAGAGACCTAAATCATTGATAAGCTATTACAGTAAAAACCAAGCTCATGTTACTTATTCGATTAATAGTAGCTTGGTGACTAGGAAGTAATCTCAGTAGTGTGACTCAGGAGGACACTGATTTTTGGAGCGAATGGGCCTGTGCAAGTCGAACAATGGGAAGAGCCCCCATATGACTCTTTGGAACAAAAAAAAGGTCATTTTTTCGGCTTGTGTAGTTTGTTATAGGTGGTGTGGATATTCTTGTGGTTTAAAGTTGGTTGTTTGTTCTTGAATTTGTTGTGTACTTTTAAAGGTGGCCCAGCTGCCCCCATATTTGCAAGGGGTTATTACAGCGAGTAGCACCCGATTTCTGATTTGTCAGGCCCTTCTTGACACAACATCAGATGGGTTGAAATAGGGACCTTTTGCTTGTTGTGTGAATGTGTAAAACTCTACACTATGGGGTGTATAGGTTATGATTATACAGGACTCCCTCTTACTGTAACATTTTAAATATACCTTTAACCTTTTATTTTTAGCTATGCATCTTATTTTACCCTCTGTTTTTAAAGTGTAAGTGCAAATGTGCACACAATGTGTAGGATAAATGTACCTAAATGTCTCTAAAGATGTAACTTATGCCTAATAATTTTTAGGCGTGGTCTGAATATTTGTGAATCCAGGCCTTGGATTATTTTAACACTGACACCCTGGTTGTACCTGTTAGACCCAGACAAACTACATTGTTAAGGATTTGATTAGTACATGATGGATGACTGATGACTTTGGAAGTCCTGGTACAGCTCCAAATTCTCTGTATGGGAGTCATTGCCATCTTGAGCAGCTGTAAACGGTTGCTCAGGCTCATTTTACACTTTGAAACCTTGCGCCCTTTTGTCAAAACTCTAAACAAGTAAATTCACACAACTTCTGGCAAATTTTACTAACACATCAACACAGTTTTGCAAGTTCTCAAAACCACAGAGTGTTGTCAGATCACACAGGGAACCATTCAGAATAATCACACCACACATGGCACATTGCACAATACGCCTAGGACGTAAAATGTAAACAACTTTCAAAACATGTAACTCAAGTCTTTCCAGCCTCGTGTGGCCATCTTGCATGTAAAAAAAAATAAATTAAATAAAAAGTAGATCATCCCTCCTAACACACGCACACACATACTGCCATCCACTCCTCAGCTTCCCTTTTATTTACCAAGTCATCATTGTGGCAACAGAGGATCTGCTGAGAAACCAGTTTGGTTTTATTCTCATCTAACAGAATTATTAAAAATTAGAAACCATACCATGTGATTAATGTTTGCTTGCTGTTCTTGACGTACGAATGCAAGTGAATCACTGTGCAGAAATTAGTTTCTTAAGGCTTTAAGCTTTAGTCTCTTAACTTATAGCTTTAATAGAATTATACATGTAAAAGTTAAGAGTGTTGATTAAAGGTTTATACATTCAGACCAATCGAATGTATAGCCAAAGTCATATCCAAAGTTGTGGTTTCACAAGATACACAAACTGCTATATACGGCAATAAAATAAGAAAAAAATCAAGAAATGCAGGCTTTGGATCTTTTGATCTAGCGATGTTGAATGTTTTCAGTTCTTATGTTCAACAGGTTGGATGCCAGTTAGAAAAGAAGGAGGAATCCTGGATTAAGTTGGATGAAGTGGTGGAGAGTGGTGACTGAAGCAGCGTTCAATGGATATGTAGGTTAAAAGTTGGTCAGAGGTTTTGGGTTAAGGAAAGAAATGTGAAAGCACTGATGGTAGTGGGTCGAGAAGAGGGTGGCATAAGAATGGAGCAAGCAAACATGTAGAAGGTGTAATCTGAAAGAGACAGGAGCCTGCTCAGTGGTTTCAGGGGAGAATGTAACTGGGCAGTATTAGATGGTAGTCTGTAAGATGAGTTTGGACATCAAAAAGAGGAAGCAATTGAAGGCAGAGATAATCACTGAATGGTGGAGGTTGAGGAAGGAAGAATGCTGTGCAGAGTTGAGGCCAGCTCTGGGTAATAGTGAAGAGTCATCAGATGACTGGGAAAGTACAGCTGTAGTGGTGAGGGAAACTGACAAGAACATATTTCATACTTAATGTCGGAATGAAAAAATACGGGAAAGCATTCAAAGGAAGAAGTTAGCAAAGACAAGGTAGTATAGTAAGGGAAATAAAGAATGTAGATATGAGTACTGTTAAGCAAGGGCTACAGCAAAGGAAAAGGCTTATAGTGAGATGCATGTGAGAATGGACATTGAGAAAGGAGAAAAAGACTTGTTCTATCAGCTAGGCAGAGCCCTCGACCTTGAAAGGATGTGCAGCAGTTCAGGGTGATTAATGATAGAGACAGAAATGTACTAACAAGTAAAGGGGGCTTGGAAGGTGGAAGGAGTACTTTGAGGAGCTGATTAATGTGAAAAATGAGTGGGTGAGGGAGGATGCATGAAGGACAGGAGGACAGTTGGTGAATCAGGAAGTGCAAGGGCTTAGTAAGGAGAAAGTGAGGGCAGGTGTGGAGAGGATAAAGAGTGAAAAGTGGCTGGTATAGATGGTTTCTCCATACCTGTTGGAGATGAGCAGTGGACTTTTTACCCAGATTGTTTACCTGCACCGATATTCAAGAGTGAGGGTGGTGTGCAGAACTGCAGTACCTACAATAGATGAAGGTGAAAACAGATGGGCATGTTTAGAGGAGGAATAATGATATAGAGAACACGGAATGTTGAAGGTGGACCTAGTGGGCAGGAAGGAAAGAGGAAGACTACATAGAAGTTTAATAGATGTAGTGAAGAAGGACACGCAAATGGATGATGATGATGTTAGGGATAGGATGAGATGGAGACAGATGATTCTCTGTGGCAATCAGAAGAAGATGTGGGGTTCCTATTTTTCATTAATTGAAGTCATTTTAAATTAAATTCTTTAAGTCTCTATATAAGGTGTTATAACATATTAAGACTAAACAAATACAAAATTCTTCTTTACCTTTACACTTCATTTTTGTTCCGACAAATTTAAAAAGATGATGTTTTGAAAAGAAGTTACAGCGAGTCATTTATTTTATTTTACTTTATTTTATTTTATTTATCTAGTCGAAGTACAAGGAAAGGAACAGCACTCTTGTGTTTCCGGCGTCGTCCTGTTGACGCAATGACGCGATGACGTCAAACGGAAATCTGTAGCTCCAATTCTTTCTAGAATTCTGTAGCACTCTCTAGCCCGCTGTCTTCAGGGAGGTTCATCTGAGTTTGTCTATATCTAATACAGCAAAAAACTCTTCTAAAGAAACAAATACGTATTTCTGCGCAGTGCGGCGATCTTGCGGTCTGTCCTCGTTTTAATCAAACTTGTTAGCTTCTCATAGCTCACGAACTTAGCTGAAGCCTATTGTAAGCTAACGGTGTTAGCTTTGGGGTCTTGGTGTCAGGATGTCCAGGATAGATTACAGCGTGTGGGACCACATTGAGGTGTCGGACGATGAGGATGACACCCATCCAAACATCGACACACCCAGTCTCTTCAGATGGAGACACCAGGTATACCAACAAGCCACGCATGATTACAATTAAGATGCTACACATAAAGTAAAAGTGATGCATATTTGACTTGAACTGTTAGCTGACCTCGTGTGTTTACTTTGGTTCTGTGTTCACTTTTAACATAAATATAGGAATGTTTAACTTTTTGCAACTAAATCCACATTTGAAAAAAAAAAACCAAGTAGTAAAGATTTTATATTTTGACCTCAGGCTCGTGTGGAGCGGATGGAGGAATTTCAGAAGAAAGGTGAAGAACTAAACAAGGGACTGTCCGAGTGCAGACGCAAGCTGGCAGACACACAGAAGAAAATCAAGGAGCTGACCATTTCAACATCAGAGGATGCCAAAGCAGAGTTGAGCAAAGTCCAGGCTGAGGAGAAGAAACTGAAAAAAGAGGAACGGGATTGGGAGAGAAAGGTGGGAGACTACCAACGGGAGGAGAAGAAGATGCCGTGGAATGTAGACACGCTCAGCAAGGATGGGTTCAGCAAGGTGAGGTAGAGTAAGTGGAGCTTAAAAAGCACTACAGGTTTTACATCACACATCATTTATTACACTCTTTTTTTTCTCAAGTATTTTCAAGAAAACAAAAGCTAACAAAACTGTTGTGTCTTTTCTCCATATTTCTTCTTTTAACTTGTGCAATTGTTTGTTTGAGCCTGACATCCAAGGGAAAAATTGGCCGAAAACATGATCACCACATGTCTCCCACAACAGAGTCATTAGATCCCCTCAAAAGTTCAACACCTTGTTCACCTTGCTTTATCATCCATTCAACTCCTATGCCACTGTGCCCATCTGTCCTGCCATAGAATAAAATGTGTGAAAGGACATGGTACTTCAGATGTGGCATCAGCTGCCATCACCTGCACTGATCCTTGGCTCAAAGCTGGAAGTATCACCAGTTACTTAAGAGAAGACGTTAGACTGAAGGAAATAGGAAAGGGCACACATACAGAGTCAACTTTTACAGTTGATTTAGAGTTCTGTGTTGAGTCTTTGCAGATCCTACAAAGTAGCCTCCACAAGGATCCAATATTCTCGCCAGCATTCATGCTTGTGCGTAGTGTTAATTACCTGGTCCTGTCTCAGTGTTTTATATGCAGAGCTAGCCATGATGGAAACAAATAAAACCGTGGAACAGTTGCTGATAGATTCAGCAAGTATTTAAAAAAAAAAAAAAGTAGCCAGAAATGCAGAGGAGGAATTGACAGTACTTAACAGGCCAGTACAACTGCTGTTGTTACAACATACCTATAGTGTAGGTTCAATGCAGAAGTCTACATCTACTGTCAGCCTTTGACTTTGCAACACAATGAAATCTTTTCTTGCAATTTTCAGATATGGGTTCATTAATATTGACATCGCTAACTTGTATGCAATGACATTCTTTCTGTAGAACTCAAGAGACATTGTCTTTAACGAGTCCATTCTTCCACTGTCCTTTTCATAGAGTATTGTTAATGTCAAACCTGAAACTGAAGAGACCGAAGAAGAAAAGGAGCAAAAGCACAAAACATTTGTGGAGAAATATGAGAAAGAGATCAAACATTTTGGTAAGCACTCGCATGCATCAGCATTTACTCTCGTTACAAGGTACTGGTGAGAGTAGAGATGCTTCTTCATTACTCTCGTTACTGCAGGCATGTTGCGACGTTGGGATGACAGCCAGAAGTACCTCTCTGACCATCCTCATCTGGTATGCGAAGAGACCGCCAACTACCTGGTTATCATGTGCATCGACCTTGAAGTTGAGGAGGTAAGTAATACAAACAGAGCTTGTTTGTCATGAATTCCTTCTGCACGCGACCATACTCCATCTAAATATTAAGCTGTAAAAATGCTTCTTCCTCCTGCAGAAACACGCATTGATGGAGCAAGTGGCTCATCAGACCATCGTCATGCAGTTCATTCTGGAGCTTGCCAAAAGCCTCAAAGTTGACCCCCGTGGATGCTTTCGCCAGTTTTTTGCAAAGATTAAGGTAACTATGTTTTTTTTTTTGCTTTTACTTAACTTGGTAGCTATAGCATAACTTTTTCAAAAGTTTCCAGAGTGTGATTTATTGATTTGGTTTAGTTTTTGTTGTTTGAAAATGTTTAGTTTTAGTTTAGCTTCTATTAGTTTTAGTCTTTTTAAGTATTATTGTATGGAAAGTAAATGTCAGAGTAAAGGTTTAGGAGCATCAGTACAGGAATTGCAATTTGGATTTGGATCTTATAACTTATTCAGTGACCTAAATATGGGGTGGAGTTCAGAGACCTGGTATTAAATTGAGCTCAAGGCTAAATTATTAAAGATGATGGCATTGGCATGGTTTGGTTCCAAGGTACTTAAGGAAACTGTTTCCTATTTGCATAAATGTTTCCGTGAACGTTTTACCTCACCACGTCTTGTCTTTCTGAGTTTGTTGGTAAGTCAGGCAGAGAGCTCTTTCTTCCACACTTTGCAGTGGCATGCAAACCAAGCTCCTGTTCTTATGGCAGGAGCTTAGAGAAGTTAAGGTTAAAAGTTTGGTTACACTTTACTGGAGATTTACCTGGCAATGGTCACAACCACATATCCAAAAAGACTTGGCAGAAAAATGCAAGTTCTCAGATGCCTAGCTTTAGTTTATCTTTGCCTAGGTTAGGTATTCACTGTTCACTAAAGTCAATTGTTTTACACAGGGATGGATTTAGGTTGATTCTGTTCATCTAGATTCAGAGTTTTCTGTGGGAGAAACACTTCATCTGTCATCTGAGTGGCTTCGTTGTGGATGAGTGGTGAAACATTTCTTCCGCTGGCAAAGTTGCATCCAGATGAACAGATTCAGCTTTCTGGGATTTCCTTATTGGCGAGGATGTATTTAAAAAAAGCAGTCAAAAAAATTATTTCTGTCTACTTTTTTGTATTAAAAGAAGTGGAGAACGGTAACATTAATCATCACCTGAACTTGGCAAATGTAGAGGACTGGTTCTTAACCTTTGACGGATTCCTCTGAGTTCACAATGTTGAATCCCGATCTGTCGTTATCTCCCTTGGTTTCAGAAACGCAAACAGTCTAACCTCTAATCCTTCTGTTTTGAAAACTTGACAGATGTATGCAAATGCAGGTTTACTTAACTAAACCGTTTTTTTCATTGTTGTTTTTTGTAGTTCATAATAATAATTTCTGTCTGGTGCACCAGTGGATTGTGGAGTGGTTTTGTTTTGGGTTTTTGGTTTTTGGTTTTTTGTTGTTGCATCTAGACCTGTTGTGCAGGAACTAAATTTAGTCCTCAGTGTACAGTGCACAATTTCCTTAAACGGTCTCTGACGTGGGGAAACCCTCATACTAATTGTGTGCATACGTGTGCATACATGTTCCTTAACAGACAGCAGATCAGCAGTACCAGGAAGCTTTCAATGATGAGCTGGAGTCATTCAAGGAGCGCGTTCGGGGAAGGGCGAAGATCCGGATAGAAAAGGCTATGAAGGAATTTGAGGAAGAGGAACGACAGAAGCGCCTTGGACCTGGAGGGCTCGATCCCGTTGAAGTGTATGAGTCACTTCCAACTGTAAGTTTTCAGCATAATTGAGCACATTCCTTTGTTTTTGTTCTCTTGAATGGCGTGTTTCACAGATTGCATTGGTAATTGCAGGAGATGCAGAAATGCTTTGATGAGAAGGACATCCAAATGCTGCAAGAGGTTATTAGCAAAATGGATCCAACGGTAGGTTGTTTGGTGTTGTGGCGCAGGTTTATAGTTTTTCTTATCGGAGTCTGTTTAAATGTAAAAATGTATGTATATTTTTTTAAACATCCTAGCTTTACTCGGTTCATAAATGTGATTCGTTCTACATGATTTAGGAGGCAAAGGCTCACATGAAGAGGTGCATAGACTCTGGGCTCTGGGTACCCAACGCCAAGGGAGACGACGGGGAAGAAAAAGGGGACGAAAAAGACGACGAGCCCACCTACGAAGAGATCCAACACGAGAAGGAAGAAGCCAAAAAGGAATGACCACATTTGAATTGTGATTTGTTTTTGTTTTTTTGGCAAATGTTACCCCACTGTATTTCAACTTCACTATGTGTACGTTTAGTTTGCCAACCAATGACACAACTTCTCAAAAATATTTAGCTGACATTTAAGGGATTAGTGTTCACCTAACTCCACAGCAACATTACGTGAACAACTGCTGCCTGGAAAAGAAACTGCCGCTTGTGTGTGTGTGTCTTATTTGTTTGGATCTCACTGAAGTTTTGTTCTTTGAGTTCTTCGTATGTGCGCAGACATGCCTGCCTGCTTTGTTTGTGTTGGTCATGATGATTTTGTACTTTTCAATTTCCAATTTTTCTTTGACATTTTTGGCTTGAGCAGCCAGTGTATTATTTTCCCAACTTGCATTTTCTACAAACTTACTAATCTAAACGTTCACTCCTTGAGACAAAGCGTTTGTGGTTGTTTTGAATGTATGGGTGAACTCAGAGAGGTCAAACATGTGAATCAAAAGCAGATGAGACCTGTAGTGGTGTTAACCCTGATGACTTTGTTGTCACTTTTAGTACGTCACAAACATGAAGACGATGACTACAACAATCACGACTTTAAAACAAAAAGCTTTTCATTTCAGGACTGACACACTGGCTACACATACTGTAACTAATTTACAGCCTGACGAAAAGGAGTTAAAAGTTCCTCAGGTTTAGCATTTCGTTATGGGGGCAATTGACAGATCATATGTTCTAATAGTGAAATTTGCACAGTAGTGCGTGCCAGTTAGGCGTGTTTGGAATCTACATTCACTTTCTGTGCTGTCATTTTGAAGGTGTTTAGTACTTGGGCTTTTGCATGATGTCAGAACTTGTTTTACAAATAAACTAATTGCAATGGCTTATAAAAGGCATTTTTTTGACTGTCTTGGACATTAATAAATGAAACTGCTCAATGGATCTCAACGAACAAACTATTTACCCCAACAAATATTTATTTTTCATTGAAAGCTAATTTTAAGCTTGGGAAAAAATAACTTGAATGAATACAGAATGCATTTCCTAAACAATGATTTCATTTATTAAGGGAAAAACCTACCAAGCCCTGTGAAAGAGAAATTGCCCGCTCTTGTTAAATAATAAGTTGATTGTGATTAACTGCATTTTTTTGGGGGGGGGGGGGGGAAGCTGAGTTTCATTACTCCCTGACCTGTTGAATCGAGAGCTCCCTTATATAGAACCTGTCTGACAAACAGCAACACGTCATACCACGATGTAAAGAAACTTCAGAACAGATAAGAAGTCATTGACACATATCAATCTGGAGAGGGTTACAAAACCTTAAGGCTTTGGGACTCCAGCGAACAACAGTGATAGCCATTCCCACAAACCCACAAAGAAGTTCCCACTAAGAAGTGCAGGCCTCTCTTGTCTCAGCGAAGACCAAAGTTTATGATAAAAATGTTTTGTAGGTTTTTTTTCCAGATTTTTTGGACTGATTAAACAGAAGTCAAACATCTTGGAAGGCTTGTATTGATTTACATCTGGTGTAACTACATCAGGTATAATAATGATGTAATTACATCAGGATCCTGTCAAAAGGTAGAATCTGCAATTAGTTTTTGGTAAAGTGACCTTTACATATCCTTTATTTATCCAAATAAAAAGCCTCAGTTGCATTAATAATATCTTTTTCTAAAGGATCGGCCCAAGGCAGCAGAAACTGTCACAGATATAACAGTTCTATAAAGATAGTTTAAGTGGGCAAAAAGGGCTGAATTGATTATAATATAGGTCCAATAAGAGAGAGCCATAAAGATACCTGCAAAATGAGTCAGTTCTTTATTTTATATACAACCCCTTCATAAATCCTGTTGACTATAGCCCATTTACTAAAATCACATATAAAAAACAAACAAAAAAAACCCCAGAAACACTGGAAATCAGCATTCTTGAAAGAAAAAAACATCAAACAAACTTGCTTTTTCCTTCCTGCACAATCTGCTGATTTCAGTTTGTGTGTGAGTTCAGTTTGTGCCGACCTCAGCCCAGCAGCCCGACGCAGGAAACCAAGGCAGTGATGACTAGCGATGTGCAATACAGCAAATTTTGGTATCCAATACCAAGTAAATACAGGGTTTCCTATAACAATACCAATACTGAAACCTTTAACTTATAAATGCAACTTATATGGTGGGGGGAAGTTTGTCATATTTTATGACTTATTAGATGACTCATCATCAGTTCACAAATTCTCAACATAATGACCACTAAATCATTGTGATTTAAGACTTTGGCTTCTTATTATAAATGTGTTCTTTAAATAAAAAATTTCATAGTGCATGTTTGAGGGATAATTTTTTTATTTCCAAAAAAACAAAAAATACTGAAGTTAGTGGATAAATTCAGCATGTTTTGATCTGATGCTAATACCAGTATTGGCATCGATATTATGGTACTTGGGTCGATCCCCTCTGATGAGCAGATGAGCAGCAGATGTAATGGGCACAGGAGGACTGGGGGGCCATCACAAAGAAGTTAATTATTTTGGCAGATTTTTACTTTGCGCATGACACATGGGTAGATAGTTGCACAGTGTTTTTCAACTTAAAACACTTAATAAATCAGTTAATAGACTTTTATTTCAGTTGTGTTTTGAGGTCTTGTGTAGAACTGTATTTCAAGCTTTCAAAGAAAGCTTTAATGGCACATCAAAAAGTTTAGGCATGCCATTATGATGTTCCTAAATCGTGGGTGTCAAACTTCAGTCCTCGAGGGCCAACATCCGGCTTGTTTTTGAGATATCCCTGCCCTACCTGCTGCTATTACCTGGATCAGGTGTGTTTTGCCAATAAGAAGCTACGAAGGCAGGTTAGTTGGAAAACAAGCAGGACAGCGACCCTTAAGGCCTGGAGTTTGACACCTGCGTCCTTAAAATCTGATGTGCGATTTTCACCTTCAAAACATGAGAGCTGACTAATTAGGTCTAAACCAATACTTTTAGCAAGCACAAGTTGATTTGTTTATTTGGATGTTTTTGATTCAGTCTTAGAGAGATGCCAATGAAGAAAATATTCATCCCAGGTTTTCAGGGAAAGGTTTTCCAAAACATTAAACTTTAAAATATACATAGTTCCCATGTTGAAATGCAAAACAAGTGACTTAAACATATCAACAAAGTGTGTCTAATGAGGACATAAATCAACAATTAGGATATTGCACTTGGAAAAAAGAGACAAGGTTAGGCATAGGTTATGCCACCAAAAGGTATGCAGAGTTGTTATTGGATGTTTTAATGGTATAAAAGTGTCACAAGAGTTTGTTTAATATTGTTATAGGAATCATTTATAGGTTAACATCTGTAAAACTGAAGCCCAGTATAGAGTGATAATATTTTTGCAGGTCCAGAACACCTGGCCCCTTGCGGTGTGGAGGAGCAACAGCTTTACTCAGAGTCCCTCCTGAATGACTGGACCAACCTCTGACATAGAGCCCAGACACCCTGCAGAGTAAGCTCATTTTGGCCCCGTGATGTCATCCTTTAAGTCACTACCCAAAGCTCCCGGTCATTGGTGTGGGTGTAATAACAATAGCTAATAATAACTATTTTATTGCACTACCACTTTCAACACACACACAGTTTTCTATATCTTATTTAAGGTGTAATGAACTGAGAAAGATGGAAATTCCCTGCATTGTGTGCCACCCTAATGAAAAAAACAAATCCTGTAAACGCCCCTGCTTAAAAAAAAACAACAAAAAAAAAAACCCAAATGAAATCAGGTAGAAAATACAATATTGACTTAATCTATGGACTATGAGTCTGGGAGAAAGATTTATTACTTTACATTTTTGGCTGTGCGGAAGGAGAAGTAAGAAAGTGTCATAGGACAGATATTATTACAAGCATATATCTATTAAGAGTCTTTCCTCTACTTTGTTAGTCTGTTCCTTTCTTTATCTTTGATTTACATTAACCGCAAATAAAAGCGGAACAGTTTAACGTTTTATTTTGAAAGGTACGTGCTAATGCGTACCCGTACGCTGGCGACGGAAGGAGTGGCCCTGCGTCTTGGTTTCGGGAAGCAGCGCGCTGCCGTCGTTGCTCACAGTTCGCGAGAACCCGAGAGTGTAGGCGGCGGTGGGGAAATACGCTCGCAGAACTATGAAGCTTTAACTGTCAATCATATTGACGTGCTGCGGTGTCTTTTTTATGTTTTGTATTTTTAATGCGAAGCTTTTAGAAGACGCTCGTCAAACGGTAAGATATTTTACTGTCGCACAGGTTGCTAAGTTTACAGCTCCGACTTGCTGTTGATATATTTCCTTGTTGTGGTGTCGCGTACGCTGTTAAGTGCATACGAGGCTTGATTTGGGCCTCGCGATAACGCGGTCAGTTTGCTTTTATATAACGTCAGATAGAAGGGAAAAAAGCAAACTTTTGTTGTACTGTGCGTCTCCGTGTACTTTAATCGGTGCCCTCGAATAGTTTATAGCTTGACGTGATGTAAACAATACGTTATAAGGCGTAATCCCCGATAGGCCTATCGACATATTGATCGGGTTTTCTGACGTCATATTTGTTAAAGCATATTTTTTTCTTCTTTTCTTTTTGTTATTTGATAAGCTATGAGGTTTGTTTGTTTTGGTTTTGGGGGTTTTGGGGGGTTTTTTTAAAGAGAGAAATGTATAATAAAAGCAATACATTTTATTTTAAAGGAGCTTTAAACTTACTCTTTGTTTCGTATTTATGTATACCACAGTACGTTTATGTAGCTGATTTTCTTAACGCTGTGGTCAAAGTGCCGTTTGTCTGTGTGTGTCAGTAATGGGAGGGAGGTCCAGATCTTCAGGATCGTTTTCAGGCCTGAGCGAGCCTCCGAAGGATCAGGGCATCCATGTCTACCTTTTCTGGACAAAAGATGGGGAGAAATATTTGTCTCACACCACAGGAGAGGTCACAGCGGAGCAGCTGTGTATCTCTGCAGCAGAGACCGTCGGTAAGAGGAAAAGGCTCCACCAAATGCACAGTCCAGAAATGAAAGTGTTTTCTCTTTTCATGTGGTATTTGAGCCTGCTAGTGGCAACAGTGTGTAACATCAGTGTTTCCTCCTCAGGGATAACGGCTCTGTGCCATTCACTGTTTGCGCTGTACAACCCAGAGAGACACTTTTGGTACAGCCCAAACCACATATTTAAGCCAGAGGAAAACCCGAGCCTTGTACTTCGCTACTGTATGAGGTGAGTCTGTGTTTGTTTAACACTGTACTTGTGACACAGATAACACGCAGCGAGGATGTTGATATAGTCTTTTTGTATCTAGGTATTACTTTCGGAACTGGCATGGACTGAATGAAAACGAGCCCATGATGTGCCGCTATCCTCCCAAATCTGGTTCAAAACGGGGTTTCCCTTTACTTGACACAACTTCACTGGAGTATTTATTTTCCCAGGTTGTTTTTTGGGGGGGGGTTTGATGGCATGCTTTTACACTCATAATGTTCTTGTCTTGACAATAATATAGTATCTTTTCCAAATCAGGCTAAGTATGAATTTGTGAATGAAGTGGTACAAATGGAAGACGTCAAGACAGAGGAGGAGCAGACTCGCTTCAAAAATGAGAGTTTGGGAATGGCTGTGCTTCACCTCTCATACCAGGCAATTCAAACGCAATCAACTTTGCAAGATGTAGCTTCAAAAGTCAGGTATATACTTTGGCTTGATCACACCGCAATCCCTCCTTCCAAATAGTGTTTTAAGCTTTCATTCTTAAATGGCTTATAATATGTTTATATCTTGTACTGTTAATGTTATTTTCTGCTACTGTAACAAATGTCTTTTTAATCCAATCTAATCAGTAAGTTCAGATAATATCACTATACCTCTTTTTTTTTTCCAGCTTTCTAGACTGTGTTCCAAAATCTTTCGCCAAACACATTTCCAGAGACAACTTCCTGACTAAACTAAGGATCCAGCGAGTGTTTAAAGACTTTGTGCGGTCCTTCCAGCAGCACACAGTGGATCGGGGCAAGCTGTGCACTGAGGAAATCATGTACAAGTACATCGCTACTCTCGAGCACTTGGCACCGCGTTTTGGCACTGAGACTTTCCCCGTAACCCGCCTGGATCTGAGGGACGAAGATGACCGAAGTGGCTCGTGTTCCAGCACCACCCACGCCCAGTGTGGTTCAAAAGACAACTTCTGCGGCCCAATATCACATGAAATATCGGTGTCCGGTACTGAGGGGATTCAGTGGAGGAAGGTGTCTGTTCAGAGGGTCTGTATAGATACTGATGCTGGCATATTGTATATGTTGGTTGAGTGGCCTTTTTTGGGATTTTTTTTTTTTTAATTTGTTCAATCTCATTACCCAGGCACAGGCAAATAATTACATGGGGAATGGCTACATAAACTACATGAGAAAACCAAAACAGCACTCCAGCCAACCAGATGCAGACACACCCAATGACTGGACCTTCTTCAGCGAGTTCCCTGAAATAACTCACATAGCCATTACTGATTCTAATGTGTGCATCAGCACTCGAGACAATCTCTGTATGGTGAGACCACTTGTTTGTTTTAATGTAAAAGCTGCAATGCATTCACTTAATTGGTAAATGTCTTTGTAATGCATTAGTCCAATGGATAGTGTTTATAGTCATTCAACTAATTGCTCAGTCTTTTGAGGATGTTTTTATAGACAACACAGTATACATTTCTGCCCATATTCTATATGTGTTTGACTATAAAGCCTCTCGGTTTTGATTTTGCTTTGGGCAATTTATCATGTTTTGAATTTGTATGTGTCAGTAGGTGGGAGCTCTGATTGTAAGCTAGTGGTGTTTCTGTATATGTATGTAGGAGGTTCAGATGATCTCCAGCCAGGAGGCCCATTCCTTCGTCTCCCTCCTAGATGGATACTACCGACTGACTGCAGACGCCCACCACTATCTTTGTCATGAAGTGGCTCCCCCAAGGGTAGTGTGGAGTGAAGCAAATCTACTGCATGGACCTATGCAGTGAGTTTTCTACCCTTATATACATGCACATTCAGACACAGAAAAGGCTATGAAGAAACATGGTGTGTTATGTCATAACTCCTGTGTGTTTTTCCAGTGACGAGTTTGTGCTGTCTAAGCTGAAAAAGGAGGCAGAGGATGAGGGAACATTCCTCGCTCGTTGGAGTGTTGTTGACTATAACTGCATCATCCTAGCTGTTCTAATCAAGAATCAGGTGAGTCAACACCCACGCTCTTATATGGAAGTAGTTACAGTGTAATGAGTGTCGAAAAATAAACCCAATACTTTCCCTGCACCTGTGTTTTGTGCATACAGGATGGTGCAACGCGAAGCCACAAGCAGTTTCGTGTTCACGTAAAGGATTCAATGCTCTGTCTGGAGGGCTTGGAACGACAGTTCCCCAGCATGAAGGAGCTTACCGATAGCCTCAAGTCGTTTGTCCTCAAGTCTGGTTCGGACAGCTTTACTGTCAAAAAATGCTGTTCGCCAAAATCGGGAGGTTTGTGTTCCTTATTTTGCTCATGTATCCAATATTATGCCTCTAGAGTCCTGTTGAAGCCCCCTTTGAATTCAGCCTTGTTCACCTCTACTCAGTCTTTAAAATTAACTGTAATAGGGAATTTAGGTGATATTGAGGTTTTTAATCAGAATTGACTGTGTCTGTTCTGCTGTGTGTGGTGCAGAGCTATCCAACCTTCTGGTGAGGAGACACAATGAATGCGATGTTCACGCCGAGCCCTTATCCCAAACCTACAAGACCCGTCTAATGTTCCCCCAAATCAAGGACAAAGATATCAAACAGGTGACAATGTCCACTTGCCACCTTCATAGTCATAGAGGATTAGTTGTCCTCCTTCCTGTAGCTGACTGTACGGGTGTTTTGTTTTGGCGCAGGAGCAGCATTTGGGTCGCGGCACCAGAACTAACATCTACTCAGGACGGCTGTTAACACAGGAAAGAGAGGAAAATGATAATGACGAGTTCAACAACAACTCTCACCGAGGCCACCGAGTCGTTCTTAAGATTCTGGACCAAACCCATGAAGATATTGCTCTGGTAAGCTGTTTGAAACTCACTCAAAAGAATGACACTTTACTATGCTGAATTTAAACGGTTGTTATGATCTTGTCTGTTCTGACGTTTACGTTTTCACTCCTCTTAGGTGTTTTTCGAAACCGCAAGTCTCATGTGCCAGGTATCCCACCGTCACCTGGTGTTTGTATATGGCGTGTCTGTCAAAGGATCTGAAAGTAAGAGACGTAGCACTGTTCATCCTCACTTCCTCATTGTTATTTCCCCATCACACACATCAGTGTATACAGTCAAATTTCTGATTTTAGTACTAAGAAAACCATGTTGCATATGCAAAATCACCCTAACCATGTTCTATTTTTACATATATCATGAACCAAACCTCTCAGACTTGTTCCTGTCTTTGCAGACATCATGGTGGAGGAATTTGTGGATTTCGGGCCTTTGGATGTCTTCCTTCGCAGAGAAAAGAATGTGTCTGCTGGGTGGAAATTCATTGTTGCAAAACAGCTTGCCAGTGCCCTCGACTATCTTGTGCGTTCTAATCCTTATTTTTTACACTGATTATATTTCAGTAAATCTAATTGATATCAGTGGAGTTTTTTATCCAGTGTTACTCTAAGAAATAAGCTGCTGCAGACCCATGTGTAAAATGGTTGAACAACAGAATCAAGTAGTAGTTCGTTCTTACTGCATGCCATGTTTTGAGTTTGAGATGCTGCTATCAGGCAGGAAGTGAAGTAAATGTCATATCACAGCAAAGTGTAAGATAAGTGTTCCAAGTAATTTTTTTGCCTATTGACCCAATAGCAGTAACAGTTTGTGTTATTTTTAAGAACACTCTGCTTGACCAATGGTGCTATTTTCCTTATTCTAGGAAACCAACGGGTTGGTTCATGGAAATGTCTGTGCCAAGAACATCCTTTTGGTAAAAAATGGTCTAGAACCAAACACTACTCCTTTCATCAAGCTGAGTGACCCAGGAATTGCTCTGAGTGTTCTTTCACGGGAAGGTCCGTACCACCACCTCGCTTCAGTTTATTTGTTAATTTGCAATAAAGTCTCTATACACGGTCAGCTTCAAGAGTGTTCTAATTTATGTACTTTGCAATCAGATTTAGAAACAGGAAATCTCTAATCTCGTCTCGTGAACCATTTCCTGCTGTCTTGCAGGTTTGGTTTAAAATATGTTGTTCAAGTGTGTCAAAAATAAAAAGTCGAGATGAGAGTTGCACGAAAATAAAACAAAACCCTTCGTTATTTGTTTTGCACTTGCTGATGTTGAATACCAACTCTATAGATGGCTGCTTCTGTGTTTGTCACCATCTATTTAGTTCAGCTAGGAGGACCTCTCCTTCAGATAACTTTAGAGCAGCCAGAATAAATATCCTACACTAACTTGTGTTATTATTTTGTGCCATGCAGAGCGCCTGGAACGTATCCCATGGATTCCCCCTGAGTGCATTGACAGTGGTTCAAACATAGGCAGTCATGCTGACCAGTGGAGCTTTGGTGTAACGGTGCTTGAGATCTACAACAACGGTGATCTTCCCTTCAACTTCAACACATTGTCCGAGGTAGGCATGTGCTACAACTCGGGCTTTTACTCCTCTTTCAACAACCCAAAGCATCACATCACATATTGTTCTTCTGAATTGTAATCTTAACACTTGAGTCTCCCCACCCCAACCAGAAAGAGCGCTTTTATCAGCAAAAGGGCCACTTAGCTGAACCATCTTCCCCAGAGTTGGCCAGGTTCATCAACATGTGTTTGACCTATGAGCCTCAGGAGAGGCCGTCATTCCGCAAGGTGCTCAGAGAACTCATAGAACTCATGAGGAAAGGTCAGTGTTTGCTCGATTACTTTATCTCCTTTTTTAAAACTCTGTTGCAGTTCATTCAATAAACAAGTGTGTGTTTCTTCATCCAGGTTTTGTCATTCAGTCTGTTATGCCTTCCAGTGAAGCTTCAGCTAACACAGACCCCACTGTGTTCCATAAACGCTACCTGAAACAAGTGCGGATCTTAGGAGAGGTTGGTACCACACAGCAGTAGTTTGCTTTTCCTCGTATTAGCTGGAGTAATCATCTCCCCATTTTTCTGTTTATAGGGTCACTTTGGAAAGGTGACTCTGTACTTGTATGACCCAGCCAATGACGGGAAGGGAGAGCAGGTGGCTGTGAAGTCTTTGAAGCAAGAAAACGACAAAATTTCTGATGGCTGGATGAAGGAGATTGAAATCTTGAAATCTCTTTATCACAGCAACATTGTGAAATACAAGGGCTGTTGCACAGAACTGGGTGAGTCCTCGCCTGCCCTTCTGTCTGCTTAAATATCTGTTTGAGCCATATGTCAACAGAGTCTGCATGTGTAAATGAGTGTGCAGTACAGCTCTTGTAACCTGCGGTGCTCAGTGGATCATTCAGCAAATTGATTTTTGGTCCCTGCTGTTCTTCTGTAAATATTGGAAATCCATTTGAAGTGCACCACTCTTTGTGTTGTATGTCAATATTTTGAGCTTTTAACACACAGCATGCTGAGCAGCACAGCAAAGCACCAGAATAAGAACAGGTTTTCTTGTCAGGAAGATAAATTCACTTTTGCATTGTCCATTGACAGGAGGGCAAGTCGTCCAACTAATAATGGAGTACCTTCCTCTGGGGAGTCTGAAAGACTACCTCCCCAAACGTAACCTTCCGATGTCTCATTGTCTCATGTTTGCTCAGCAGATCTGTCAGGTGAGTTGTGGTGGTTTAATATTTTGTGCTAGCGCTGTAGTACTTGTAAACACCTTTGATGATCTCAGAAGAGACACAGTGGTGTGTCTCTTCTGAGATCATCTGTGTCTATCCGTACAGCCCAACATTTGAAGGAGTTACTGTACATACTTCTTTTTTCATAAATTAATATGACTTTTTGTATTATTATTACACTTGGTACTGTTTTTTTATGTCTAGACCCTTTTGGCCTTGAATCTGAGCTGGTCTGCTTTTACTTGAGTGGTCGTGACTTCCGCCCCTAGCTTCAGCTAAACTTTCATATTTTCTGGTGTGAAAACTGCTGAGATGTCAGCTTACATTCTCCTCTGTTCTGAAGAGAGTCTCTGTTTTTCTGTTTGCTTTTGTGCAGCATACAGTGTAACAGCCTGAAGGAGATAATCCATCACATTAAGCTTTAATTCCATTTTACAGCACTCTGTTTTTTTGTGTGTGTTTTGTCATTAATTCATTCTGTCTGAAATAAGTAGTTTGATTGCACTGGCATTATGTTATGCTGTGTTTTCTCTCAGTAACCTGGGAAATGTCCTCCAGGAAATAATCACTCAACACCCAGAACCATAATTTCATAGCAGCCTTGGAAAAAATAGCCAATTTCTGATTGAATTTATTGTTGATAATAAAGTAATATTAGTTTTGATTAAGGGCTCTTAATGGGAAGATTGATTTTTAAAAAGTGTAAAATATTGCAGAAGATTAAGAACAGGGCTCTGCGATGCTCTTTTGTGACAGTATTTTGATCTAACATGTTTCAGCGACAGTTCTAGGGTGTAGATGGGTGTGGAGGCATAGTTATCACATTAATGGTCTCTGTTATGGCATGCAAAGTTGTCAGCAAACAAAGGTACAGTTGAGTCTGCGGGGAATGCAATTTGCTTTGCAGGTTTCTGGTTGTAGATGAAAGTATTGGATAAAGTGACATTTAGACCTGGTGATGGTGTTTAATGGAAAATATTCATCTAATGATTCTTTACCACAGGAGTAATGCACATGCTCAATTTTAATGGCAGCATATTTAATAGATAATTAGATTGCTTGCTCAGAGCCATAAATTTAATCCTTAGTATTGCTAGAAGAAGATGTCAGTGATCACCACACACAGATCTGTAAAAATAGCTTTTCTGACCTGTTTTTATCTGAATTGCTGTTGCAGACTGATTGACAGGCATGAAGGAGTTACTCTCCGTAGGGACACGTTTTTTTGTTTTTTACCGTGGTTAAAATAGCAGCTGTTTTTGAAATAAAAATGGCATCCATCTTTATATTTCTGTTATTTTCTTTTAAGGGGATGAATTACTTGCACTCAAAGCGATACGTCCATCGAGATCTGGCTGCCCGTAATGTCTTGGTGGAAAATGACAGTCTGGTAAAGATTGGAGACTTTGGCCTGACGAAGTACATCCCTGAGGGAGAGATCTACTACCGTGTCCGTGAGGATGGAGACAGTCCAGTGTTCTGGTCAGTTTACGCACTTAGACTTGTCACTCATTGTTTTGTTGTGTGACTTTGTCCTCTAAATTACATTTTTAAAAATTTTGTAGGTATGCCATCGAGTGCTTGAAAGAGAGTAAATTTTCCTTCTCCTCTGATGTTTGGTCCTTTGGAGTTACACTGTATGAGATCCTGACCCACTGCGACCGTCGCCAAAGCCCTCCAGATGTATGTCATCACCGGCCTCTTTTTCAAGTATTTCTTTACTGAACCAGCCTTATCGATCAATCTCTGTGTGAATTACACAATCTGTTCTTATGTGTCTTTTGCAGAAGTTCTTTGAAATGATGAAGGAAGCGCAAGGACAGATGACTGTGGTGATACTGATAAAACTGTTGGAACAAGGGTTGCGATTGCCTTGCCCTAAGGACAGCCCACATGATGTAAGCTCAGAAGCCCATAAATCAAGTTCAGTACTTTTTGGCATTATGAATGGTATAGGTTTTTTTTCATGATTACTTATTTTTTGAACAGGTGAAGATATTAATGGAGCGGTGTTGGAGTGCAGATCCTTCAGAACGGCCAGATTTTGAGTCCCTCATTAAAAAGTTTCAGAGTCTACGCCAATCATACTGGCAGTCCTTTTCATAGTCTCAGATATGCTGATTTGCTGACGGGGACTATGTGGAAATCCACTTGACTACAAGTCATCGCTTTGCTACAATGGCAACCATATATTAAGGGGAGCCAGTAATGTGTTTCTTGCCTCTATTAAGAGATATATTTACAACCTTTTCATAATAAAAGCACACTGCTATCCTCTTATATGTGATGTTAACACAGTAATGAACTCATTTGGTTTGTCTTTTTCTTCCTGACCAGTGAGTATAATTTCATGGGCAAAAACTTCATGTTTGTCAACAGTTAATGGTTTGCATATATCACAGTGAGTATTAACAGTTTGTGTAAGGTTGAGGGATTACTGTATTTCATTTTGTTTAGTTATTGTACATTTTTGAATGTTTAATTTTGTAAACTTTAAATGAATAATTCAGAATCTAATAAACAATTTTCCACAAGCTCTTTTATTAAAGCCTGAAATAGACTAATGACTCCATCAGTGGGTCTTCGTGTTACCTGGTTTTCACTCATTTTTTACTATTCTACAACACTATCAGTGATATGTACTTGTAATGCTTTTATTTTAAGGGGTTGCTTTTGAAATTCATATAGAGAATTTCACTGATACCACTCTCAGGGCTCACACTCATGGTTATAGGGGCTTTCCTTCCAAAACACTCATGCAGCTTTGTTTCCACACATCTGCTTTCTCTTTGGTGCATGACTGCCTGTTGTTTGCCGTTACTCTTAAAACTGTCAAAACACAAATGCATAAATGATCATACCAGAGCTTTACTCATTAAAGCTTTTTCAAAATCATTAAACACAAAGTCCAATCTTATTTTGAATTTATAAAAACTCTTAGGACTTTCAAAATGGCACCTCTTAAGTATAGAGCTGTTACCTGCAAACACAATGGGGAAATGCTACAAGAGATCAGAAGAGACAATGTGTAAAGTCACAGGGAAGTAAACTTCAGATTGGCTATGACATCTACAAAGAGAAACAGTCTCTACAACTTGGCACTTGACTCTGTCCAGTATCTTTAATGGAAACATGCTAGTTGATACTTAAAAAAACAAATCCCACTTGGTGGTAGATTTTGTTGCATATAGTAAATATGGCTCCTTATTTTTCTTCCTGAAAACTACAACTGTCAGGCTCCAAATGAAAACAGAAACAAGGATGAGTCAATTCCAAGTAGCCTTTCTAAAAAAACAAAACAAAAACAAAAAGCAAACTCTTATTGACATTATTGAGAAAATACTTTCTAAGCTAACCATTCATTTTCTGCAAATGGCATCTCTGGCAGCTTTCAATCAGCTTTTAGCTCACATTATAGCACTGACTCAGCTCTCATAAAATTTTTTAATGACATACCACCTGATTTTTGATTCAAGGAGTCTTAATAGCCTGATGTTATTGCTTCTTAGTGCTGCACAGGAGACTTCTACATACGCTGGAAAATTGTGTCTGTCCAGCTGAAACAGGGCCCACATGGCTTAGATCACAGTAAAGTGGGGATGTGTAGATAGTCTATCCAATTATGAATCTGAAAGGACCTCCTCTGATGCACTGATGATGTAAATTTAACTGGACAGATGAAAACCAGAGCTAAATCATAATTCTGGCATTTAAATCATAGCTGAAATTGGACACTGTTATGTCGAAGCAACATTTAGAAAAGCCCATTCATGCTTTTTGTCTTGCAGTAATGCAGTGATAATTACTGACCTCCACGATAAGGCCATGAGACGTTAAACATATGCAGTTGAAAAAGCTGTTGCTACTGACAGACCCCAAGATGAGAGAAAAAAAGTGTTATTTCAATTCTTAGATCATAGTACTTGCTTTCAGCTGAATACGCACTTTAACTCAGGGTCATATCAGAGTCTTAGATCTACAGGAACTGGTCAACTTGTGTACAGAGTTCAGACTAAACATGGTGAATGCCTTTTAGCCTTTATGCTTCTCACTGCTAAAATTCTGCAAGTTTCACTCTGAGCTTTGCTCCAACTGAGGCCACAGCTTTAAAGTAATGATGACACTTTTACTCATGCTATAAGTTCTGATTTAAACTCGCTTTTATTGAACTGGTGTGGAGTTATTTTATTTCACTTTCTTGTGTTTTGCATTTAAATAGGGTTATATTCTTTTAATTTGCATTTTATTATTATTATGCTGTTTTTATATGGTTTGTTGTTTCATTGCATTATGCAAATCACTTTTAACTGCCTTTGTGTACGACATATACAATACAAATAAAAATTTGCCTCTCATTGCCTAAAGCGTAGAACTGAAAAAGAACAATCTGCCAAATTCAGCATTTATTTATATTCAGCAGGTGTTCGTGTTTCTGTTCTGCATACGCTTTGAGTAAGACACATACAGCAAGTGGAAGCTGAAGCACGAGCTCCAAGACATCTGTCCTGCCACAGTTATGTGTATTACAAACTGTCAGCATCAGACGTGTCTGCTTAAATGGGAGCTTTCCCTGCCGAGAGCTCTCAACATGTATTTGAAGGAAAGTACTGCAAGGACTGCAGGCTAATGGAGAATGAGGAATCTACCATGAGGCATGTCTAGTGCTAAGCATTAGTCCAGAGTGATACCACCACCAGCTGAGTCACCAAATGCTTAAATACTACTGCTGTTCCCCTTGGGAACATAGAAAAATGCTGAATAGTGAAGCATATTGTTCTGACTCATAATCTTGGAGAGAAACTCCACTGCTGACTTCTGGACATGACATGATTGGTCCTTCTGGTGCTTGTCTGGACTGTGAAGCCCCCTGGAGGCACAAGCATTTTTCGTGGCCAAATGAAGCTGATTCCCTTTATCCATCATTAACAGTGTTGGATATATTCTCAGCTGACGCAGCCTATACTACAGACCAAATTCAAATTACCAAAACAAAACCTGTATCTTCTTCTCTATATCTACTGCGAAAAAATGCTGTCTTCCTATACACTCTCTGCATAGCTGAAAAGGGCTTTATGAATGCTTTGTTCATGGTAGAAAAGTCTGAATAAATTACCATGTGTCAAAATTAACTGCTGAGTTTTTAAAGAGTGGTATTCATAAAATAATACATAATTAATCAACACACTAACAATAGCCTATTACGAAGATAATGGAATTTAACTAAACAAACCAACCACAAAGATTTCCAAGAATAAAACAGTTACGGATTTTTATTTTTTGTTTGAATTTTTAATGCTTTTGTTTTCAGTTTTGTTATATTTCAGTTTCCAGTGTGGATCTGTTTGTCTCAGTTCAGCTTTTGTTGTTTCAAGTGTCAAGTTTGACTTTTTATTTATTTCAGTATTAGTTTTTGTTTCCCTTTTGTTATTTGTTATTTGTGACACTTTGTAAAGCCAAGTACCTCACAATCATGTGGGCATATTCTCAAGCCTCCTTGCTTTATGAACTGGTAATTCTAAGTAGTAAAATGAGCATATTTAAATTATAAACCATATTTCACTAGTTTATCTTTCAGACATATTTTGTTGGGACAGTTTTGAGAAAATGTACATGCATAAATTAGACTCTTAAATAAATTAGACATGCATTTTTATTGTGCTGTTTATAATTGTCTGTTGTCTTTAAAAAATCTAGATATTTAATACTACATTTTAATTAGATCAATTACCAAAAAAAAAAAAAAGAAAAACATCCGTTATGCACCTTATGCTGAGTAGCAGGGACACTCGTTGCTCCGCCCCCACCCTTCCGATTTACGTTGTAGTCATGGAGAATGCGTTTCCCTCTCGTCCAATCAGAAGCAGCGCTGGGGCCATGTGTGTATTGTTTAAACTGCTCAAATCAGCCAGAGTTTTCAGACCGAAAAAACTTCCAGCACCGAGTCATGGCGGCCGCAGTGTCAGTTAATACAGCTGCCAAAGATGAAAACACAGACTCGGGAAACAGTTTGGCTTCTCGTCCGCTTAATGAAAAATACGACCCCGCCGTGGACCAAGAAAACTGGATTCCCGGGGATCGCCGGTACCCCGAACTCGTGCAGAACGAAGAGGACGCGACGCCCGGACGCGAGTGTCAGCGAAAGGTCGACGAGGACTTGACATCACTGAGCCCCGAAGAAATCGAGAGCCGCTTGGAAAGAACTCGACGGGAGTTTTACAACAGGAGGAAAATTATTATAAAAAACTTGCCCTCTGACGTTAGCAATCAGGTATGAGTAGAAAGTTTTAGGGGGTGAGGGTTTAATTGTTGGTTGATTGATGCTACCCTGTGGCTAGCGCTAGCCTAGCTCCGTTATACCTCCCATGCTATCAATGTTAGCTTCACAGGCATTTAACTTATTAGCTTCACCTTTATTTAGTTTTCTGTGTACTACATCTGCTAGTGGTTTAAAAGCCAAAACGCACAGATTGGTAGTTAAAAACAACGCAAACAGTTCTATAACTGGTTTGAGTTTATGTTGGTTAACTAACATGGCTCGCGTTTACTGACAAGTGGTCAAATAATCAATCGTGGTCATTTGTGGCCTGTGTGACCCACCAGGCCGCTTTGCATTCGTGGTTGAATTTTACGATTTGGCCCGCCGAGCCAAACTGTGGTTCATGACCGGTATATGCGGGTTACATATGCAGTGAGGGTGCTTCATAAGTCCATTTGTTATTAACTCTGCCTGTAATTAACTCTTGATGCTACTTTTTTTTTTTCTTTTTTGGAACGTGCCTGACTCGTGGGGAGCGGTGGGCCTGCGGGCGGTACCATTGTTCACAGAGGGGGGGCTGGGGCAGTAGTGGGAGTTCGAGATGTGAGTTTCTCTATAACAAAAGGTGGAAGGCGTGGGGACAAAACGTTTCAGAAAATGCTAGACAGCATCGCCATTTGTGTGTGAATAGGCAAAAGCTGGGCAGAACAATTTCTCCTACAACAATGAGGGAATCATTCACCTCTCATCCCCCCCAGCAGGTGCACTGATTTTATTTTTTTTCCCCAGTGTATATCAACGAGCTAATTGGCTGAGAGGGGGTTGATTGAAATCTTCAATTAATCAACGACCTCCTAAAGTCAAATATTATTTATGTATTTAAACATCTGCAGTTAATCATTGTCTCTTTCTTTTTACAGGAGGTCCATGAGCTCTTGGGCAGCTATGATCTGAAGTACTGCTTTGTTGACAAGTACAAAGGCACAGGTAGGTCTAACTGCTCAGCCATGTTGGACTGAGCAAGGCAATTTGGCAAGTTTGGCATCTGCAAGTTGGAGGAGGTGGGGATCAGAATGCAGCTGCTCTATTACGCCACTTTAAAATTTAATCTGACAATGAACTCTGTAGCAAACAAAAGTAAATCGGGCTCTCCAGATTTGGAGCGTGCTTAGTTAATGACTTTCAGTGGACATATGAACATGAAAAGGGGTTCAGGAGAAAGCAGCCAGACCTCAATTAAAGACTTTGTTTTTGTGGTGTGCCTTCTCTTGCACTTATCATTATCACACAGTTGCCAATCTCTCTTGTTGGTGACTGTTGATGCTCGCTTGTCGTGGTGTCACGTTACATTGTTGTCAGTTCAAGTGCGATAAGATCAGCGGGCTCCCTGTGTATCTGTGTATGCGTTACCTCACATGCCCCTCGGTGTGATCTGCCACCTTGTCCAGCTAGAGTTGCTTGTTTTTAAATGTATAAAATGTAAAATGTCAGATTAGAATATAAATTAATTAAATATCTCTGCATTCTTGCAGTAATATTTCACTAGAAGATGGGTGATGATCATGATAATAGGCCAGAAAATTGTGTTGTGAGCCAGATGGTATTTTCAGGGTATGCCTGGTATCCAGCAAGCTGTTATGGAAGAAAACCAGTGACATTTAGATGGCTCTTTTTTTATTTTTATTTTTTAATTTTTTTATTTTTTACAATATCGAGTTGGCTGGCAAACTAATTTATTACTTTTTTTTTCATTTTTTTTCCTCATGGCTTTCAGACAAAACTGGAAAAAACTTTTTCACGCCTTCTGTTTCTTTTTCATAACATGGGTAACAAGATGTTGATTTCATTCTTGCTGGGCTGACAGGCATTGTAGTTTAAACAAGGGATAAAGTTGCACCAACACAAAGGATCCTGTGCGCTGATATTGTGCCACCAGAACTGTGTTTTAACAGCCTTGCTAGAGGCAAAAATGTCACAGGCAGGGTTTGCTCCCTGACACCTGCTGAGTACAAATAAATCTGACTTTATGCCACCTGAACAATGTCATTCCCTTGCCTTACACCAATTTGTTTCTCTCTTCTGTTTCCTGTCCCGTGTTACTCAAAGCATTTGTGACCCTACTTAATGGTGAACAAGCACAAAGTGCCATCAAAGAGTTCCACCAGCATGTGTTGCGGGACCGGGAGATCTCTGTGCAGCTGCAGCCGACAGATGCTCTGCTGTGCATCGCCAACCTGCCCCGCGCGTTCACGCAGCAGCAGTTTGAGGAACTGGTGCGCCCCTTCGGCAACCTGGAGCGTTGCTTCCTGGTGTACAGTGCCACCTCGGGGCATTCCAAGGGCTACGGTTTTGTGGAGTACATGAAGAAGGACTCTGCGGCCAGGGCCAAATCGGAGCTCCTGGGGAAGCAGCTGGGCTCACGTATGCTTTACGTCCACTGGACTGAGGTGGGCTCCCTCACATACCCACTGTTGCACTCCAAATGCCTGTGCGTGGACCGCCTGCCTCAGAGCCTGCTGACAGCCCAAGACCTCCGCAGTGCCCTGGCTGACACCCACACGCCAGTTTTCTGCCAGGTCAGATTTTTACTGCACACAAGCCCAATACTCCAAGTGAATGATTTCAGAAGTCTACAGCATACTGATTGCGCACAGCAGGGATCATTAACTTTTTTTGTCATTTCTTTGTGTGGCTATTGTTTTATACAGCAAATGCCCACATTAATAAAAGTTTTGAGTGCTTTAAAAGCTGCCAAAATCCATCACAAAGTTGTAAAATTGTCCCTGAAGGCGTGCAAAATGACTTTAAAGGGCTGCACTACTGAGTCATTCTGTGAAACTGCAATCCATATTTGATCTTTCACCTTTACCCCAGTTTTCCTGTGGCCACTCAAAGTTACTATAGCAATAGCAACTGTTGGTTTCTATGGTGATGACCACCTGACACCCCCAGGTGGTGTCATTCAGCAGGTTTTTCTGGAATGGGAGAGAGCGGTGTCCTTTTGAGCAGGACACACACAGTTGTAGTTTTCTGTTGTTTCCAGACTGAACAGCCATAATAATTAGGAGCCATGTGATGGTTTTAATGGGAAACTGTGATATCACAGCAGATTTATCAAATTCATAAAACCAGACGGTTGCATCACGTTAAGAGAGGAGTACCACTAAAAACGACACAAAGCCATATATAGTGATTGATGTGGTGATTAAAGGGCCTTAAAAGGTAATTAAACACTTTAAGAAACCGATTTTGATCTGGGACTTTAGAGATGCAAATTTCAGTGGGTTATTTGAAATTTGCCAAACCATAAATGAAAGCAAAGGGTGCTGACAAATAGGAGCGTTCCTAATCAAAATTCACTGGGTGAAGTGACCCATAAGTATCCAGGTGGCAGCCATAGTAAGATCTTTTTGAAGCGTCTTAATACTCCAAAAATTTCCAAAGTGCTTCCTTCTCATGTCCTTTCTTGCTACCTTTTAGAATAGGATACACTGAAACTTCCTTTATGAAAAGAAAGGAGGCAACACCATCCCCCGATGAGAACTTTGATGAAAACAATCAACAGGAGTGTCACCTGGTGCAGATACTATAAAATGTTAATTAGAAAAGGGTTTTCCATTTCGTGTCATATCGTGCTAATTTGTTCCTAACTAAGAGACTCTTAAACCAGCAGGTGAACTACAAACATCACACTGCTATGATAAAACTCCTCATCCATTAGTTGCTGCCTTAAGAGCGTATATAGATTTTTAAAAAGGCTTTATAAATCAGGATTGAGAGTCATGTTAAAATAATTATCGTGAGCTGTGTAAAAGCTTCACCCCCATCCAGTTTTTGTGTTGCTTCTATTTTTCTTTATCAATTCACCTTGATCTTTCCTTGACCTAATGATATTTTCCATCCAGGCCTGGGGAAAAGATGTAGATTGTTTCAGCTCAGCAGCAGCCTGAGACACAATTTTGGTGCTGTAGCCATCTTGACAGTTATTTGAAGCTCCTATCTTAATGAATGGGGAAAGATCCATAACTTTTGGTTGAGTGCTCACCAGGTGTATATATATATAAAATTGCTGCTGTTTTTTTTTTTTATTTTTATGAACATGTTCAAGATTTGCCATTCTAATTCACTGCATGGAAACAGTTGGACACGCAATCTTTACGTTTTTGCTACAATAACAAACAAAACCGAGTAGCGATATCTGCCACTACACGGTTGCATGTTTAGCATGTAGCACTTCTCACGTAAATCTCAGCTCAGAATTCACCAAATGCTGCGATGGGTGTTTTGTGAAGCAAGTCTTGCCCCTCAGTAGCAGCCTCCAACACCACCAGGCAGTTAATTTTTAAATAAGTGAGTTTCAGCGATCACCAGGATGTAAAAATTGCATATGTAGAGTCACCACTGCAACCGCGAACATTTAAATTCTGTCAACTTTTCCTGAAAATGAGGTCTTAAAGAGCTTATACTACTGCGTTGCAGAATTCTGAGTGAGTGCTGTTTCTCTCTGTGGTAATCCTGAGTTTTTATTAACAACTATAAATTCCATGATATTTTTTTTCCCATCTTTCTCTCCAAATTTGTGCTAAAATATGTGAACACTGAGGGTGTAAGTGAAAACCACTTGGCTTCCACTCTCTGTGTGTGCATCTTATTCATTGGCTGCAGGGTTTTTTGGGTCTTTTGTTTTTCTCTATATGCTTGAAAAATTGCTGCTTCCTTTTTTTTTTTTTTTTTTTTTTTTTTTTTTTGTCCTCTCAATTTTTCTCTCCTTTCTCCACAGTTGGCTCAGGGACAAGATGGAAGTTTCCGGCGTTTTGCAGTGCTGGAGTTTGCCACTGCAGAGATGGCCGAGGAAGCACAGCGACTCACAGATGGCAGACTGCTGGGTGGGACACATATCAGGGTGTCCTTCTGTGCCCCGGGTCCTCCTGGAAGAAGCATGTTGGCTGCTCTGATTGCTGCGCAAACCATGGTACTGTATTCCAATCTACAGTCTTTGCTTGAGCCCTTAAGACATAACATTGCTGCCTTTGAGTTTAATATACCTGCAGTGATGGAACGAGTTACAAAATGCGTCAGGTTTTCATTTTTCGGTGAGTCTGTGCTTATGTGTGAGAGAGCTGGTCCCACCCTTCACCCAATGCTCCAAGAGAGATGTGTTTTCTGGGCATCATAGAAAAAAAAATGCCTTTGATGTACATGTTACTGTTCAGGGCAGTTGCCAAACTAAGCTTGCCTTTCTTTTTTTCCGTTCATAATGATGCACAGGATCGTGCAGTCGTAACGTTGCCTGTGCCTTTTCCATTAGAGCTGTGCTGTTAATCGAATTATGGAGATGAAACACTGATTATGCTCCCTTTTTTTTCTCTTGTAATATTTCCTGCTTTACTTTCGCTTTTCAGTACATCGCCTTCCTGTGCTGTAAAAGCTGTAATCCACTCCCTGTCAGGCTGGCAGTATTGGTTCAGCTCACCATTTATTAATTTGGATAACAATTAAAGTTTTCTCCAAGTTTAATAAATTTGTTTTTCTGAGTGAAATCATGTGAAATAATCATCATCTCAGTATTAACATAACCCCCCCAATTAAAGTTTTCTCCAAGTTTAATAAATTTGTTTTTCTGAGTGAAATCATGTGAAATAATCATCATCTCAGTATTAACATAACCCCCCCCCCCCCCCCCCCCCCAAACTGCATAATTGAGCAGCCCAACTGCTCAAGTCTGTTGATTTAGTTTCCTTCATTCGTACTAGTGCTGTAGTAAAAATTACGTTACTGGGCACGACTTGGAAGCATTGCAGTTATAACTCTCACAGAGGAGCTGGCTCATCACATTATTTCAGATTAATGGAATTTTTTTTTTGGTTATTTGTTGGTCTTGTTCTGAGTCTTTGCTTTGTTTCCTTCCTCTCAAGGCTGTAAACAGGGGTAAAGGACTCCTCCCCGATCCGACAGCCATGCAGATACTCACAGGCCTCAGCAACCCTGCCGCCCTCAAGATGCTGCTCAACCCACTGACACAGGGACATAAACAAGGTGAGGAGCTGTGAGCTGCTTTTAATCTATGTTTTATTGCTATTATTCATTCTCCTGCGGTGGATCTTAATCTTTGTCTATGCGCAGGCCTCCTCGGTGTGGCCCCCGCCATACCGCCACTGCTTGCCAACCCCGCTCTCACGGCCGCCCTGCTCCAGCTGCTCCTTCAGAACCAGGCCAAGGCTCAGCAGGTACCGCTGCCTTTTCCACCTTTGCTCCGTCATATTCTTCCCTGCTTTTGCTTCCTGCCCGTTTTTGATTCATCCTCTCCTACTCACACAGACTTTGTTCCCCACTCTGTTCTGTCCCTCTTTACCATTAGCAAGCCCTTCTGGGAAATCCTCTTCTGTGGGCTCAGGTGCTGCACAATAAAGAAAACCCTCTAGTGCCTTGTGTGAGTGATAACGGTTTTTATGGTTGGCCATCAGTGTGTGTGTGTGAGTTGGAGCTGAAGTTAGATGGATTCTGGCCATTTCTTCTTTTTATGTGAATGCTGATAGAAAACCTATTGCCTGGGTGGGTAAGCTCTTGCTAGGAAAGTGAGGGGTTTTTTGTGCGTGTATGTGTGGAGTGTTCCTTCGAGTGGTGCTGAGTGATGCGGTAGATGTACTATTATGCTGTGTGCCAGAATTGTAAATGTACATCCTGTAAGGACATAATTGCATATACAGTAAGTAAACTTGCTGAATACATGTGTTTTAAGTTTAGTTCTTCGTCGCCTGTTGTGACTGAACTTTTTCCTTTTTTTTTTTCTTTTTTTTTTTCTTTTTTTTTTTTTTTTCTTTCCTCTTGGTCAGCAGCCGGGACTTATTGGGGAGAATCCTCTGGCCTCTCTGCCTGTCCAGCAGGGAGTCCATCTGCTCGGAGACCTGCCCCAAGGTTTGGCATCAGTCCACTCCAGCCGTGGCTCCTTCAGCCACAGACTGCATGTCTGCTTTTGATGATAAACATCTGCATTGCCATTAGCCTGTCCATCAGGCGTCCTACTCTTTACATTACTTATGTTACCCAAATTAAAACAGGATGCATATTTAATTTTCTCTGAAAAGCTTGAAGGAGAAGATTAAAAATGAAATGTGTGATTGTTGTTGGATTGTCATTTACACTGAAGTCTCTAATCACCATAGGTGGTATTGTCCCTGGACTGGCTCTTCAGACAGATCCTCTACCCCCCTTGAAGCCAGTGCCACGTGGCAGAACTCTTTCAAGGGATCAGGAGTCCCCCACGTCGGCTTGTCCCTTCCCCCAGACCTCCTCTCCGACCCTGCCGGGGATCTCTATGCCCCTGCTGGGTGGCATGATCGGGGCAGATGGCCTCACAGCACAAGGGGTGAGTTCCCAAGTAATTCCCTTTTTAAAATGCCTTCAGTCCTTCAGCTGCTTTTTTTCCCTCTTCATTCTCATTCCTCATTCTGTGCAAGAAATGTAAAAATAAGTCGTCTTTTTTTCTTTTTAAACTTCATGTCAGGTTTCCATACTAGGAGATCCTGCAAAAGATGCAAACCTTCCCCAGAGTCCCTTCCTCAATGTCAGCAACGTGTTTTCCTCAGGTGAGGTGCTGCTTTTTTGCTGTGCTCGCATGAGCAGTTCAGATTTTATCTACTTTTACAGTCTGTTCTTGTTTGCTGCTTCAACTGAGAGATGATGTTGGATACATCAAGGATATATTTGTATACCGTGCATCTCCTCCAGGAGGAAGCTGCAGACCTCACCCTTACAGAAGGCGGCCTACACTGAGTAACGTGTCCAACCAGAGCATCCAACCGAATTACAACCTGCGTTACCAGGATTCCTACAGCCCTGAGTACCCCCCACTCCATCGGGTAACTATGAAGTATTGCTGCTCAGACTCCTGATTTTTAAATGTGTATTCTTTCCACATCAATGGGTCGTGTGTTTTTGTTCTTCCTTGTCTTCCTTCCTCCTCTAGTCATTGTGACCTGTTGAATTTGCTGTATAGCGCTTGGCTGCTCATTTAGTGGTTTTATGACACGATCTGGTCTGATGCCATCTGGTGTCTCTCCTCAGGATCCCCTTGCCCACTTGTATGAACAGCAGGAGAATCTTGATGCCGGGGCCTTGGCAGGATTCGGTCAGCAGGTAGTGCTTTGTCAACTGTTTCAAAGCTGACTTGAGGACATTTGTAGTGTCAGTAAATTAAATGCACGCCTCCCTGTAGTAACATAGCTGTGAACTTGTCTGTCTCTGCAGGCCTCTCATTGCGCTGAATACAGTGAGCGGTTCCCCCCCTACAGTTACCCTCCAAGCCCACCTCTGTCCTCATATTTCAGCTCAGGGTCTGAGAGCTCCTGTAATGGGAGCCTTCCCACCCCCCAGCTCAACAGGGTAAGCAAAAGCTTTGCATTGATTTTTGTTTTTTTGATATATATGAAGGATTGATTATTTGTCAGTGCAAGAATACTGCACTAGAAGGGATTTAAAAAATAAATAAATAAAAATGGTGGAGGGTTAGGTGCCAAGAATAAGTCTGTGTTCAATGATTAATGTTGCACTGTGAGTGCTTGAGTTGAACAAGTCAAATGATGGGTGGTTGTTTGTCTTTAGGCTGTGGGAATGCCTCCTGTGAGCCACACCACCAACTACCCTGCAGGTGTGGAGAATGTTATGAAGGTAATTTATCGGCTTCCATGTTATTGTTTCACATTTTTCTTTTTGAAGTTTCTGTTTTTATTTTAACTCCCCCCCCCCTCCCCCCCCCCCCCCCCCCCCAAAAAAAAAAAAAAATCTTTCTTGTAATTATAGACTCCCATCGGTAGCCAAAAGCGCACGTTCTCCCGGCTGATCCCGTCTCCCGAGCCGAGCCCTGAAGGCGGTTACGTGGGCCAGCACTCCCAAGGCCTCGGCGGTCACTACGCAGACTCCTATCTTAAGCGTAAGCGTATATTCTGAGTACAGCTGTAACGAGTAGCCATTCAGCAGCCAGGATGGAGTAGCATCTCCTCTCCCGTATTCTCCAATGGACTCAGTAACTTGGTGGTCCTCGGATTTATTGTCCCATATGCTCTTGTGAGTGACCTCTGGAGGCTGCAGAGTAGTGCAGTCTGTTTGTCACTCTGTGGAAAAACCTGCATGTTCAATTTTTTTTCTTTTTTGTATATATGATTTTACTGTGTTTTGTACATTTAAGTTTTAAATTTTTATTTGCCTGAACTTCCTGTTGAAAACCTTGTAAATTAAGGAGAAAAAGTGGTTCATTAGTAAATGCAATCTTTTTTTTTTTTCTTTTTTTTTTCTTGAGCTTTTTTTTTTTTTTTTTTTTTTTTAATTCCTGTGAGTGTGGTATATCAGCAGATCTGCAGTTTGGCCAGTTTCAATGGCAACTATCGGCTGCTTTTTTTTTTAAAAAAAAAAAGTGATTTAACATCTCACCAAAGTGACGCTGTCCACAGTTTCAGGCAAAGGGACTTGCATAGTGTAAGAACAAGCTTTAAAGGCTCTTACTTTTTGGGAGAAGAGAAAAAAAAAAAAGCCTACCGTATTCCATGTAAAAAGTTCATGAGTTTATATAATGAGATGGTGTTATGGTGTCTTGTTTTCCCCCTTCCTACCACAGGGTTGTAAATTTTGCTTTATAACATTTCTGGTTTCAAACATTTCCTAATTGTTAACCTGCAGCTTTCCATCCACCAGTGATAGTTGTGTGGTGTTATGAGGCGAAGCTTTTTACCAATCTGGGATGTTTCCTGAGCCTGAACTTTTCCACGTTGTTTTGTCTTTCTAACCACACCCTCCAGCCTGTTTATGGAGTCTGTTCTCTACACTGGTTGTTGAGTGATGCACTTGGAGGGCACAGGTCATGATGTGTTCTCACCTGTATAAAAATGCCATCTCAAGTCCCCTCTCACTCATGTATGTCCAGGAGTCGACGTATTTTCTGTGTTTATGTGAGTTCTGTGTTGCCATGTTTACATTTTTGAATGTTTTATAAAACCGTGAACGCTGCCCCACCCCTTGAAGGGTGGGGGCAGGTGCACATAGCGCTGCATGCCATCTCTCCAGCTGCCAGCAGATCGTGCATGAATACAGGAGCGGTTCGGTGTCCTCAGTGAGGGGCTCAACTGTGAGTTGAACCGGCTTCTACCGACGAGCACACGGCAGCTGGAACGATGGACAGAGCCTCTGTTTAGTTTTCAGATGATATTGGGGGTTCAGTATGTCTTTGGAGATACTGCTGGAAGCTTGTGGCAGGTGATTGGTCAGTGACATGATTGTTCTTGTATTAATATTTTTATTTAATTTTTTAAAAGAATTATCTGGTTGACGGTTTGATTGTGAAAACCCATTACCTCTGACTTCTGCTAGGAAATGCAGCTACACTTGAGCCTTAACTGTGTTTTCTGTGATCTCATCCTGCCCTGTGTTGGCTTCCATCTACATTTACAATTTGTGTTTATTTGCTGTGTAAATAGTTAAAGATTCCCTTCCTCCCTTTTCTTGAGTCCAAAAACACTTGTTTTCCTTAATGACACCTGCCTCTGGTTCTGGTGTTTTTTGAATATTTGCTGCTCAGTGTTTCTTTTTTCTTTTTTCTTTTTTTTTTTGGGAAGTGAGCAGAGTGGCAACACAGCAGACCGCTCATGTTGTGTATGGACCAAGAGATGCAGCTGTACTGTATGATCATCACTCATTTTGATTGGATTTTTTTTTTTTTTTTTTTTTTTTAAACTGCTGTCCTCTCATCTGTACCACCATGATTGTCTCTGTATGCGTGTGTGTGTGTGTGTGTGTGTGTGTGTGATGTGCGCAAGTAAATGTTATTTAAACCCACCACTTTCTCTGAACTCTTTTTGAATTGTCTAAATGTGAAGCCTTACTTGGATCGAATGGCTGTCTATGTTTTGCTCTTACGTTTAACCTCATAGGCTAGACCTCCATTAGTTCAGCTTCAGCGTTTTAATGTAGCTGTCATTCACAGCTTAATTTTAGAGCTAGTTTTAATGAAACTTCTACCCTATAATCCAGAAATCTTGATTATAGAATGCACCTGATAATTGTTGTGTAGGGGCTGTTAATATAAATTTACTATTAGAATACAGTTTTATTTAGGCTTTCATAAACAGACGTGTCACCTAAGAAATCTTGGGACTTTTGCTGAATATAAAGAATTTTCAAAAGGGGTACAGCATTTGGTATCTATTGGTGACAAGATGGGTTTTTAAAGTTATGTCTTCCCCCATGAGGTATTTGGGCTTTCTTACTGTTTGCGTTAGTTGTGCTAAAAGGTCAAAGGTGCCCCACGGACATTTAATACATCCATCTGTCACCCAAACGCATACGCTCAGCTCCCGTATGGTAAGAGACTTCTGACAGGACTATCTTCAAACACCTGTGGGCAGTTATTTTCTCATCTTAAAGCCATAAAAAGTGCATGTGTAGAAACGACCAGTCAAATTTCATAAAAATGATGACCTAAAAGGAGTCTCTAAGAAAAGCTTCTCTCCCTTGGAAGTTTTTCTTCTACCGCTGTTGGACTGTTCCTTAGATTTTAGTTCTGGAGCTGCGGTTGAATAGTCCAAAAATGACAACGTGCCTCTTTCGCCTCATGCTTTTTTTTTTTTCTCTCCTGAAGCTCAGTGAAAAATATCACAAGGTCAAGGAAAGGTGTGACGACGAATTATAAGGACTCAAGAAAAGGGAAGCATTGTGTGCAGAGAGGTCATCAAAACCGCTGATTAAAAATGTTGTTATAAAGGTTGGAATTTAACAAAAAACAAAACTCGCATCAATCAAATCAATCTCTTAATTTTTCCTGCTGCAGAGATGATCCAGGAAAAGTTGTTTAAAATTTTGTATTTTCTGATAGGTTTTTTTGTTTTTTTTTTGTTTTTTAAATTTCATTTTGACCTTTTTTTTTAACTTTTGAATTCAGTTTAGTTTCATTATTTCCAGACAAGATTTTCTTATTTCAGTTTAGTTTTTGTTTGGCTTTTTGAAAGCAGTTGACTGAGCCAGAGTCTAAATAAACACGTCTATCAATGACTCATCAGGCAAGTTGTCACCAAACCAACAGATATTAAAACTAACGATCTTTCCTCTACATTTTTATTTTATTTTGGTTTTTGAAATCCATAAAATTGTTTCTTCAGAAGTCTACTTTAAAAAAAATGCAACAACAAATATAAGTAATGCAAAGTGAATCATGGCAAACCTTAAACACATTGACGTGGATTCAGAGTTTCTATAAATCTACGTTCTTCATCAAAACAAGGAGCAGATTTCATTACAGCGGTGTGATGTTCAGAGTCATTGACACTTCAGAACACATCAGCAGGTTATTCACACGAAATGGAAAATAGAAATACACATTTGCACCCCTGTGATGGCTGCACCTGCAGACACGCAGCTAACAAGTCGGTAACCCCATGAGCCAACACTTACACAGCAATTTTAGAGTGATCTTAATTCCATAAATATCACACACAGACACATAAATCAACAAAATTCTTGAGTTTGCATGTCATAGCAAGATTTATTTGGCATTGTTGAAGTACATTGTGCGCAATACAAATACGTAGATTTAGTTCAGTTTCATATGTTCAGCTCTGTTAAATTCTCTTATTTTATTCATTATTAATTTCTTTCTCTGGTTTTGCCAGTGCTGGAGCGTCCGTTTGGCTGCTGAGGCCTGCTGGCATCACGGGGAGCAAAAGATGTGCTCTTGAAGGCAGCTTTACATACAGGAAGTGCTAACTGGGCCATGCCAAACACTGCTTATAGTCAGAGGCATGATTAAGTCATTCATCTTAAATATGTTGTCTGTTTTAACTCCCGAGTTGGTATTTGGTTATGTTTGGATTTGGTTATTATTCATTTAAAGTAATTATTAAACTGACTATTGGTTTTGTTTCTTCAATATTAAATCATTTGTTAGTATTTGCTCCCTCTTGTGTGTAAAACTGGTTTGATAAGCCAGTAGTTTAGTCCCTTTTGTCAGCTTAGTTTTTGGATCTGTTGAGTGGTTAGGTTTCTTTTCCTGTTGACTTTATTATTTTAGCTCTGTTCAAAAGGGCCCGGTATTATTAGATGACTTTTGTATAACTTATTCTTTGCATTTTTGGATCATTAAAACCCGTTTTTTCTCAAAATTGTCCTCATGCGTAACCGTCTCAGTCCCTCACAGTCACGTTGCCAGGTTTGTTGCTTGTTTTCATGGATGGTGCATTGCTGTGAATTGGATGGTCTAATTATTTTCTTTCATAAAGAATGGTTCACTATATCCTGTTAAATGGAGTGAATAAGCTTTCTTTTGTATTTAGAGAATTCAACTAGCTCTTATTATGACTGTTATGCAGATACTTCTGGGTCACTTCACTCTGGAACGCTCCTAAGCTAAACTATTTGACTCCACTCCAGCATTGTTTGAGTGCCCTTTCCCTCTTGAAACTTGACACTGAAAGTGATTCACGGCGACCATAGACCATAGAAAGTCCATCATATTTGGCAACTTCAATCAACTACGGGCAAAATAACTGCTGGTGACGTCAATTGAGCAGAACCCACTGTAAACTTTCAGGCAAGTGACTAAAGAGACGATGAGTGAAGAACAATACTAAGTTTATTTGTTAGAGGATCACCTAGGCGACCGGAGTTTGGAATGTCCACAAGTTTCCAGCTATCAACTTAAAAGCGATGAGTCAATCGCTGCCAGTGTGCACGTAGCTTTATGGTTTATTCATGGCAAACACAGCATTAAGAGACACATGCCAAAGCAAAATTGTATTTTGTGCCACTTGATTGCATACGGTGTCTATGCAAAAATGCATATTGACACTAGGAACTATATTTGCATGAATAACCTGAGGTCATCACGAGTGAACACGGTATTATAATCATCTGGTAAAATTGCAAAACAAGACATAAGTAACCGAGTGGTGTCAGTTGCTAGTCTTATTGAATTTAACACGATATTCATTTTGTAAATTTTGGTCACTGGGCATTCGAATGAAAAAGGAGGATATGTTTTTAAAAAGGGTTTAGGTTAGGGCAGGTCTACACAGTGATTATCCTCTTTTATATCCGTTTCTCAGTCAGATCCACCTCTCGATCATCATATCCAATTCCAAAATGGCAAGATAGCGACAGCTTGAGCCTTCATAAACATACCTCACTAACCAATGGGTGACATCACATTGGCTATGTCCACCTTCTATTTACAGTCTGTGTTTGCCAGTGAATTAGATTAGTTCAGCGTTAGAAATTTAACATTTTGACTTTGACATATGAGCATTTACATTACAGCTGCTTCCCAGACCACCTTGGGATGCAGCTTATGTGCTTGAGCATCAGTACACCTTGTTGCTAGCCAGAGTAAACATTAGTGCCAACCTTATTTCAAACTAAACTAAAAATCTCATAAGCCAACTTACATGCTCGAGATTTAAGAGAGAAAAGGTTAAGAACTCCTTCACAGTTCTAAGCACCATGAATTGACATACTGGTTATATTTCATCCCAGTTATATTTAAGTAATGAACCAGAACCTAGAAGTGCGTCGTTTCAATCAGCAGTGATTACACACACAGCCAGCTGATGTTTTGCTTCATTGGCTCAGTAATCAACCGTAAAGACTGCGCGTCTGCACACAGATTTTGAGGAATGGGTGTGGTAGACAGAAAACACGGAGCAAACAAAAAGAAACATGCTTCAAAGCATCTGGAAATCTTCAAAAAAACCTCTCTTTGTTTGTTGCCTTCTCTCACATGGGAAAAAACAAGGCTTTTAACCTTAACTCGTATCTTATGATGTATACAATCCTTAATAACTGATAACCAAACCCGCCTCAGCTGTTATCACTAAGGTGCCTTTGCCCTTTGCCGTGAATCTCATTTACATCGTGTTATCGGGGAGATACAGGGCCGCTTCTAATGTGCTCTATCAGTGCTGTATTGCTGTGAATGTGACCTGTATGAATGTTAAGCAGGTTGCTGCCAGGAGGATAATTTGTGCTCCCTGGATGGATAATTACTGAACAACAAACAGGTTGTCAAAAACTAAAAACAACTGAAGAAATGTGTCAAACTGAGATCTGATTAGACAGCTTCATACTAAAAGGGGACCTATTATGCTCATTTCCAACACCATAGTCTTATAGTTAAACTCTATTAGATTAGGCTGGCATGAATCACAGTCCAATATAATCCTTATTCATCTCATACTGGGCCTTGGTGCAGCTCCTCTAATTTCATCTGCTGTCTGAAACAAGCTGGTTTAGCACCCTTCAAGCTAAATTTTGCATGATTGGTTGCTCCTCGCACAGGGGGTTTGAACAGCAGGAAGATGACACATAAAGAAACATCACAGAGAACCAAAAGTAGCAAACCAAAGACAGCCAAATTCAGTGCTTTTTAGCACTCAGGAATTACCTGTACATACACTGACCTCATTATTTGAAACTCTGGCCATTTTCTAATATGAGCATCCAACGCTGTAACAATATAGCTCATTGGACACCTTCCTAGTAGCAGTTTGCTTTCCAGAGCTGCCTTAATTCCATGCTTTCATGTTTTTTATACCAAATTATGACACTACTATCCGAGACTCATCAGACCAGGCAATGTTGTTCCAATCTTCTCTTGTCCTATTATAGTGAGTCTATGTAAACTGAAGCCTTGGTTTTAGTTTAACATGTCGTGCATTCAGCGATGAATCTACCTTGGTTATAATGTGTGATTGTTTGAATTACTGTTGCCTTCTTATCAGCTCGAAGCTGCCGGTTATTCTCCCCTAACCTCTGATACCAAACAGGCATTTTCACCAAGCGAACTGCTGCTGTATATTTTCTCTTTTTCAAACCATTCTCTGTAAACCCTGGAGATGGATGTGCAGGAAAATCCCAGGAGATCAGCAGTTTCTGAAACACTCAGACCTGCCTGTCTGGCACCAAAAACCATGCTGCATTCAAGGTCACTTAAATCATAGAGCTTTTTTTCCCCAATTCTGTTGCACAATTTGAACTTCTGCAGGTTGTTTTGACCATGTCTATATGCCCGAATGCACTGAGTTGCTGTCATATGATTGGTTGATTAGATATTTTGCATTAACAAGGTGTACCACCAAGGTGGACGGTGAGTGTGTATGTAACAGAAGTCAGGAAAAGCAGGTGATGAATAAAGGAACAACTTGAAATGTCAGACGTGTTTTGTAGGCCCGGGTTCCTCAGAATACTCACAAAGTGATGGCAGGTCAATATAAATCTTATCAGGCAGAAATGAAAAGCTCGAAGTCGTCCACCCAGTTGATTGGTTGTGTGGCGCTGCAAAAGCCCTTTGCATTGAAGTCCCTCACCCTTCAGACTGAGGTGCTAAGAGGCAAGAGGTGGTTCTTTTTCTCTCAGCAGCCATCAGCATGAAAGGTTTTGATTAGCTGTTTTTCTGGTGGTCCCACTGAGCCTGGAGGAGTAGAGCTGTTGATGGAGCACTCCTCTGACGGGTAAAAACACAGTTAGATATAAAAACCTTTTTTTTCCTTTTACCAATGATATTGTTCATGACACTTCCCAGAGAGAGAGGGGTTTTTTTTGTAGACACTGGATCTGTCATGGCATGTCACTTAAATAAGACTGAGGAAGAAATACTGCTGTTTTTATCATCAATCTGTAAGGGACAATGGGGTAGTTTTCCACCACTATTGTGCTCCCCTCCTCCAGCCTCTGGGTTTATTTCTGCGATATTTATCTGTAATGCTTCTGGCGCCGCTGAATTGCATTTCTCATACCTGCAGCCAGTCTACCCAGAGTTCTCAGAGGGATCCGCTGAGGCTCGGTGGACGCTGTGTCAGACACATTTAGATTTCTGCCTTTCATATTTCCACCCACACAGCTACCCTGCACAGTTGCTGGTGAATGCTGGTGAATGCTGCTGAAACCTGCGATTTTCCCAAATACATACAAGAAGGAGAGAGAGCTCTGAAGACAGACCAAAAGCAGCATCATTTCTAACAAATCGCAAAGATGAAAATAATGAAAAAGTTATATATGACTGCTGTAGAACCAAAAACGTAACTGCTGTCTCATTATATTGCCAGTGTTCATTAAATAAGGGTTTTTCAGTGATTGCATTTAAATGTACATTGTAATCTACTTGTGAAAAAATGCATTAAATTCACATTTACAGTGTCTTTTTTTTCCTGCTTTATTCAAGATACCAGCAGCAAAGTGTAATAAAATAGGGTCTGTCACAGGAGCTGTTTATAGCAGGATTAGTCATAGAAAGCAGCCCACTCCCCCCACCCCCCCACAACATTCAGTCTATAAAGCACAAGAACACATCAGTAGACCAGCAGAAAGCGACTAGAACAGGGGGAAACCCATTCAGTTTGAATGTTGCTCGTGCTTATACAGCCAAACAAGATTACCATATAGAAGATGTTTTAAAGTGCAAACACACACCCTTATCCCCTCTGACATAAGCTCAGGTATTGTTATGCTCTTCATTTTCATCTTCCCCATTCTGTCCTCTATGTAACTCTATATTATCGCAGCACTACACAATTAGATAACCACTTCAGGTTATGGGAAATAAAAGCTGTGTTCCCGGTGCTGTGTTATTGTCTCGAAACAACACACTTGATTTAAAAAAAAAAAAAAATGAACAGATACTCCAAAACAAAAACGCTTCATTTTTATTTTTCTTGGACTTATAAGTAGTCAGGCTCATTTTTTGGTTCAGAGATACTTCAGATTGCTTTTTATTAAACTTCTCCAGTGCATAAAAGTGATTCAGACATTGGCTAAAAACTCATTTATTCAAGAAGTATTGCCTGTCCTCTCTCCTCTCGTTGAATCATATACCATATCCCATAACGTGCTCCTCAACATTAATGGCTTACGCTTTTATCTCAAGCACAGCTTTCCTTTATCTTATTTTTTTCAAGCCACCATTAGTCTCTTACATTTTCACACCTGAACTATGAGATATTGTTAGAACACTGTATCTCTGACCACTGCAGTCTCCATTTCTCTACAGCCGAAGTGTATTTTTCCATTCAACCCATTAACACCATTGAAATTATTCATAATTTCCTAATTCAAAAGCAGCATGTCTTTAAAGGCTTAATCTAAAATTTAAAACACAGGACTGTTTGACATTTTTTAAACACCTTATAAAGACTGACACCGGATAATGACTAGATGCATGCTGCTAGTGTTTACTGGTGCTTTTAAATGCTTATTTCTGGCTACTTGAAAACCATTTTTCTTACCTGCCCTTATCTTTGTGTGCATGAATAATTTATGTGCTTATAAAAACATCATTTGCACCTTTTCCTTGGTAACCATGAATAATATATTGGACAGCAGTGACCGGGAAAGTGCATTCATGGAACATGTATGTGTGAAGAAATTTTTTTTTCTACGGTAGCGCCACAAGGGGTCACTTTGAGAGAGGGGTCTCTCGGAGGTCACTGACTGGTGATGACTTACTGTTAGGGCATATGTGTAAGGACGTAATGATTCAGTGCCTGTCTGGAGATATCACAGGTAGACAAAGCTCCAGTTTATTTAATCACAGGAGAAAGACTTTGCATGGTTAGCGTGCCTTCTTTACCCGGTAAGATCTCCTACCAACAGCTAGATCAGTAATTTGCTGGAAAATGACAGAATTTTCTTTTTAGTTTTACATCTGCGCCTCACCACAGTGGATTTTAAATTACAGACTCCCCCATTTTAAGAGACTCCTCCAAATTGAAGGGGCAAACCAACATCATTTTAAATTTAAGGACTGTTTTTCAATATTTGGAAATCTTCTGCAAAGATTGCCTGACGTCTAGAACTCACAAAAGTCACCAAACGCTGTGTTTTTTTGCCTTGCTGCTTGTTTGTGTATCTTTCTGCATTCATTTTTGTATTTAATGACTGGAAAGCATATTATGTTGGACTGAGATTGACTTGTAACAGACTTGTCCACTGAAGAACATCCCATTTCTTTTCCTTGAGAAATTCTTGGGTTGCTTTTGCAGTATGCTTTGGGGTCATTATCCATTTGCACTGTGAAGCTCTATCCAATCAGTTGTTCACCATTTGTCTGCATCGGAGCAGAGAGTGTAACCAGTTAACAATATGAACCTGAAGCTACAGTTTAACTCAGCGGTCCCCAATCCCCGGGCCACGGACCGTTTGGTACTGGATGTAAAATTTATGGTTTTCAGGGGTTATATCAGTTTTTATCGTTATTTTTTAATCGTTTTTATCGTTAACTCAGTTTCCCTGGGTATTTTTCCATGTGTTATGAATAGATCTTCTTTTTTTGGTACCTGTCCTGGTTTTATTTTTGTTGTATTTATCCGCGACACTTTTCGAAACATCAACAGGTAGAAACGAGGGCTACAAGCGTGATTGGTGTTTGTTACCTGTTCAAATTGAGGGTCTAAGTGCTGGGCTGAGGTCATCATACACTCAGATTTACCATCACTCTGGGTCCTGGGTTAGATTTGCGTTAGTATGTTAGCATGCTGTCTGTCCGGATGCTTGCAAAGAGCTGAAGTTGTGTTAGCATAATGCAGTTGTTTCTGTCCTACATGCAGTTTTCACTTCATCATTGCACTCCTGTCCCTTTGATCAATGCAAAATAACTCCTCAACAGCTCCACCATTTTCCTTCTGCCACACATGAACTGAAATCAGCTCATTGTAGCGCAAGTGCAAACATGTTTGTGTGACTCGCAGATAACCGAAGAACCTTTTAAGCCCAATAAATGGTATAATTGTAACTGTAATGCAATTACTGAATTTATTACATTACTGGGTTACTGAAAAATGTAATGTCATTACAGTGCATTACACCCAATGCACTGCTGACAATGATGTCCCTGCCTCTTCGAGAGTGTTCTTGACTTTGCTAGATGTTGTTAAATTGTTTTTATTGACCATGGAAATAATTCTGTCGTTATTAATTTTAGTTGTGTTCTGTTCTCTTTCAGGACTTTTAGAGTTGTTGTTGAGCTGGCCAGTGCCTTCCTGGGGTGGGGGGGTGGGGGGGTGGGGGGGTTCAGTGTAATGATGCACTGCCTCACTTACACTGCATCTCATTGGGCTTCATATTTAAAATCAAAATGAAAGCTATAAAATTTAAATTCAACACTTGAACATGACTCCAGATCTTTTACCGTCTTCATTTACAAAGAAATAACAAGGGAACAAGCTTCACTCAGTCATGAAACTGCTTGCCAGTCAGCTGTCTAATTAATTTGAAGTCTCTAAAAATGGGGGACTGTGTATAAAAAGGAAGCTAAGCTATGGATGATTTGTAATCATTCATCTACCTGCTTCCTGGGGGTTTGTCTGCCAGTATATGCTTCAATTTTGTTTTCCCATGCTATCAAACTCAATTCTGACATCATTACTCTAGTCCAATCATTTTTTTGTTGGACTCACGGGAGCCAACCTGCCTCCAATCTGTGTATTTTAAATCTCAGTGCTCTTCTGGCACCACTAATGTCTAGACTCTGGGCGGATCTGCCCTAACACCGATCGCTGCAGAGATCACATAATGCTGTGATGGATCATCAAAGTCTAATCACCAAATAGCTTAATTGAAATCCGTTTTTCAATAAATCACTTTCATTTTTTTTTCTCCAATTGATCCTTTGCTGTAATTCCTAAACAATTAATTCAAAAGTTTAGTAAAATAACTTAAATTAAAGCTGAAAGTCTGTAGGTCAATAACATATTGATTTACAAAGGCCACCTAGAAATACCTCCCAAAATTCAAGATTCAACTTTTTACTCAGCCCCACAAATACAATTATTCAATAAGACTTTACATTTCTTTTAGACCCAAAAAGAAATGATGCAACATGTAGAAGTGCAACCTTAATGTGACAATAAATACAACACAGCAGAAACAACTCCCACAGTAATAGAACCAGCAGCTGTTAGATTTTAGTATGAAGTGACTTTGTGATAGTTTAGTGTAACTAGTGCAATGTAAATATGACAGAATTCAACATGGATTATTATGAGATGAAAATGTAAAACAACTAGCACCAGTTTAAAGTTGTGGTGCATGGTAAACACATCAGAATGTACACCTACTGAAATAAATTAGCGAGTAGATTTATGACACACTGCTCTGTGACACTCAACACAAAAAGGTTCAGACATTTTTCATAGTGCGTGTTAACACAGTAATTGGACTACATACTAAACTTAAAAGACGGAAACAATGTATTGATCCAATACCAATACCAGTGCTGGCATCAATACTGTCGATGTTTGGATCAATCGGTCCACCTCTAGCGTCCTATTCTCTGTCCAAGGTCTTCACGTGGTGAGTTGTGCTACTTTACTTTACACATCTAGTTTGTTTAGATTGTTATATATTAGGCACAAAACTTAACACAGTTTAAGAAGTTTTTTTAAAATGTTTTCTCTGTTGTACAGTAAACATTGTCATTATTTTTCTTTTGGTAAATCATTGCTGAAATGAGGCCTACATGGTAAAAAAAAAAAAGTCATTATACAGATGCTAATACAGAGAAGAGCTCAATGTCTTTCATTTATTGGGAAAGCAAACTACACATGATTACAATTGCTACAAATAGAATATCAATTTAGTCAAAGCTGATAAAAACTTTGTTGATGTTGCCCCAAAAGTTAGTTTTCAGAAGGCCCCCTCCACTCCTACCATTATTTTTTGCTTTTGAATTCTCCCACAGACTTTTGAGTGTATGAGTGCCATATCTCTATCCATCTGTATAATATCTCCGGCGGTTTTGCCAGAATATTAGCTCCACCATTCACACAAGCAACAGGATAAAATCCAGACCGACTGTGTCAGGCATTTAAGTTGACATGCACCTCGGTTGGGTAACTTGCAATGCATGTGCGGCAATGTTAAAGTAAACAGCAAATGCTACCCTTCACAGTCCAATTAAAATCTTTTAATCACCCCAAATTTAAAGATGCTGTAATTGCATCCCATCATTCCCTCCATTCACTTTAGAAAAAGAGGAACATTTTCATTGTTGTCCATCCTATTTTAATTCTTTTTATTATATTATCCCTCTGTTCAGCACTTTGGCCAACACTTGATGTCTTTTAAATGTGCTATATAAATAAAGATGACTTGACTTGACTTGCCTATTAGTCCAAATACTCATACAAAGATGGCATCCTTGTAACATGTACGCAGACTAATGTGGGATACACATGAAGGACTTTCAGCATGGGATGTGGCTTTATTGCTGTAGGCTACTCTCCACAGGTTAGTTAGCTGTAATAAGCTTTTCTGTGTAGGACATCTGTTCACGAGTAAACCTGCTCTCACAAGATTTCCACACCAGTATGAAGCATGGTCTTTCTGACGCTCCAGTCACCACTAAAGAGCCTGAATGTCATTAGCAGGAGCTCTTAGTAGCTCTAAAATCTAGTTATCACGTCATTCGAGGTCTCAGTAGTCCCCAGCTTGTCCCTAAAGTGAGACACTGCCTCTCCTCCCTCACACAGCATTAAATCTTTCCCTCCTCTGCATTCAGCTGGATGGACATTTCAGTCAAATCTCATTGATTTGGAGTGAAAAAAAAAGCACTTGCTAAGTGAAAATGAAGCGAGAAGTTTTGTCTTATGCTGCTGCTGCTGCTTTTGTGCACATCTCTCACTTATGAATGACTGTGCTTTTTTTTATGTTGTTCAAAGTGCGGAGGATTGTTGCAGCTCTACTCCAACGTTAGCTTTGAATCAGCATGAGTGCGCGAGCCTTTACACAAATGAATGCAGCACGGACAAGAGGACAATCAGCCTCCGCCGCTGCACCTCCACAGAAAAAGACAACCTCAAGTTATTTCAGGAATCATTTCAACACTTGGTATAAATGGCCCGACAGTGTTCTGAAACACTGTTACATATCACTGCAGGTAGACCAGGTCTGAGCTACCTTTCATCCCATCTGCTGATCTCTTTCTCACACACAGCTGCATTCCAGCACGTTCCGCTTGCTTTCCATCAGCCTACATATGTGTAAACACAAACCCAGACACACACATGCAGGCACACGCATATTTGCAGTCAGAGTATTGCTCACTGTCAGAAAAGAGGTGTGAATTAATATTTCATGGCCCTCCACTGGCAGAAATTCAATCCATTTCCCAGCATTCCCATATGCTCGATGTGTAGACTCCATGCGGACCAGAGGTCATACAGACTGAAGATGGTCTTTCTCCCGGACACACAGAGTTCATTGCCTCCTCTAATTGGCCCAAAACCGATAAACTGCCCTCAAGTTCATTTTAAGCACATGCCTACATCCTGTGCACATGCACCAACATTAAAATCAAAACAGAAGAAATGCATTACGCGCTCTACATTCCCACAGACTGCACAACCAGCCGACGCACTGACTAAATAAGAATGCATGGCATTTCAATTATTCCTCACAATCTGAATATATATATAACACGGACAGCCATTTGGCGAGGCTGGTCATAATAAATCAGATGGGCGCTAAATGAAGTGTGCAGCTGACGCAAGCAAGAGGAGAATTCTTTTCTCCACGCCACAATGGAGAGCTCCAGGCTGCACTGTGGTCTGTGGTCATTGTGTGATCCAATTTATCCCCCTCTCATGACTTTTTTAAATTTTGAGAACTTTGAAAAAAAAAGAAGAATAATGATCTGACACAGTAGTTCCATTTTTAGGCTCTTTAGTTTCTTTTTACTTTATTTTGTATTCAAATATTACTGACGTCTGAAATGTCATTCTCAAAGGGTGCAATGAAAATATGCCAGCAACCCAATGAAAAATATTAACCTGGCCATATTTCCATGGAGTGCCTGCCTTTTTCAAAATGTATGTATTTATTTTCTTCTCAGAGCGCTGGACAGATGAAGGTCATGCAGCTAAAGTCCTACGAATGTATTAAAAGTCAAAAGAACTGTGTTTTTCCTTCGTATTTGGCCAAGGCCTTCAAGATTAAATTAAAGGGAGTTTCTTTTGTCAGCATGCAGGAATTTAAATCAGGACTCCTGGAGTCCTCTGCGCGCTCATTTGCATTCTGATGAAGCGAATGAATCACACGTTAAATTGTGCTGAAACTTGTTTTTCAGGGAGGAATTCCGAAATGGGTATTTCAAATCGACTGCAAAAATTTACATTTTATTTTGAAAGGTGTTTCCCAGATAAACAATCCTCTAATCTGTGATTCTGATAAGCAGTCTGAAGTTGCTCTTTTCTGAACCCTTCCTGACAAACAACATTTTAATTACCATTTTCCGGCACATGTTTTTTCACGTAGTATTTCTGGATCCAGTTACAACCAGATCACCCTTCTTTTTTCTTCCTTTTTTACCCCCTATCTATTCATCTTTAAGGACATGGACTACAGCCGATTGTTTTCTTTCAAGGAAACACCACCGAGTGTTCTTCAGTGCAGCTGCCCTTAGAGAAAGCAATCAGTCTTTTATCAGTAATCAGTTTTGAAATACATATCTTGTAGTCTTAACAGGGAAGACAGAAAGAATAAGATCAGACCTCTAATAAAGAGGTGTGTAAAATACGAAGATGCCATATGTACATTAGATATAAGGTCAAAGGATTTTCAAGTTGAAGCTCTGCAGGTTGTGAATAATGTAGAAATGTGAGCGCTAGTTTGTGGACTCTGTAGCAAAACTGGCTAAATGATTCATTTTTACACTGCTGATATTTCTTTTGTCCATAAACCCACAATAAAGGCTTATTATCGTATTCAACAGGCGTGCTGCCGAATCTCACAGGTCGCATGTGTTTGACCTGCACATACAGACATACAGTACATATCAATATCAACATTTGCATAAGGCAGACCATCAACAACATGACATTTTCAGATTTTGCCTGTTTTAAAAGTGCAGGCGGATTCAGTGTAATTGTACTCTTTCATTATTATTTTTTTTTTACTCAACTGAGAAAACACTTCTAAATTTAGGCCTGCCCTGGCTTTTAAAGTCAGAGACAATGTGATTAATGCTTTTCCATTTTTTTCCCTTTCAGCCTGAACTACTGCAGTGCTTCTGAACGTTCCTTCACAAGGATCTGCAGCTCCAGATTTAACAACTACATTTTTTCCAAATTTGGAAAAAATAGTTTGGAAAGGATTTTTATCATCATGCACCAGAGTCAGTGTGTGAAAACTTTACACATTTGTTCTTCCCACGATCAAGCTAAAGCAAACGGCTTCAGTGGTGCTTAATTTGTGATCCAGAGTCAGTCAGGAAATATCCAGGGATTATGATATTCGAGGATTAGTTCTTGAACAAAGGCTACATACTTACCATGGGTGTTAGCTATTTAATGCACCATTACATGCTGTATAAAGATAAATCTAATCATATTACTCTGTAGTAGGCTCTACATTTTACTTGCTTTTCCTACGTTTTTTTGTTTTATTTTACTCTTGGTGCTTATTTTGTTGTGTGTTGCCCAGTTTTGGAGATATCAGCAGTAGAGGTGTCACCCTCCTCTTGAATATAACTGATCTATTGTAAATGGTTCTCAGAGGGCCAAACATTATGCAGCACTAGGCATAACCCACCCCTCATTTCTATATATTTTGCTTCCAAGGACCCAGGCTTTCTTGTACTTGTTTGTAGTTATCGGTTATGTGTCTGCACATGACAGATAACTTAGCAAAGTACCAATATTAAATTGTATCTTTATGTGATTTGTTACTAGCAGCCTGTCACAAAAAGACATAATTTTATATACATACACATATATATATATATATATATATGGAGAGAGAGAGAGAGAGAGCGCTGTACCGGTCTGTTGTGGTGAAGAGAGAGCTGAGTGTAGAAGTGAAGCTCTCAATCTACCGGTCGATCTACGCCCCTACCCTCACCTATGGTTGGTCACGAGCTGTGGGTAGTGACTGAAAGAACGAGATCGCGAATACAAGTAGCAAAAATGAGCTTCCTCCGAAGGGTGGCTGGCCTCTCCCTTAGAGATAGGGTGAGAAGTTTGGCCATCCGGGAGGGGCTCAGAATAGAGCTGCTGCTCCTCCACATCGAAAGGAGTCGGTTGAGGTGGTTTGGGCATCTGACAAGGATGCCCCCTGGGCGCCTCCTGAGTGAGGTTTTCTGGGCATGTCCCACTGGGAGGAGGCCCCGGGGCAGACCCAGGACACGCTGAAGAGATTACATCTCTCGGCTGGCCTGGAAACGCCTTAGTGTTACCCCGGACAAGCTGGAGGAGGTGGCTGGGGAGAGGGAGGTCTGGGCTTCTCTGCTTAGGCTGCTGCCCCCACGACCCGGCCCCGGATAAGTGGAAGAAAATGGATGGAGGGATGTATATATATATGGCATACCTCTGCATGCTATCCTTTATGTGGTTTTGAAAAATGAGGTAACTGGACAAATAGAAGACAAAAAAAAGGATCAAGCCTAAAAAAAACAGCAGATGAAAAACAACTGAAAGCCATGTCCTTAAGAAATAGAAAAATCCAGCAAATGTCCCAACTCAGGACCTGAGACATGCAACAGACCCTTTAGTCCTTTAGTTCATCCAACTACAACTGTCGCCAGTATGTTCACAGGAGGTCATGAGAAAAACATGGTGAAGACTCTGTCATGGCTTAGTGCTACATTTCAGCCAGTGGTTTTGGGGGTTTTGTTTAATCATAATTGATGGCATTATTTAAATTATTATTATCTACCATCAGATTTTGATGCACCACACAATATCATCTTAAAAGCATCTGATTATCAGTGGCTTCATTTTTCAGCAGGACAATGATCCCAAACACACTGCCAATGCAGTAAAAGCATACCTGGAGAGAAAAACACACAATGGAACATGTTTAGTCATTGATTGGCCTTTCCTAAATCTTAACATCACTGAAGCAGTGTGGGATCCTTTTGACAGAGAACAGAACTAAAGGCAGTCAACATTAAAAGAAGAGCTTTAAATTGATTATTTTAGATGTACAGCACTTTGTTCAACAGCCACTCATTTAACTGTGCTATATAAATAAAGTTGACATTGACTTTAAATGTCCTTCAGAAGCCTGGAGAACGCTTCCTGAAGACTACTTAAAGAAATTGCAAGATAGCTCTACAACAGCTGTACCTCTTTCCCATTTCCTAGCAAAATATAAAGAAATCAGGGGTGGCACAAAATCTTTGCACTGTACCGTGTATTCGAAAAAACTCAGCAGCAGTGTCTCATCTCAGAAATCATGACCCAGTTGCTCAAAAAGAAATCCACAAACCTTATTGTGAGTGTGTCATGCAGGAACCCTTTTCTCTTTATTGGACTACACTCGCCAAAGATTTAACCCCACATTAGAAATCGTCCGTCTACCCAAGACAAGAGGCTGCTTGTGACTGCATGTCAGTATTAATTGTCCACCCTTCAACTTCTTTTGAGAGGAGAAAAAATAGTTCCAAAAACAAGTGCTTACGACAAGGTTTGCAGAATTTTGAGTAACTGGGTCATGATTTCTGGAAAGACATTATTGCTGCGCTCACTTTGAGCATCGCGAGGTAAGTGTCATTTGGTTGCTTTACTTTGAAGAAAAACTGAGTAAGACGCACCAAAAATAAATAATTAAATAACATTACAGGCCAGAACTGAAGTACATACATTTGATTTGGGGGAGAAATGTCTCTTTTAATAAAAGAATATAAAAAGTTGCACATACAAGATGAGTTTGGTGGTGAGATTTAGGTTTAATGGCTTGTGAGACTGCATAAATATCTAACTAACCATTTGAGCATGTGACAAATTCTTAGATATCAATATTTCTTGATATTTCTTACATCTGCACCCTTTCAGTCACTTCAGTCAGAGCTTCTGAAACAGCTTTAATCAGTGTTTAATCAGTGCCATCGAATGTTATCTGTGATTCATTTCTCATACTATGGACTGTATCCCTGTTCGGTCTGTTTACCTGCAATATATTGAAGTTTAATATCATAGCTCAAAGTGATATTACGCCACAAGAAAATGCTACATGTTTTTTTCCTGCATGTGCTGAAACATAAGTAAAAAAAATGATGATTATATTTAGGTCGAGGCAGAAAGGGAGAGTGAAGAGGCACGTGTATAAGAGGAAAACAACTCCTTAGAGTGTCAGTCTATTTCTAAAGCCGGTAATTACAGTATAGATAGAAACTAGACTAGAAGTCTATTCCTCTGCTGGCTGCCCTGTGAGGCTGAGATGCTCGTTACCGAAAGCAAAATTGCTGGTTTGGTGGTTCTTTTTATGGCCGTGCACTTGTTCTACAAAAACCACAAGATTTATGTGTGGTTACTTTACAACAGTTTAGATTAACTGTGAGAAGGTGAGAGAGCAGGAGACAGAAAATGATGAACATTTTAAAAAAGCTGTGTTTATTGGAAATCTGCTCCTGATGCCTTTTTCAGCATATTAAAGAGGTTGGATCACTTTTTGGGGAGAATGGGAGAACGTTTCAGAGGGGAAACTGGATGTTTAGGTGATTCTTAGTGACTATCACATCCCCAGTATCGATCGTCTCCTCTCATGCTCACGGGGAGGACAACAGGTGTGGGCAGAATAGCAGAAGACCTCCACCAAGAATCTCCATAACCCTTCAGAGACTCCTGGGAGCATTCAGACTTCACTGGCAGACAAAAAGGAGCAGCTGCACCTTTTTAGAAGCTTGCAAATGCTTCCAAACATTCATCTATTTTTTTAATAGCTTCTTATCTGTGTCAGGGTCATGGCAACAAGCAGAGCAGCCCAGATCCCAGCAGCATCCCACAGCTCTATTTGGGGAATCTGGAGGCCCTTCAGGGTCAGCTGAAGCGCAAATTCCAGCTTGCACGAATGCTTCCTGGTGGTCTGCATCACTAATAGGAAATATCTAAGGGGAACAGAACTGTCTGATTTTTATAACAAGTGGTTCCTGTGAAAGAGCAGCATCACAAGCTGGGAGCTTAGCTTGAATTTTATATCTAAAATATGGAAAAGTGATTCAAGAAGAAACACGCATCTCCAATACAGAGAGGACAAGCGTCTGACACACGCGCAGACACCAAAAATGCACCTTACTGCCACCGAGCTAAACGCTGCGCAGGCCACTGCTGGGACTTGATTACAGTTCAGCTCAGATGCCTGATACCTGTAATCAAGGGGTATTTGATTACAGTTCAATAGCGTATGTCAAAGTAACATTGAACAATACCAGGCAATAATACTAGAGACGACATCTCCCCGTGTAAATGTAAGATTTATTCACAATCACTTCAACAAGCGTAGAAGTCAACTAACCAGTCGACCTAATCAACTACATGACGAATCACATGATTTACAGTAAACATCACGTCTGTTCTTATTTGGTAGTTACATTCTTGTGTGTATTCCCTTCGACTTTAAATATGCATGAAAGAGCTACCTGAAAGTGCTTTTTCCTGATTTCTGTAAGATATATAATGCTGTTGCACTGGTGAAAGCCCATATCAATCATGGCCAAAGTTTCAAATAATGAGATCGGTGCGTGTTCAAATAACCGCCTGTGAGCCAAAAGCTCAGACGTCAAACTGTTCTAAGCGCTCAGTTTCAGGTAATTTTGCAGTTTCTGCTCTTGGCTCTGTATATCAAAGAGCGGGCATCCCTAACAGGGCCACCTCAGGCACATGGATCTGGTTGTGAGCAAAGAAGCCCCACCCACCTGCAGCTCAAACCTTCTGTCTGCAGAGACAGCCAATGAGAAAAAAGATGGATTAAAGGGACGGGTAAGGGAGCTAAAACAGTTTGTTTTAAACAGTGGAAGAAATGACAGGCTTCTCCAAGGCCCATTAAAAGACAAAATAGGACTATTTTGAACTATGAGTCACACAGAGATACTCTGGCAGAATGCAAGAATAAAAATTATGGAGCTGAAAATGAGCAGAACACGTCACCTTTAAGTCAAACAGTGATTTAGATGTGTTAGAAAAGCAAGTCCGAGAAGATTTGGACACATACAGAGGAGAAACCTGCTTTAAAACTATCTGCAAACAACACTTACATATCAGACTTAAATATGGTAATTTTCCTGTTGCAGCCACTCCAATAGACAGAAAAAAGACATAAATATGAAATGGCATAAATTGCTAATTTCACCAATGTGAATCCAGGTTAGCATTGTCCTTACAATGAAAATAAACATTAAATAATGGCATAAAATACATTAGAGAGCAGCTATCTAAAATTACTTGTTACACAAACAAAATAATAGTTAGCAAAGCAAAGACAATATACAATTAATAAAGCATTGAGGATGGAAAAAGGAACATCTGATCAATAATTCATTTTAAATCAGGAAAGCCTGTCCGATAACTGTATATCATTAAAAGAGATTTAAAAGAGGTCACTGACTCTGCTGACCTGATTTCCTCAGGCATCTCGATCCATAGCTTCAGGGCTATGATTGCAAACGTCACCTCTAGTTAGCAGCTGCACCTCGGGAACAGATAAAAAGCTCCTGTCAGAAGATGTCAGGCTAAGTACAGGCTCATATGGTACTTTAGAGGTCAGATACTGTATATAGAAAGGTGAAAAGTCACGAGGAGCCTAGCTAAATACGCGACAGCAGGTTCTCTTCCTATCTATTTTCTGCAAACTACAAAAAGAGTTTTTAGTGCAACAAATTATTTATTTTAAACTGAACAAAAAGAGACATTTACAAAGTCTAAATAATGTTTTACAGTGTACAGGGCATTTTTTTATAGTATGTTACATAAACACTAAACAGTGGCTGCCCTGAAATTGAATTTGCATGAATTACTGTAAGGAAGAAGATGAGCCGTGTAATCCTTTAGAGCATGTTCATTTTATTTCTACTCAAATCAATAGCACCTGCAGCTCTATAATAACCAACTTATCAAATGTGGAATCAGATTTTGCATTTAAATGCACTGCTTACATACACTGGTATAAATATTGATCTTCGATTGATGGAGGTCAGCAGATTGTCCCGAATAGCGCTTGTCTCGTGCTTTTATGGATAGTGTTATACATTACCATCATCAGTGGCAGCTCTGATGGGAATAAAACCTTTTACCCTTTAACGTGAGCGCCTTCTCCATTTTCCAGAGCAACAAGATAGTTTTTACTTTTGTTTCTTCTCTAAAAATAACCCAACAGACTGTACGCAAGAGCTCTATGGGGACGGCTCCAAGCTCTCAGTGATGTCTGGACATGAACACGTACTCCTCAAGCTTGAGATGGTAACTCAAAGCAACGACTATCAGCCTCAGATAGGTAAAAATGATAAACAGTGGTGTTTTAGATGTCATATCAGATGCTATAAGACTCTTTCTCAGCCGCAGCTGACATGATTTGGCCAATTTGTTGCTTTTGTTTTCTCTCAAGGAAATGCCAAGTGAGCAGACAGGGGGCAAAGCATAATGGATGTGCAAATAAATGGTTTAAATCCCCCCCAGTGCTGACAGTGCTCACTGAGGAGAGCAACCACCCATCCACCATATAGAGACTGGATGGACCAGAACAGAGGGAGGGGGGAGAGAGAGAGAGAAAGAGAAGAGAGAGAGAGAGTGCTGTGGTGAAGCCAGTGTTTGCCGTTGAACTCCAGCAAATATGAGGATGGGGAGATAATGGCCCACACTGCACAGGATGACTGAACCTCCGCAACTATGAATTTCTCTCCTTTTACGATGCATTCTGACTGAAAAAAGAAACAAAAAAGAAAGAAAGAAAAACTGAAGCAGAGAAAAATCTGGACAGCAAAGGATCGCTTATGCCTTTTGGACATGTCCAACCTTTCTTCACAGCATCCTGATCTATTAAAGATAGGTTTCTGAGTCCTGTTAAGCCTTTTAGTTTAAAAAAGAAGAAGAAGAAGAAAAAATCTCCACCGAGGAATTGCTGAAGACTTCTGCGCTTGGTGTGCGCACAGAGATGCCGTAGCTCTACACGAACCACGATAGACTGAGTACTTTAATGGAAATTGCTTGGAAATTTGAGCTCAGCTGAAAAAACATACGGACAGCAATAATACCACACACAGAAAGAGAGAGAGTGCGAGAGACAGAGAAAGAAAGAGGGGAGAGCCAGCGCCGGCGATCTGTGTGTCTCTGCAATAAGTGGCTAATAAAAAGCAATAAATTCTCTAAAATAAATACAGTCATCTGGTTGTGCGCCATGGGCGATGAGGCGTCAAACTTCAGGAGAAGCAGCAGGACCGGTGTCTCATCACCAAAACCCCGAACTGGTGAGGATCACGGCAGACTGGAGATTTGGGGATAAACTAAAACTGATCTCCACCGAGAACAATGAGATTATTGATTTTTGGATGACTTGTCAGGTTACCACTGTAGCAGTTTTTTGATGTTATTCAGAAAGCAGCATAGAGACCGGGGCTGCGCTGGACTTGGTCACTTTGGTTTGTTCTCTCAGAGATCAAATGGCAGAGAGGGACATGACATGTTTTGTTTTGTGCTTGAAATAAGCGAATACAGCCATATTATTTAATCAACAAGTTAAAAAAAGGGATTCTTCTTTTTTTTTCTTCTTTTTTTCTTTTTTGTTGCACTATGATGGAACCACCACCATGTTCGAAGAAGAGCCTGTCCCTGTCGCTCCCGGTTCCCCGGGAAGGACAGGCGACTCTGAAACCTCCGCAGCATCTTTGGAGGCAACCCCGGACCCCGATCAAAATCAAACACCGGGGGTACTCCGACACGGACCGGCATCACCACCGGCACATGGAGCGCTCCGACGCCGTGGATACGAGCGACAGACCGGGACTGAAAAAGTCTCGGATGTCCTGGCCATCCTCTTTCCACGGGACCACAAACACATCCATCGGAAATTGTGTCGGGAACAAACGGTAGGCGAGAAAGAGATGCATTCCAAACATCCCAATAATAGCCCATGACAGCCCACAAGGCATATGCGTAAACAGGGGAGGGGTGGGGGCATTTTAATGAGTGCGTAATAACGCAGTGCGCCTGAAGGGTTAACTGATATGAAGCGCTTTCTATCGAGAGGCGGGACGCGTGGGTTTTCGGTACAGATGCGTTATGCGTCTTTGGATAGACTCTGTCAGATGGGTATGAAGCGCAAACCAGGCCGCCCACTCGAAACGCAGGAGCACCTTAACAATGTTAAGAGCGTCAGCATACTAGTTGATAAGTAACATGAAGCTCGGTGGTTTTAATGGCATCAAAGGTCTGGTGTGTGCGTTCGTGCGTGCAAGACAGAGATATCGCCGGCGTGCGCACTCTGGGCCTGCATCAGTTTGTTCTCAGAGGGCGGTTTGGGGCTCAGTGGGCGTTAGAGCAAAAAAAAAAAAAAAGTGCCCTGCTGATGAACTCCTTATCAAGACAGTCTCTAAATTCAAGTGTAGGTCTCCCTGACCTTTGACCCTCTTTCTGTGGTGAATTGAATTGGTGGGCTAAAAAATAAGATGCAGTGTTACCTGGACTTGTGTCACAGAAATGTCACACAGATGGCTTCAGACAGCATCTAGCTGGCACACACTGCTGCTCTGTGATCAGACATGACAGTAAAAAATTCACTGCCTCACAACAGGAGGACAAACACAGCACACCTAAACGGCACTAGCACTTAAATCAAATTAAGCAATGGATGTTAATCAAACAGATTTGATTAAAGGTATTTCATTAAGTGAGTCATGGAACTGCATGATTATGATATGATTACTTTGTCCTCACTCAACAAACGCTCCATTTATCCTCTTAAGGAGACACTGAGAGTGCAGCATAAGGATGTTTTTTCCAGTGTTATGCCTTTTTTTTTTACTTATAACAGCAAATGATTTACAGCCTGGTAACATAGAGTTTGTCTTGGTTGTGACTCTTTTTCTTTTTTATTCTTGTCTGTGAAAGAGTGACTGTCATGGAGAGAAAGACGAGGGCTTTCGTGCTTATGCTGGTTTTTAGTTTTCTCCCTCTTCCCTTCTTTTCTCAGTATGACCTGAAGTCCCCTGATGTTCCTCCAAGTCAAGGCGTTAGTTTACATGTTGGACCGCTTAGAGCTGCCTTATTATCCTCCTAAACTTTTCCCATGCACTCATGAAGCACAAACATGCCTCTACCAAATTAAACAAGAGGATTGTCACACCGATGACACATTTATGGCTGTGTGGTGGGTCCTGATGGGAATGTGGGGGTCTAGCTTTTTTTTTTTCTTTTACTCGTTTTCTTTCCAGTTTTATTTTCTTTTCAATGCCACAGACGGCCTTCCCGGCAGGCCACTGGGAGAAAGGCCAACTCCAGCTGACTGGAGGAAGGACTGATTTGTATTTTAGTCCCCAGGACACGCTCTGAGGCAGTCCAATCTTTAGTGCATTGGGACTGACTCTGCCTGCCCTTCTCCTTCTGTGGGCGGCAAACCATGAGAGGGCAGAGAAAGAGAGATAATTTGATTCCAACAACCTCAGTTTTGAGGGCACACGGAGCTGGCTCCAACTGTGTGTGCGTGTTCATATGTGCGTGTATGTTCCTTAGCACATTCGTAAAGTGATGTGTGCGATCAGTGGGTGTTAGTGCTACACACTGGTCAGGAAGGAGGGTGCACGGAGGAATGGAGGCTGCTAGATGAATGTTGTGTGTCACGGATGGTGGTGAAATGTGTGTGGAGGTATTTATGTGTGGGCTGTGCACAGGTTAGTGTCTGACCTGTAGCCCATATGGTTTCCAACAGGCCTTGTTTTACCTCTTTTCACATCAATGGGAGGTCAGAGGTATTTCCACTGTGCTGAAGCTATTTTTATTATTTTCACATACTGCAGCGACTGTAAATTCTGCCTCTTTGCTTATGTCCACATAATGGATGCTTCAAGCAGATGCCTCATCGCTTCACTGTATTTATAAACATCTATGTTGATCCAGCAGCGCTGTGCTCTTTCGCTCAAGGCTAACTTGCATTGAGTGTGGCCTATGGAAGGCAGCTTCATGCACATCTGCTTTCACCACTCTGAATGCTCTTATTTACATGCAGATGTCTGGAAATTTTCCTCAAAGTACATTTGAAACAAGCTCTCATTTAAGGAGCCATCCATTCACAAATCAGAAGGTGAACAGTCTGAGATAACTAAGTATATTTTCACAATATGTCTCAGTAGAAGGCCAGGAGAAATAGGAAGGCTGTAAATCTGACCTCTTGCTAAGATTAAATGACATTTTGGACAGTCACTGCCATGATCTGATCCTTTCTTTGGGACTTGCAACACAAGGTGTCTTGCAGCAAAATACAGCAACAAATTAGACCCCCTCCCCCCTGTAATTTTCACACTTAATATAGCCATCCAGTGAGGCGGATTGGACCGGCTCTTGCTCGCTGTAAATTTGAGGCCCCTGCTCCAAGCCCCATCATATGGCAAGGAAATGACCAACAGTTAGAGCCTAAAATCTGCTTAGATTTAAATGTTCTGAAGGCATCGCAAATTTAGCAAACATGAATCGGTGACAGGTTGAGATGGTTCTAAGTTTTAATGTATGTGAATTCAATGATTTTAGCTTTGTACAAACACAATAAGACCAAATGTACCAGATAAGGATTCTTTTTCCAGAAGAGTGGAAGAATAATTGGTCTTTGATTTGTTGCGTGCTGACTGACCCGGTGGAAGACCTTAAGGAGTCGGTCAGCGCCTCATCTGGAGGAGGTTTCAAGAGATCAATGAGCCTGAGAGCTTCTGGTGAAATTGTTTTGGACAGGGTTCAGGGAACTGTAATAGAAACCCTCACTATTGATAATAAAGCACTCCCAACAGTCGCCAGTCTAGCGGATGGGGGGATACACAAAAGGGATTTTGCATAACTGTTTGAAGAATCCCAGTCTGCAGCTTTTTTTGTCTATTTTTGTTTCTACTCCTATCCTACAAAATGGCAGTCTTAGTGGCAATCAGCTTCCCCCCCAAGAGTGTCAGTCTGCCTCCTCTGCATTTCCCCGATGTCTTTTGTTCAACCGTCTTGTCATGCCTTTTGTCAGAGGACGTTAATATGAACGTATCAGCCATCAGGTCCCATGCCCAATGCGCTCTGGGAAGTTCCGACATGAAATGAATGACTGACACTGAACGAGTAACAGCTCTTCCCGCAATTCAGTTGCTATGGTTACTTGTTTTGTGCATTTGTAGAATAGATTTCATTTACCCAAAAAAGGCAAAGCCTAAGGCACTTGATGGGCTCGACTGTATAATTTGTCAGTATGTAGCAGATCCCGCTGGATATGCATCATGACTTGTATGTTCATAAGGTGAAAAAGGGAATATTAATGCATCTCAGCTGAAGAACTGAAGGCTTCAGATTTAAGTTTGATCACAGCAACCTCTGCGACAATTTCAAACCAAAGCCTTGATCACTTCCTCACCTACCACATATGCATTCTTGAGGGGGGGGGGGAGTATAAAGGGATCTAGTGCTGATTTGTAAGCTGTAGCTGCTCTTTTCCCTGCGTGACTGGCCGGCTGCCATAATAATTTAGCTCATAATGAGGTACAGCTCCAGTTAATTACTACAACAGCAGTATTTTGTTGTTGATCATACATTTGCATTTCTAACACAAGAGATCCAAAAAAAGTCTCACACAGAGAGCATTCAGGAACTTCCCCACCAAAAGCGTTTTAATAGCGTTAAGTAATAGACCTCTTATCTCATTTAGGTAGTGGAAGCATCTGTTTAGGCTACAGATTGCGCTCTTCTGTGAATACATCATGCTTTCTCGCTGCTCTCAGCACTAATTAGTATCTGGAGGCAGTACACGGACTGGAACCGTGTTCACTTCGCTTTAGTTGGCTCAGGCAGATACCCCAGGTAAAACCTTCCTCAGCAATGACACCGAACAGATGTCTGCTCAAAGGGAATGTATAGGTCCCCTCATTCAAGGTCCCTCATTGTGTTTGTTCTCTGCTCGTCGCTTTGTTTGCCTGCAGACTCTCCCACAGACACTCGGGCCTCCTGTAACCACGTTTAGTGGCGTCAGCTAAGCTTCAAGAATCAACTGGAAACCTTGGCGTCTTTGCATTTTAATTGATTTCACACTGAATCTTCTCAGAGTTGTGATACACCAGTCATTTGTTGTTTTTTTTGTGTGTGTGTGTGTGTGTGTGCTTTTTAACAAGTGCGGATGGGCAGAGATCCCAGTAAGAGGAAACAAAGTGAGCATCGGCATCAAAAATCCAAGTTGCACAACAAGTCCACCTGTTATCCACGATTATCTCCGTGTTTGGTGCAGCTGCTTACATTTAGTCTGTAACAGCCCCTTAGTCCCTATTCCTTTTCACGCTCATGTTCATTAAATCGCCTTTTTGGAACTTTCTGACACAGTTGATTATGCAATACTTTCTTTTGCCTCTTTCAACATGCCCACTATGATGATGATAAGCCTCATAATGGCTATTTTTTTCCTTTTCTTATCTAATTATACTGTTTGAATCAGTCTTTTGTCCATTAAAATAACAGTCTTTGATTGCTGCATGTCTCTCTTTTTGATCCCTTATCCTCTCAGTGCTTCCTTTCACCTCAGAGTAAATGGAGAGTATTGATTCCATCTCTATTTCTGCTCTCTGCTTTGTCTTTCCATTGTGTGGCCCGTCTCGCTGGTTCCCAATAGCGTCAAGATGTTTTCTGATAGCCTTCTTCTTGCTTACAGCGGCATTAAGCACACTATCATAAATCTATTATTTCATCCCACCCCCCCTCGCCTCAAAGCCATATCTTAATCTCAAACCTTCACATCCTGGCAGCGAAATGAACTGCCCACCGCCAACAGTGTGCAGCGCCTCATCTCTTCCTACATTCTTCCCCATAAAACGGGGTTTTTATACTGATGTGATTTTTAGTTCTTCATGCTCCAGTCGCTTCTTGAAAAATCACAGACTTCAAGGGCATGGCAGACACAAACACCTTCATCACATGGCTGGAAATCAGCTGCCGCTAAAAAAAGGAGTTCAAACAGCCTTTGCATCAAAGACAAGTTGGGAAAAACAGTATCCTAATCATGCTGTGAGATTAAAATACACACAGTACTCTGTAAAGCTTCCTGTATGGATTTACAATCACCCATTTCCTTGGATTTAGTTTTCGTCTGATACAAAAATAAATAAATAAAGCGTTTCTTTTTTAGTAGTAATAGTAATTTATTCTTCGAGCCCAAAGGCACTAAGGGGAACTAAAAGGAAAAACCTTTTAGTGTAATCAAATCGCCCACTTCATACCACGAAAAAGGTCTTTATTGCTGAGACTTGGGAGTATTTAAATGTCAAAATGTGCAGCGTATTCCATTTCACAATAAGTGCTAGTCTTTCACCTCTCAGCAAACAGTTCAGCTTGATAGAATACGGCAACGTGATGCCCGTGTGTGAGATTCCCTATAAGATAGAGCAATGAATAAGAATATTGTGTCCATGTGGTGATTAAGCAGGTGATACACCATCAATCAGAACCAGCTGGCGGTCTCTGATGATGTCGCAAAGGGGGCAACCCCCCTGAAAAGCGCTTTAGGCTGCTGTCTCAGTGCAGAGCTGTCTGAATGAGTGAGTCTGACAACCCCTCTGTCAGCGGCGTGTCAGCGCAGCACGCGTTCAGTGAAGCAGAGAGCACAAATCCGTAGCCACCTGTTGAGCAGAGCACCGTGTCGGACTAATGTGAGGCATGTCAGGAATGCTCAAAGAGTGCCGAGTTTAAATTAAGAACTCACAGCAAATTACAGCTGGAGCAGATGAAGGTGTGCACCTAGAGGCCGCACTCGTCGCGGGGGAGGGGGGGGGGGGATGCTCACGCTTGTGTTCAGCTGCCCGCTGATGCCAACATCTCATCTGAAGTATCACTTCCAGGCCTCGTGCCCCAGGACAGAGCTCCCGCCCAAAATTACTGGCTCAGTTTCAGCTATAGTGGATGACTACGAAAGACTGTCATACGTGTTTAGAGTAACAGATGGCTTTAATGCTGGCTTAAAGTGTCACAGACTTGTACACTAAGGCAACAAATACAACCAACGCTTTGTTCAGACTCTCATTTTTTATTCTGTTTACGGCATAAATCATACTCGTAGGTGTTGACTGTATATCATTATTATTATTGACAGATATAGAGCGCCTGGGACAGAAATACAGCAGGAAATAGATTGTTTTTTGCCCATTCCCAGTCTGACTCAGCAGCACTATTACTGTGTGAGCTTGATTGGAAAAATGCTGAAAACAACAGTAAATAATATCCAGTTGCTATGAAAAATATAACAGCATGAGAGCTTGCAAAATATGCCAGTAAAAATCTTTCATAGTGTGCTAATTTAGAAAGCTGAGGTGGGTGGTGATGGTGGTAATATTATAGCTACAAATTATCAAGTAAAAAAGTAGCAAATGTACTTAAAAAACTTGAAAGGTCTTTGAGATTTTACAAAAAGAGAAAAAGAGATAAAAAAGAAAATGAATCACATCTCTTTATATTGTAAGGCTGATTCAACCTCATCACTCCACACACGCCACGGGTGAATACCGAATCCCACATGCACACATTAGGGAGGAGGTGCAACAGTAACTGATACACAAAAGCTATCACCTCATTCAAATCAAATTCAGAAGAATAATCCAGATCCATGGCAGAGTCTCCTCAGATGACCCAAGTGTTACTAAGGCTTTAACCTCTTTAAAATAGATGTTCTTCTCTGTGCACCTTGGAAGTAGGTGATTACAAAGATTGCTCTGATTAGGTCGTCCCCTGCAGGAATGACACTTGACAAAAAAAAACCCACCACTAATTATTTCTTTATAATTTCCAACAGTAGTTTCAAAGAATGATCAAGTTTTTAAAAGATATTTGAGTGTTTTTGGGTAGTAGTTAAATATAAAACACACAATTATTTCAAGGTGAAATAATAATTTGTTATTTTAACAGTCAAAGAACATATAGAGCAGAAGAAAGTAGTTTCATGTGAAAAAGCAAAACCACCAAGCAAAACTGAAAGTATTGTGCATAAGTTTTGAGCCACCTGTCATTTCTTCATATTTTTGTTTCCCAAGGGCCAGACTTTCGTGTGAAGTGGTATTTAAAGTGCTTTTTGGAGGTCTTTCAAAGCTTTTCTTTGGACATTGGGTGCTTTTTCACTCATTTTCAGTCCAGTCCTCATCCATCTAACCACTTTCAGAGAAACTTTATTTTTTTATGTTTATTTGTTGAACTATTTACCTTTGACCTATGAGTTGTTCAAGCATAAAAAGCCTTATAACTCAAGAGATGAACCAGTGTTGATTCTCAGCATAACAGACAACTTAGCAAGGAGCCAATTTTAAATTGTATCTTTAGGCACTTTGTTCCAAGCAGCCTGTCACAAAATACATCATTTGCTCCAATTTCTTTAGCTAAAGCTATAAAAGATGCCAACGATAACATAATTTGACAGGCATAAAATAGTATTTTTGGTATACTGGTAGGTATCAGCTGAAAAAGTGGCTTATCTCAGCATTGTGTGCAATGCATCCATAATAAAATCTAAGGTAAATGGACAAGTGGAGGACACAAAGGAAGAAGTGGCAAAAGAAATAGAAAAAAATCCAGCTAAGACCTGACACAAACCTGATAGATGGATCTGGACCTTCAGTTGGTCCATCTGCTCTTTGCTGAACCTTCATCAGAATTTCAGCCAGTGGTGTTGGGGATCGTGTGAAAATTTATGGAACTATGAATGGAGAAAAGTACCGTTAAATTTTGATCCACCGTGCAATACCATGTGGAAAGCATCTGATTGGCAGCGGCTTTATTTTTCAGCATGAAATGATCCTGAACAAACTGCCAACACAATAAAAGCATACCTGGAAAGAAAAAACACACAATGGAACACAATCAGTCACAGATTGGCCTCCCCAGAGCCCAAACCTCAACATTATTAAACCAGAGAACAGAACAAAAGGCAGCCAACATCCAAAGAAGAGCTTTGAATGTACTTCACGAAGCCTGGAGAACTATTCCTGAAGACTACTTAAAGAAATGACAGGAAAGCTCGCCTAAGAGGGTCCAGATTGTGTGGAAAAATACATATGGTCCCAAAAATCAACATTCAAGATTATTAGAATTGTACTCAGCATTTGCCTTATAAACTGTCTTTTCATGTATGTTTCAATAAATGTGCACATGTTTTTAACTTCCTCAGGAGAATATAAAGAAATGAGGGGCAACTCAAGCATTTTCCACAGCGCTGTACACGCAGCAAACACTGAACCAGGGCTTACAAATGAAGAGGAACTAACAAAAATAACCTTGTGCTGTAGCCTTATTACAGAGTAAGAAACAAGCAGCGAGACAGTTTTTGAAAGAGAATGTTCCAAGCCTGCAAATGAGCAAATCATTCCTCAAATAAAGCAGGATATTTTCAGATTCATTTAATAATTTAAATTTCTCTTAATTTAATATCTTTAGTTTGTCAGAATGCTCAATGCCAAATGACTGTCACTGCCCATTATATGTTATAATGACTCACAGTGCCTGGCCAGAGTATCAACAATAGCCTGCACTTTTCACTTTACAATACTGCAGATATGGCAACGCCAGCTGGGGCTTAAGAACACATTGTTATGCTGCTTCTTCTCAAGGTCAAGGTAAAAAAAATTTCTGTCTTTTATTGCTGCTAACAGGGAAAGATTCAGCAACATATAGAATTAAAACACATACAATAGGTTTGTGTGAGGAATATATGTGTACACAGGGAAAAAAAAAAAACATCTGTGGAGCTACAACAAGGTTTGTGGGAACACTTGTGCGTTTTACATAATGCATGAAGCAGCTTATGATTTATAGCTGACTGAAGGTGTGGTAGGCAGATGCACACCTCGGTTTTCTCAGTTAGAAAAAGAGCTGCAGTTCCAGCTCCTGACCCCTGCTAGATCAAGTGTGAGCAAATGTGTTCGCACATTAAAAAGCAACATTCAGGTTGTTGGAGGGCAGAAAGGGAGAGAAAAAACACACACATGGCTTGAGGGCTCGGGGTATTTTCATCTGATGCTACTTTTCAGTTCAAGGCGACGTGATGGAGAGCATATATATATATATATATATATATATATATATATATATATATATTTCTATTTATTTTATTTTTTTTCTTGTGCAGGGTCCAGAGCAGTTTTTCACTTATATCATCCATCATACAGTACACTGTGCCTGAATGGGGTTTTCTAATGATGCTGACGCAGGCTGGGACGTGTATTTTACCCCTAACAAAGCCAGAGTAATTAGCAGCAGTGTAGTCCGAGTTCTCTCTCTCTTCCTCAGCGATCCTGTCTCAGCCTCTCGCTCTCGTTTTTGTTGCTGTTTGTTTGTGCGTCAAGGGATTATTGTGTGATTACTTATGTGATTTGGGGGTTTTCTTATGAGGGGTTTCCATAAAGAAGAACAGAACTGAGTTTTCTCTCATTCAATGCAAGTTTTTCCTCCCCTAAGCTTCTCATTTGTGTTGTTGGGGGGTTTTTTTTTCCCCCAGAAAAAAGCTTGAAAGATTTCTGGTGCAATCCACAGAACTGACAGTGCACGGCTAAAAGTTTCCCAGTGTCCCTTAGCAAGAGTACCTAATCCTCACATATTTTGCATCAGCAGAGTCTGAAGTCACAGACAGCTAAAATCAGCTGAATCCAATCAGAGAAATGTGTTGGTTTTGCGTGGGAGGGGAGGGTGCCCCGGTGTTCACAGACCCTGCCTGCTTTAGTCCGTTCCTTTGCGTCACACAGGTGGGACGTTAGAAGCCCATGCTACGGGGAAGGTGTGAAGATAAGAAGACTGGAGAGGAACAGAAGGTAAATGTGGCAAACAAGGAGGCGCACATGTGTCTAGGGGATAGAGGCAGAGAGCTGCTGTCTTCACAGATCAATGGCAATTGTGTATTTTGTCACATCAGATTTGATGCAAGACCTGTCTGCGATTGGTCGTGTCCCTTGCTACTCACGGGCGGAGTTTCACAAGCCACTGATGTTGTGCTCATGAACGTCGGTCTTTCTTTCTCAGGGTGCTATAAATGTGAGGGGGGGTGGGGGGGGGGAAGGGTTGAAGCCTCCGGCTGTCAGTGTAATGAGATTAAACCAGACCAGTCTCAGCTCCCAGTGTTATATTGAGCTTTATTTCAGTTTCCATTCTGTTTTTCAATATGTATAAAGAAGATATTGAATGTGGCTGCTTCTGCGCACTAGTCCAAGAGCATCTGGTTGTGCATCAGTGTGGAGTGTGTGTTTCAGTGTGTGTATTGGAGGACAGAAACAGAGAGATAATGTGAAAGACTTGTGTGAGTATGTGTGTAATGTCCTCATTCACACCCTGCAGGGCATGGTGCATCTCCTAAAGATGTGCTCAAGACGTCGCACCGTCACGAAACTTTGATTTGGTTTCCAACCTTTCCAGCCTTTTCCAGCAATTTCCACACGGCGCATGGCAAGGCCTGTCTGGTGCTGCCAGTGGAAAAGTAATGCTTAACCGTGGCGCACGAGGCCTGTGCATTGCTTTCATTGAATCCTGGTCTGTGAAAGGCAGACAGAAAGCCACACTGGCACAACGATTGTGGCTGCAAGTCTGTGTGCGAGCATGTGCTCGTGTGAATGCTTTTGTGAGACGGAAAGTGTCTGGGGACTTGCAGAGTGGGAGACATCCATTCTGTTTGGACATACTGCAGAGTCTCACAGCCCATATTCCCCAACTCTGACGTTTTGGAACGGTCTGCTAGTCTGTGACTGCTTTTTCTATCACGCCACTCAGGCCTCATTACCCAGTCGCAGCTTCTTCCTCCATCATTTTGCCATCAGTCAGGGGGCACTTGGCTCCCCAGGTTCATTCATTTCTCTGCTGATAAATATATGTTACTCATCTCCTGCTTTTTTTCCCATTAGAAGAGAACATAACACTATTAACATCTTCAGCACCTTTAAGACTCATCATAAGGGCCCATTCATCAGTGGTCGGTGAAAGAAAAAGACAAATGGAGAAGGTGATAGGGGAAAAAATACAGCAGGAGCAATGCTTCTTTGCATTCATATTAGAGGTAAATATGGAGATGTTCACAACTGAAATACATCTACAAATGTGTATGTACGTGTGAAAATGCACAAGGTCTTTCACAAGATTATTTGGTTGGTTCGTGGTTTCCATCTCCGAGTCCGAGTGGTATTGACAAATCACTTTTGAGCAGGCTTCATTGGTTAAAATAGTGGAGAGCAAAAGAGGAACGCACCGATATAGTCGTGAAACTGCTGAGTCTCATCTGACAACAATTTTGTAAAATTAATCTGTATTCATATGGAGACTGCAAACAGTAGCCTGGCCCGGATATCAGTTATTCTGATATCAACTGGCTACACCGTAAACCCCAGAACATTGGCAGCTGCCCCCAGAGGCTAAATAACAAGACTAATGGCCCATTTTCAGTGACTGCACCATTTGTCATGTAAAATCGTGGGAAAATGAGAAGTTGCTGCAGCCAGTGGTTCTGGCATCAGAGTAAAAACAAACAAACAAATAACTAGCTCCAGTCCCCTGTTAGAGGCGAGGCGGATTTCCAAGAGTTCCAGCAGTAAAATGGTGTCTAGTTAAAGATAATCAACAAAATCAGTGACTCTGTTTAAAAATTGTATGAGATTAATATCAGCTGGTCCACCTACCAGCTGCCAGTGCTACTTAATCAGTCCCAAAAAGGGTATCAGGAATTTGTATTAGAAGAAAAGAAGCAAAACTACCAGTAAATATATACTTACTGGCCACTGGCCACATTAGATAGACCCATTTAACTGCTCGGCTATCCCTAGGGTTTACAGAAAATTGTACGGAAAAGAGCTATATCCTGTTCTCTTGGAGGACATGCCTTGTTGATGCCAGAGGCCAGAGGAGCTTTGAGCTGATAGGAAGGCAGCAATAACTTTCTAATGAATAATATTCCCACTCGTTACAACCAAAGTATGGAGAAGAGGATCTCTGAATGCACAATACATAGAACCTTAGAGCTGATGGGTTACAGCAGCAGAAGACCACATAGGGTCCTGCTCCTGTCAGCAACAACTCTCACTCGCTCGCGAAGACTGGACAATAGAAGACTGGAAAAAATCCTGCCTGATCTGATGAGCCTCAACTTCTGCAGCAGCACTTAGTTAGTAGACTCAGAATTTGGTGTAAACAACATGAAAGCATGGATCCATCCTGCCTTGTATCAAAGGTTCAGACTGATGGTGGTGGTGCTATGATGTGGGGGATATTTTCTTGGCACACTTTGGGCCCCTTACTACCAAGTAAGTTTAAATACCACAGCCTACCTAAGTAGTGTTGCTGACCATGTCCATCCCTTTATGAGCACAGTGTACACATCCTCTAAGCTTCCAGCAGGATAATGTGCCAAAGATTTCTTGAACATATCAAAGAGTTTGCTGTATGCAGCAACTATGTGATTTTCTCATGTTAATAAGGATGCCGATCTCTGAGGAATGTTTCCAGCACCTTGTTTAATCTATGCCATGAAGAATTAAGGCAGTTTTGAAGGCAAACAGAGGGTCAAAGCCGGCAAAGTGGCTGGGGAGTGCGCAGAATTACCATAGATGGATTCGATTGCCCAGCAAAAGTGACAGCAACTCTGATGCTTCAGGATTACGACAAGACATGTCAGATTATTTGCATCATCCTTCATCCATTGGAAACAGGCCTGAGAGATGAGATGTTCCCACACTGTTTTATTGTTGTTTGTCAGATTTTATTTTTCATTACCAATGCAGTATTCCTGTCAGGCACCTATGACCATATTTAGGTAACAGATGGGTTATGGGTGAGTGGACAGGACTTTTGGTTAGGTCTTGATGGGACAAAGTTAGACGGATGCTGAAAAGTTTAAGCGTGACTTGATGTAGGGAAAAGAAGGAAAAGTGGAAAGGGCACATTTGAATTGGGGAACACAAGTTTAATACTGCAGTGCTTGTGCTCAAAAAAGGGAGAAGAAGAAGGACAAGAGAGCAGTGAATGACATCAGAACAAAAATGACAGACAGATTGACTCATCAGACAAGCATGTCGCATTCACTGCCAGGCTGCATGGCAGTGGCCCTGAGGCAGTTTCAGAAAAAAATAATCCACGCAGATAAGGCTGCCTTCTTCTCACTAATGATATCTTACTGCTATTTAGGATAATCACGTTGATTTCCTTATTGTTCTCTTACTAAGATGATTCTCACAGGTACTGCCTATTTCTTATTATTTTAATTATTAAAGTACTATAATTGTTTCACAGCTTTTCTTTTACTGCCCCCATGAAATATAGAGCGTCTTCTATCTATGGGGATGTAGTTTAGCTGAGATATTATTTATATTTTGAGGCTATAATCTTAAAATATAAATAGACTTCATGTAGTATCATCAGAATAACTTAAAGCACCATTGGTTAATATTGGATATTTCTACCATGGTAGGTGCATTATTCTAGAAATGCATCAGTTGGTTGCAACATCTAGTTGATGGATGGTTGTTGAATTTGGTCTAGAAGTTTACAGAATTCATTAGAGTGCAATACTTTGACAATAAATTAAATTTTAATACCTAGAAGTTGAATTGTAATGGCTATGCTATCCAAACTTTTCATCGTCTTAGCTCTAGCGAGATCAGAATTTCAGCTTTTACAAAATAACTTACATTTTAAAAAGACTAATGGCGTTCCCATTTACTCTCAGCTGTGCTCATTTCCAAATGTTAGCATGCCCTGTACTCTAAGAGAAGGCAGTGAACATTAGAAAGGGAAAAAAAACACATTTTCTACCCGTGTTGTCATGAGCATGTTAGCATGGTGACATTCATTTTGAGTTCAAAGCAAGTCTGCGCTTCTCAGAGCTGCTAGCATGACTTTATGCTGTTATATTTAAAATGGGTCAAATGACTATGAGAGATGTCACATGACAAACAGTTACGCTGAGGTCTGCACGGTGTCAGCTCAATGTTTCGGATTTTTCTGCCACTCAACTTTCGTTTTTTAAGATCTGAGATGATGTGCTTTGATTATTTTCTTAAAAATCAGCTGCCTTTAGCACTGCAGTTGGATTTAACGTGAAAGGCAACACATCGAAACAAAGAAGAGGGAAGCAGTTCTTTGGTGCACTCCCTTTTGCTCAGCCACGCCACAAATGCACTAAAGGACAATTCAGAGCATCAAGCTAAATGGGCCATTTCACCGGGTGTTCAAATCAACCTCGTACGCTTTTACACTCAGCTGAACCCCTGTTCGGCATTTGTTTTCGCACCAAATTATATTGGTAATTATCCATCATTCCAGGGTAATATACAGCCAACCATCTTTGTGCTTTGGAATATGTATGACGAATTGGATGCCAAGACTGGTTATGAGTGTGCAGCTCATTTCGAGACTGGATTCGTGGTGACAGCATTTGAATTTACAGAAATGATATGGAAATTTTTAGATCATGAAATTCAGATAGATAGACAGATAGATTAGCGATCAGTGGAAGTGAGCAAAAACACAGATGGAGGATAGTGAGATGGTGGGGAAGAACAGAGACAGAGTGACACAAAGGTAGCACTGGATGACTCACACTCTTCTCTCATTCTCTTCATCTCTCTCCAGTCTGGATTAAAATAAAAGAGGCCCAGCAGCCCCAGCCTGCAGAGAGGGAGTTGTGCGCTCCATCTCAGAGATAGGGTGATGTGCTAAAAATACCACTCCTTGTGTGGGCTTGTTGGGGAGGAAGGAGGGGGGCAAAAGAATGGGGAGGGAGGTTTATGGATTTGGTGGTATAGTACAGACGCTAGTGATATCACTACTTTCCACAGTCCAGCCCTATCGCATTTCAAGCTCATTCGAGCTCGTCTTTTCTTTTGATCTGTGCTCTATAATGTTCACTAATTGCGCCTTGTAAAAGCACTCTTCCACTTTCGAGGAACGCTGGTCAGTGCAATTAAAATCTAGTTCATTACGCCAGAGTCTGCTAGAAACTGCTTTTATCTTGCTGACCCCCATTCCTTCTGCGAATCACACCCCCCACTGCTCACGTCTCTCCTTTGAGAAACTCCATTAAACATCAAAAGTGAATCAATATCAATTTATTGCTCTCGCTGTTGCGTACACACCAGTTTCTCTTCCTGTCGAGGAGTTGCTCTCACAGCTCCTAATTCATCTGGATTTTCAGTAGCGGGAAACTAAACAGGACACCAAATGAACACGTCTCACCATCTGTCATCTCTCAGGATGGTTCTCCTCGTCAGCTGATCCATCTGTTTAGCTCGGCTTCAGTCTCTACAACAGCAGAGAGGAGCAAAAGTAAAGCGGAGCTTCGTTACACGAACATACACGGCGCTTGCTAAACGGAACAATCCTAATTAAGTGAGCCGCTATGGTTTCCCGCCCCGATATTCGGAAATTAAAATGTTAGAAACAGCGCTGCAGAGTGGGATTCAAAAAATACTTACCTTCCACACCTAACAGCCTCTGGGATCTCAGAAGGGATTTGCATATGAAAGGGTAGGGATCTCCGTGGAGGACGGAGGATGAGGAGTGAAGAAAGGAGGACAAGTCAGAAGACAGGAGGGGTTTCTGGTTGAGCTGGGTGTACAAAACTCTGTTGTAATTATTCATTGTGCACACAACCAGAGTGAGAAAGGATATCGATAGGACGAGGCACTTATAAATAACAAAGAGCTGTTTGGTCAATTGATGATAACCCTCTTGCCCTCAGTTACGCAGTAATGTATGCTGAAGACATCAGAAAAACAGCAGTCATCTATATTGTGCAGTAAAAACACTGTTTTTTGCTTTCTTTGATTTTACTCTGCATAAGAGACTGCTATTTTTACTGTCAGCATGAAGCGTTATGCTTTTTTGTCTAGCTCGTTGCATACAAAGACCCCCAGGACATCAGAGCAGGAATTCAATCTAAACAATACGGAGAAGTGAAAGAATTATATTGATGTCCAAATAGTCAAATACCACTGACTGGCTAAGTCATTAATCTGACCCCGGTCCAACCAAGCATGTGTTTCAGTTTCTGATGACAGACTGAAGGCAGGAAGGCCACAAAACAAGCAAGAAGTGAAGATGGCCACAGTACAGGCCTGGCAGCACATGGCGTCAAAACTCACAACCAAATAGCAAATATAATAATAACCTATTATAACTCTTTAAATGACTTCCTGTACCCTGAAATATGGAGTTTCATTTTGATATACAGTTAGGATACAGTTCCAATATTTTTAATCTGATGTTTATGTTAATGTCCTGATATTAAAGCAGAGAGGCAGAATAACTTCATAGTTTCAAATCAAATTAATGTGTACAGTGAGCAAAGGAGGGCCACTACATGAAGCATGTTTTCTGATTTTGTGTGTTGTGCTGTTGGCTGTGTCACAAATTCTCAAGCGGAAGGCGACAAAATGGGCTAGTCTCCACCTGGAGACGAGAGACTCCTGTGAGTTTTCAGGAGTTCAGAGATCTGCTGATGTAAAGTGACAGATGCCTCTGGTGGGTTTCGAAGAATACAAAGTGTAAGGCAACCCACAGAGCAGCAGAACCCAGATTCCTCAGGTGAAAGAAAAAGTCAAAGCTTTGTACGTGAACCCCTCAATCCCAGTGGAATTTATTTTGTACAGTGCATTAATAGATTAAGAGGGCTGGCAGTGGCTGTCCTTTCACAAAGTGAAGGGCCTGTTGCTTTGCGGAATAAATGCTGATTATCCTGTCTAGTGTAGCTCATAAAATAAATCCCTTTCCTGTGGCATTTGCCAGGTGTGTGATTGCGGCCAGTCCCTCTGGGTTCTTCTTGAAAGGCCTGTGTTGTGCGCACTTTCAGAGGCTGAAGCCAGCTCTGTGTTCAGCCGCCTGGAGTTGGGTTGCGATCCTGTGGGCAGGATAATCTGCTGTAATCTTTGGCTCTCTGATCTGACCACAGCAGAATAGAGCTGGACGGGTGGGATAGACTACCGAGGGAGTGGACAGCAGACATGGCAGGGTTGAAGGAGATGAGAGCCACTGTACTGTAAAAAAAACCAAAACAAAACAGAGATACCAACCAAGCACAAAAATAAACATGCTGTTTATAGCTTAGAAGTTCAGTATATAGTGTTTTCATGCATTAAACACCTTTTGAGTGACAATGTGTTAATGGATTGCAATATCAATATTGATATTAATGAGTGTGACAACCCAAGTACCTCAACGCCTCTCTCCTGCACCAACAAGGAGCAACAAACTCCCTAGCTTAGCACAGTCCACTAACCACTTGCTTCTATTGACTCCTGCACATCAATAATAATAAGCATAAAGCACCAACTTCACATAGGAGGACTGAATCTGCCATTAATTACTGCTAGTGACATGTTACTAAGGAAGCAAACCCAGACCCGTAAGACCTGGGCATCCAGTTTTAACAAGGGGTCTGGATTTTGAACAGGGTTAGAAACCTGCTGCCTGCTTTTTAGGATAAAAAAATGTTGTTAACACTAAAAAAAGATTGCTGATAGTACAATTAAGATGCTCAACCCCTTATGTTTTGCTCCAAAAACACTAAAAATTCTTACCACAGACTCCTCAGTTTGAGCTAGAATGATCACAGAACAGTTTCTTAAACTCACCATTTAAAAAATCTGGATGCAATGTGTTTCAGAGTGGGATCACTCGAGGACCTCGTCCTTCTAGCTTCTCGTCTCTGCGTCAAGTTTGTGTCTCATAGTCTGGGTCTCTGTGTTCATTACTTCCTGTCTTATTTTGATAGTCTCTCATTCACTGTGTGTTGTGTTCTATTTAATCTCCTTTGTCTCGATACCCCTGATTTGTTCCAGCTGTGTCCCACCTGTTGTCGATCCTCTCATTGTCCTGTGTGTGTATTCATGTCCTCAGTCTCCCTCTGTTCTGTCACGTTGTCGCTGTCTCCCCTCTAGCTGTGCGTGTTCCTGCTCATGTTTTCTCCTGGTGATACTTCTCCAGAGATGGTTTGTTCCTGGCTTAAGTTTTCTTACATTTTTTGTGAGTCTTCAGCAATAAAGCAGTTTTTTAGTTTTTACGTTGTTCTCAGTGAGTCCTGTATCTGGGTCCCACCTTGCCTGGCACACAGCAAGCCCTGAGAAGGCATTTGCATTTGAGGTTTCTCTCAAACATGTTCTGCCCTGTGCTGAAATTACAGTTCAGCAGTGGTAGTGTGTTGCAAGTCCTATAGCAGTCTATGAAAGACCTGTCTACCTGCAGAGAGTGTCTGCTGTTGATGGAGGGCGGTGTACAAAGTATGTGGTAAAACCGGTCTGCGGGCTACTCTTCCTTCTGTTGTTGTTTGCCTGTCAGCCAGTCGAAGAAGAAGAGCGAAGTTACAACGTACGAAGAGCTGAAGCGAAACGAAATGTTTAAAAACAATAAAAAAGACTCAACTGCAGCTGCTGTCTGTGGCTTTCATATCATATATTTTGATCTTCGATTTATCTGCACTTCTGCCATTCCTGATGAACTCTGCTGTCACTCCCCTCTAGCAACACTAATCAACCAGACAGCAATCCAGTGACACACAGTGGCATTCACATCCAGCAACGTGCGGCTGGGATTTTAGACAACAGGGTGAAAACACCTCTCCGTATGCTCTTTGTAGGGAAATACATACGCAAATGGACACAACTGCATTACCATAAATTACGCATTATGTGCATGGTGTGCCTGATGGTTGTCAGTGAAAACATTCCTCACTGCTGAGAATGAATTTTCACACATCGCAGTGGACGCTCCAAGCATTAATCCTAGTCTCAAAGAAGTCAGTACACCTGGCAAGGCTTCCAGTGTTCCAGCTTCCATACATTGCTACTAGCTAATGTTGCTTCCCAAAATTGTGTTGCCCTTAACCTTGAACTTAGTTCTGTCTAAATAAAGCTGCTAAATTATGCACTGTTAAATTATGTCCAAAAGGTATTTGATCTATAATTTTGAATGTGAACAGAAATACATAATACAATTAGAAAATATGAGATGTGCAAAGGCATCACATGCCTCTGGAAGATATAGAGCTGATGTGACCAGTATGGTAGGGTTAATACTAGCAGAACATTTAATTCATGGAGGAACCTTTTCTTGGTTTAGGGCATCAAAAACTGAACTTTAGTTGTCTTTCTTTAGGGTAATTTTAGGTAATGCTATTGTTGCTTGAAAGGACAAACTCTTTTAGTAACATACTGCTGTGTGAAAAACTGAATGCAAATTTACTCACTAAGCTAAACTCTCAAACTGTTGCTAATATATGCATAAACTACTGCAGACGAAACTTCAGATTACATCTCTTTTGGGCTCTTGGGGGCTCTCGCTGTTACAGCAAGTGGTTTACAAACCCATCCTTCTCTGTAAAATTCCACTCATGATCTCATCCTTTGCATGTGTTCAGCTTAGAGAAATAGAAACGTCCCAGCCCTCTGTTTACCACCATTAGTGGGTCACTCTGACCTGTAAGACTCAACTATCTCCCTCCCCTTCCAAAACATCTCCCATCAGAAGGCCACAGGTGTTTTTTTCTGTCTTTCATTATGTCCAAAGCCAAGAATGTCGGTATTAAAAAAAACGGTCAAACGCTAAAACCCAAACAGAGAACACACAAAATACACACAAAATTTCAGACTTGATGTAAAAACTCATGCACAGAACACTCTGCGTGTGGTAAGATAAAATGCAACAGTCATCAAATATGAGACGTATTATACGAGAAGTAGAAGTTTGATAATGTTAAATTATTGTGAATTTAAACTCAAGAGAGCTTTAAATACTCCAGTGTCTAATCTAATCTATTATTATCTTGCAAACACGCTGATTAATTAATGATTCTTGAGTTGGTAATGATTACGTTTTCCACAAATAATATGTCAAATATTTGTATGATATATTTATGAAATACTAAACATTATGTTATCAATATATAGAACTCCTTCACTCTGCATAACTATCTAATCTAGTCTCTTAAATTGGACAATTTACTGCTTTATTGCTACTTTAATGCTAGCAAAATTATATTTGTTTAGATATGCAAAATGGCAGTTAATATGGTGCATGCTAAAGCGTGTATTTCAGTCAATTTTAGCCTACAATGAATGAACTAGTGGTAAGAAGAAAGAACAATTACTAATTACTCAGGTTTTATAGGATGGATAGGCTGCCTGGTATAACATATCTGCCTCTAACAGCTTCATCCAATCAGTCACTGTCAAACCCGACTGTTTGACAGGTGTATGCTAGCTGTAACTGTGAAATGCACACAAGCTGGAAATGGAGATTATTTGCCTTCAAATGGGGCTATAGCATTGCCAACTTCCAGCAACCACTCGCAAACAGTTGGGGAATATTAATCTTTCCCTCATGACCAGTGGTTGCCAGGTTGACCAGCATCTAGGCCTGTATGACTTGACCCTTATTTGCTTGCTCATACATTTTCACCATGACTGGCACATGTGCAAGGTGACAGACACGTTAATGTAATAAAAACCCTCAATTCAGTAATTATGCTGATCTAAGCAACAGGATTGTGACAGCAGCCGACTTAAAACCTTTAAAAGAGCTTCAAGTAGAAACCAAAGCTGTTGAAAAGTAGCAGCAAACAACCATTCAGTCATGTTGAAATCTACTTATCTGGTTTACTTTTGGTCATAGGGCGCCATGTAATGAGTGCGGTTTTTCTCACAATGTGGAGTCCAGTATTACTGGTGAAATGTGGAACTCTTGAAAAGTGAAAGCGTGGGGGTAGGGGCTGAAGTGGATCTGAATTTTCGTCAGGGGTTAGCACTGTTTTGATTTTTATTGTAGAAAATTTCTGTGACTCATCTCTGATGCATGGATGAAAAGACTCAATAATGCCTTCTGAATGCAGATGGGTTTTTTTTTTTTAGCTGGATAAGGAATGAGATTTCTGGAAAGATTTAAATCAGCATGAATGGATGCTGGCTGGTATGCTAATAAGGTGGCAATGTTTCTTAACGAACATAATTTGATGAGTTTAATGAGCGTTCAGCTGCCAGGTCACAACGAATCAAGATGCTTAAATATCTGCTTGTAAGTTCTGAAATCGTTATGATTGTAACAACGGGAGACTTGATTTAATTATTGAATTAGTGATGACACATTAGCAGATTTCAGCAAATTCGGGGGATTTTAGAGGGTGCCTCCTGACCAGCCAGTTACTGCACCATAAGCAGTCTTCTTGCATATCTGTCAAACTGATTATTACTGTGTCCTGCCCTTTTTTTCCCTTTTCCATCTATGCCATTGCATTACTCTCACCCCAGCACTGTGAAGCTCCAGTGACCAAATGCCCTTTTGTTGCCCATGTGGCTTGGCTCCAGCACTTTCCCTTCAGAGCGCTTGCCTCTTGTGCATTGTACTGTAAATGTCGGCATTAAAATGTAAGGAGTCATGAGCGTGCCTCTATCTCTCTTCTTATCTGGTGTTTGCCTGAGAACACAAAGGGCAAGCTGAGGCAAGCGGAGATGGCAAGCCTGCTCTGGACGTGTCATTTGAGATGTGTCAGTTACGGGCACGCTGCCCTAAAAGCTTTGCCCCAGCCTGAGAGTGCTTCGTAATAAAAAGGCCTAATGTGCTCAATAGATCCGCTGATGATTCAACAGCAGCAATAAGAGTACAGCTGTGATTACATGGTCAGCCTATAAAAGTAGCAGCCTTTCCCAATTTGCAAGTCCTCACTCCTCTTCCCTTCAACTGGCCTGACTGCCGCCCCCACAGTGGTAGCAATCAGCCAGGTGCTAAATGCCTGGGTGAGGCACAGCTCATGGGTGGGTGGGTGTGTGTGTGGAGGGGGGAATGTTGTGGAGGGGAGGCTGAAATTGCACGTGGAAATAAGCATCTGTGCTTGCTTGGGAGAGGAGGAAGCGGGGGCAGGAAATAACTGTCATTCTCCACTAAGGCTGAGAGTACAGACTGAAGAGAGAAAGGCTGACGGACTCACACAGGTTAATCATTAACTCGCTGAGCTGAAGAAAATTAAGAAAAAGGATTGTTGGGGCGGGGTTTGGAGTATATCGTTTCTTTTTTACAGTCGTTTAAATGGATGAGCGTTGCTTCATCCCTTCAGAGAGGTCTGATTAACAGCAGTGCACAGTGTGATGGGGAGAAAGCAGAGCTGACACCAACCAGACTGTTGGGAAAACGCTGATATGGCAGCAGGCTGCCCCTGCCAGGGGCTTCCTCGTGATGACTGTTAATGAATAATCGATAGCAAGCGACGTTCAATGGAGGGAGTGTATGTAAATCTCCTCTACGCTCTCATATGGACTTATAGGTTTAATTAAACTAATCGCTGTATTGACTTAGGGCTCCGTAGCCCTTTGAAGCCTGCTGTAGTAATGACATGAAACCAGGCTTCCCCTTTTGTTGCAGAAATGTATGCAGTGAAGAAACTAAATGAAGTGCTGCTGCAGCACAGTCCAATTTTCGTGGTTCTCTCTGCACACAAGGACTCTTTGTAAGAAAAGGCACAGCTGTAATTTAATAAGCAAATAGAGAGATGCATTAATACCTGTGCATAAGACTTCTGAGTGTAAATACAATGCAGCTTGATGTTATAGGGTTAGTGAGCATGCAGGAAATTAGCTTTATTTTCCAAGTCACTGACTGACTACATCTCTCAGTCATGCAAACCAAACCGCATTGTTAACACATATCTATAACCATAGGCGTGCGTCACAGAGCCCCAGTTATTCACAGAGGGAAGCATTCAGGTAGCTATATGAGAGACAGCAGCTTTAATCACGACAGAGATGGTTTGCTATCGCCATTAGGAGTGACTCTGTTGGCACAAATCCCCCTTTCCCCCTGAAACCTCTGATCATCATGTCATTGTCTGCAGCAATACACTCCAGGGACTCAGCTTTCACATAATGAAACCAAGAGAGCTGCCCACAGCCCGGCTTATAATCACCCTGCGTATATGTGTGCGTGTCCGTGTGTGTATGTGCATGCATCTTTTTATAGTGTTGATTGAAAACAAAAGAGTTTCAGCATTAACGCTCATCTGTGTGTGCGCTTAAGCGTATCATCGGGGTGTGTTTTTGCCAGTATGTGTTCGCGCGCTTGTGTGTAACAACCACGGGTGTGCATGAGTCACTTTGAGAGGTTTCACCAGCTATTATTGAGCTGGGACTTGGTATTTAAAAGGAGATAGAATAATTGTCTCTTCATCAGCTCTCCAGAGATTACAACAGTAACTGTCAAGTGAATTTGAATTCTTGACATTTTCCCAAAGTCTGGCTGTGAAAGGCACTGTTCAAACAGGCTGTATGCAAGGCCTTTTCATAAGTGACTTTCCAAGATGAGCTCCACCATCCATCCCGAGTGCATCACAAACAAACGGTAGTTGCTCTCTCCACCAGGAAGAGAAGTGAGGGAAAAGACAGATTCAGAGAAAAAAGTAAACCAATGAACTCAGAAGGCAAGAGGCGAGAAGGAAACGGCTCGACGAGGCATCTTATCTTCGGCGTGTTCTTCGCCGTGCTCAGGCTTTAAGCCGCCTGCTGAAAGGTGGAACACTGAATTCATGCAGCAGGTTTTGCTTGGGTTCTTTTTGTTTTGTTTTGTTTTTCCCCGAAGCTGCTGTTGCAGAAAAAGGCTGAAGGAAAAACAGATACTATTCACAAGTCATCTCATTTATGCTCTCATTCGGTATGTGTGCAGTGTATATTCAAATTGTGACACAGAGTTTGAATAGCTTTCTTCTTTTTGTCTTCTCACTGCTCACACACACACACACACACACACACACACACACACACAAATGTAGGTTTGTATCAGCATGCACACAGACTTCCACAATTTGAAATATCTGTATCCCAAACAGGGACAAAAGGTTACTCCTGCAACCAAAAACAGGAAGCGTTTGGATTATATTTTCCACTTAGACAAGCAGAAATTAAGAATTGTATTTAATAAACAATCAGCAGTATGAGAGCCTCTAAAACATCAGCTGTATTAATTATTCTTTATACTGCAGAAGCAGAACAACCTCCAGCACAGACATAAAAAATTAACAGGCGTTTCTGTTGCACGAATATGTGAACTGTTCCCAAATATATATATATCTACCCCCAGAAAATGCAGTGTTTATCACAGGTGCCTTAAATTACCTTATCGGTAATCGTTCCTATAATGGTTAATTCAACAGGATGTGCAAGCTTTTTCCAGTTAAAATTGTGATTTTTAATGCTTAAATATAATTATTGTTGTCATCCATGAAATTTCAAATTTGCAAAAAAGCAGAAAAAACCCATTTTTTTAAATTAAGATGCTAAATTACAGTTAATTAATTGCATTCCTGAACAGAAATTAATTGTCATTTTTAACGTAATTTTAGTGGTTAAATGTTATGCTTCATTAATTTCTCAGTGAAGTCCAGTGTGCCACCTCAAATTTGGGTATAACAAAGTTAATTTGGTAACTTCCTGAAAGTTACCTTAAGTTTTTGACAGACTTTTAAAATATTTTTTCTTGTTTTATGATAGTTGATCTAATAAACTAATTCCAAAAAAATATAAAGTCATTCCATTATTCACTGGTGGGAAATGTTCATGGCAGTTGTTAATCTTCCAGGAGTGGAGTTCACACCAAATTCCCTCCAAGGTTAGACGACACAGAGAAGATGCAAGAACACCCGAGACCTTCATCTCAGACTCTACAGTCAAATTTCAACAGCATCCTAAACGTTAAAGTTAATGACAGTTCACTTTGAAAAAGACAGAAACAAGTATGACTTGTTTGGAAGGATCCAGGAGAAAGCCTGTTTTCTGTAAAAAAAGAACAGAAGAACACAACTTAAATTTGCAAAGCTGCATCTCAACAAACCCAAACCCTTCTGTAGCAACGTCATTTGGACAGAGGAGACCACAGCGGAGACGTTTCGCCACGATGCACAGCACCATGTTTGGAGAAAGCCAAACACAGTACGTCAGCATAAACACCACATACCAACTGTCAGCACGGTGGTGGAGGGGTGATGATCTGAGTTTGTTTTGCATCCACACGACCTCGGCACCTTGCATCAAATCGACCATAAACTCCTCTGTGTACCAAAGCATTCTGGAATTCCATGTGAGGTCATCTGTTGAGCTAAAGTTTAACGGAAGATCGTGCAGTGGGACAGTGAGCTCGTGCACGGCAGCAAATCGGCAACAAAAATGAAAAAAGAAAAAAGTTAAGGTGATGGAATAGTTGAGTCAACGTCCAGACATTAACCATGCTAAAAAAGCTGTGGAGAGACCTTAAGAGAGCTCTGCACCAACTAATGCGCACAAACCTCAATGATATGGCCCAACATTGCGAAAGATGAGTTGCAAAAACATTCTTCCACAACGACGTGAGTGACTCATAAAGTCATACAGAAAATGACTACTTCATGTTATTCCTGGGTTGCACTTTTTTCACACGGCTACAAGTTATTTACACAGTTTGATTTTTGTAACTTCAGTAACTATGCCATCATGGAGTATTACACAGCGCTGGTCAATGTAAAACAATAAACACTGTGGTTATTACCAAGACATTTTGGTACAGTATCTAAATAAATTGCACACACTCTTTCTCTATTCAAAGGAAATTGCTAAATTTCCAGCAGCGTTGTTTCCAAATGCCATTTTGGTAATTTCAAGGTTAATCAGTTAGTCACAAAGCTATTAATCAATGCCTCCTGGTATGAAAGTAACAAATAACACCTCAGGAACAGTGCTGACAGCTAACCTGACACCTGCAGTGCTTCAGTGGCTCCAACTTAGTTTTAATAAACACTACAGAGACTTGTTTCATCATTTTTAGTGGCGTGTTAAAAAAAAAAAACCCAACAACAACAACAAAAAAAGAGCTGCACTCTTCACAACGTAAGTGTTACAAAAAATTCAGCTTGGGGCTGTCTACTATTACTATCTACAATGCTATCACTGAATTAGATGTGGTTGACCTATGCACCTTGTCTGAAAGCTATTTCATGGTCTAATTGTTGCTCATAGAGAATATTATGCTAGAACTGTGTCTGTTCCCGTCTAAAGGCCCCAGAAAGTGCTGCTGGTGAAGGTTGTTGATGTCAAAATACAAAATGTTTTGGGCGCAAACCTTGCACGCTCTTTTAGTAGATCGTGTAAACATTTACACAGGGGTATGAGTCAACCCATTTTCCCCTGACTTTTTCTCCCTCTCTCTCTCTCTTTTCTCCTCCTCTCTTTTTTGGGCTGTTTGTATCTCCTCTTCAAATCCTCATTACACAGGCTCTGCGTGTTTCTCTATTCTCTCGCCTGTGGTCTGTTACTCGTACTGATCAGCCTTCCTGTTGCTGCAGAGGAAGTGTGAGCAGAGAGATAAGGATAGTGAGAGCACATGCTTTCATCAGGGAGGTGGGAGGGGGGAGAAAAACTTAGACGAGAGGGCAAAAGGCTGGCTAATTAGGAAATTAGCAGAGGCTGTTACGAGCCTCTCCGTTTCTGTTGCGGCAGGGATGTCTTAAGAGCTGTGAACGTGAGAGCAACAGCAACGTGGAGACCAGGAGGGGACGGAGGTCCGGTTTGGGTCAGCCTGTATGGGAATCAGAGTTGATGTGGTGAAACATCAGAAGAGCTCTCTGTGAGGCTGTCAGGGGTGAGGAACACACAAACCCGCTCAAGCAAGGATTAAAAAGACCCGAATTAATCCAGGGAACAAACTGAGGATGCAAGAAGGGGGAACTGGATTTAAGGTATCCAGGGCATGAGGATCACATCACAGGATACGCATGTTGATGAAATTTGACTCCTCCAGTGTGAGACGTGTGCACTAGCAGGACTAAAGGGAGGATCAGGCCTTGTTATTAGACCTCGCTCTGGATTGAGGACAGTTTGCAGCACATACGTCAGGTGCTTTGTTTTTTTCTGCCTGAGTACTCACTGAAAAGTGGATGAGGGGGACTGCGTGGGAGGGAGACAGCCACAGAGAGCAAGACAGCCAGTTGTAAGTGGAGGCTGGGGGAGTTTTCCTTCGCCTGTCAGCTCCAGCAGGGCCAGCAATGAGTCAGAAGAAGCTGACACGACAGCTGACATTGTGGGAGAGTAGTGAGGGTCCACCTCCGGTGCCCCCGCTCACCTCACCCGTGTCGCCAGGGGATCAGTCTCGGGGACACGGAGCAGGCTCTGCTCTGTTTCGGCGCTTGAAACTGAACCGCAGTATTCAGGAGCGCAGACGCTCATCTCACTGTGTTTACAGGTACAGTTGTGCACCAAGACACTGATCTTTTAATGTCCTGGTCGTGACTAAGCAATCTTTGTTCATTAAAAAAAAAAAAGAAAGAAAGAAAAAGAGAAAAATATGCAGAAGTTATGTGTAACAGTTATACCTTAGTTCAGGTGCGGCGTGACCATTTCAGCGTTTGTCCAATATGACTGTAATGCAACTCACTAAAGTGGATTTCAGAGCAAATTATTCCATGCACACACTGTTATACCATTAGTCAGATGGATTAGATTTGGAGAAGTGCTGAATTCAGAATGCTGAAGTCTCATAATTACTCTGAAAGTCTGCAGAAAAAAAACCCCCCAAAAAAACAAAAAAACAGGGATTAGCGCATGCAGCTTGCAGAGAGTCCCCATGGCAGACATTTCTTATGTCTTCTTCATTACTGAGGAAACATGTTTAATGATAATTTGATCTGCTGCCATATCCTCAAAGCCTTCTGGGGCAAGGAGTGCCTCCTAATTGGCCAATTTATAAGTAAATTCCAAAAATATCACACTTCATGCTTAATTTTAGAAATTGAACTGAAGGGCGTTCACAACTGTGTTGACAACAAAAGTTTGGGAAGTTTAGGAGACGTGGAGAGGTGCTGAGGAGATAAAAGTGATCCTATATCAAAAATAGATGCTGCCTCTGCTGCTGCTGTTGCTGCAGTGCAATGCGCCTACATATCTGTCCTTGTCATCCCAACATTTAAACGCAGGTAAATATATATGAGGAATCCTGTTGCTGTTTAGGTGTGTAACAAACATAATAAATCCAGCAGTATACCTTTCACACATGCCGTCAGATAAATTGGTGTCTGTCTGCACTGCTGCCTGAACACTGTCCATCTTTTTCTTGTTACATAATGCCAAACTCTGAAACCCTGTTGAATCAATACTGACTTCAGTTCTGTGTTGCAAGATCTAATCTTGCTTTCATCTCAAAAAGAAAAAAAAATGCCAGAGGAATTTTGCTGACGTTTGCTGGAGACTAAAGGTTTGTGACTGAAGGTGGTTGGGGGGGAAAAAAGAGGGGAGTGTAATCTGAGCAGTATGTTGTTGTGCCCCCTTGGGTTAAGCTCATCTGGGTTATGCTCTGAAATTTGAGGAGAAGGGAATTAATTGTTGATTTGCAGAGCTGTAAAAGGCAATAACGAAGTTATCATCGCCACAATTTATTTGGTACTTTAGTAAAAGATGGCAAAAGCTGTAGTTTATCCAATGGGCACCTCGAAGCTGCCCCCTAGAGCGAGAAAATCCCCACAGAGTCCCGAGTTGAAATGTCAAACATCTTTACTGCCTGGCACGAAATGGGTTTACTCTCTGTAGCAAGTACCAACCTATAAATAAAACTTATAATGTCAATACACAAACAGGCTTTAAAGATCTCAACCTAGAGGCCTAGTGCAATAGCATCATTGTAAAATTCAGGAAAGCAATATATGCTGAGCTTTGAGAATTTTATTAATAATATTTTCCTTTTAAAGGTCGACTTTTAAAAGCGTGATTGATCTCGTCCCCGATTTAGTTAATCATATGATTTAAAATTCAGCAGCATAGAAATGTAAAACAACATTTGGTCAGTCGTCTTTTACAGTTAAAGGTCCTCAAATTTGGAACATTCTGGAAATAAAGACATTGACTGCTTTGAAAAATTTAATGCACAAGATAAAACTATGGCTTAAACAAAAGAACTTTTTTTTTTTTTTTTATGAAATGGGTCTCCTGTAATTCTTAGCTCTTGCTCTTACAAGTTTGCAGTTGCCATTGTGTGTACTGTTTGAGTCTATATTTGTATTGATATGCTGTGTCTTAAAAGCTTGAGGACAATTATTATTAGCTGTGGCTGGAAGTCCTATGTACATCACACCTGATGCATTTTATTTGAACGCTGGGGAGGATTTTTTTCATATATATCAATCACTGTTTAAACTTGACAAGCTGATGGAAACACAGCAGGAGGTATCTGGCAGCCGAGCACACTTTTCCTCTGCTAATTCGAACCAGCCCTCTTCAACAGGTTTGTGTTTTGGTACCTTTTGGTGCGTTTTTAATGGAATTATCTGTCATACATTATGGCTTGCTCAGCGGTTGACTGGGCAACAGACCATCCAAGATATCTGTGCTCGTGCTTTTAGTCAGCAAAATCCAATATTTTATGTGTTAGCTCTAATTAGCAGCAGTGTCTGAGCTGTGCACCCATGCAGTGTCAGAGTGGAGCTTGTTAGCATTAGCTAAAAAGTTAGCAATCCACCCTTTTGTCCACATAAGAGTATGGGCACTTCAGGTTGTAAAAATTCCAACATAGTGGCAAAACGCTAACACAGAGGCATCAAAATTGGGCTTCACAAAACCATAGGTGAAGTTGGAGCACATGTGTCCATTTTTTTTTCAAACCCATTTAAAAAGTATTTAGGATTTTTTCCTGGCTTTCACTCTTCTTCTTCTTCCCTGCCTTTGTTGGCACATTTCTACTTATTGCAACATATTATCAGATCAGTGGATATAGGTCATTCCATTGTTAGGATAGAGTATTGCCTCACCCGCATTTGCTCGTGTGCATCCTCATGTGTGTTGCACAACAATCAAGAAAAGGGGGACAGAAAAAGTCATAGAAAAACTTCTTCCCAGCATTGCTACATGTCTAAAGTCCACAGGGGGACTTGTCCTTAATCGACCAGTAGTTTGTTTTAACCTCAGATCTGTAGCAAAATCAACATTCTCAATCAGTCATGCCTCCAGATAGAGAGAAAGCTTTGGCCCGGGGAGAATGTGCGGTTGATGTGGCTCGTTTTCCTCACTTAAACACAATGCTCTCTGAGAAATGACATGTCAGTAAAGTGTAATTCTCAGAGAAACCCTGTGGCAGCCTGCCAATCCAGCTGAACCACAGAGTTACAGCTGCATGCATTCATGCCGCAAAGTGTCACATCGCTTTCTTCAACTTTCACTCCAAAAAAAAAGAGAGAAACACTGCAAGAGGCTGAGCTGCATCATCACTCGTGTCTGGGCATTCAGGGTTATCTCGATAATGTTCATCGACACTGTGAAATAAGAAAATAAGAAATAAGGCAACAGAAACCTGCAAAAATGGAACTCATCTAAAACCCTTGTACTCTCTCTTTCCTCTCTCACTCCGCAGCTTTGATTCAGAGAATGGTCCCTCGCCAGGCCGCAGTCCCATGGATTCGCAGGCGAGTCCTGGGTTGGTGCTCCACCCCTCTTTTCCCCAGAGCCAGCGCAGGGAATCCTTCCTGTACCGCTCAGACTCAGACTACGACACGTCCCCCAAAACCATGTCACGCAACTCCTCCATCAACAGTGAGGGGTAAGCACGAAGCCATCTTTTGGATCCATCATGTTGAGGACAGGATGGAAACATGTTTTTTTTAAACCCACAGTGTCCACTCACGCACATCACAGTAACTACACATTATCCCAATCAACACAGCACTGGGAATGGGATTGTAATTATGCATGCATTATGCTAATGAAATCATGATGAATCCTCATAATATTGACTGTTGTGCTCTGTTTCCTGGTCTGTTTTTCAGTAAGCTTAAAAAACCTCAAACCTTTCATGTGTTTCAGGGATTTTTTTTCCCGTTTAGATCCACACAGGTCTTTGTAAACATCCAGCTCACAGATACAGCCTCTCATATAAACACAAACACAGAGCACCACAGCAGCCACAGCCACTCATATTCTTCTCATTCTCTGCTTTTTGTTTTCACCTTTGGTCCTGCAGGCATACAGAAGACATGATCGTCACCCCTTTCGCTCAGGTACGTATTCCCTGTGCACCTCATCTGACATGTTTAATTGCTGTAAATGGCTCGAAAAGGCGGCTAATTAGTGCAGTGAACTTGTCCTCCTCCCCCCCCACCTCCTTGCTTCCTCCCTTCCTCTTTCCTCCTCCCTCCTCCTTCTTTCCCTCCCACGCTGTCCATCCATCCCCCAGGTGTTGGCCAGCCTACGAACTGTAAGAAGCAACTTCACCATCCTCGCCAATGTCACAACACCCACTAACAAGTCAGTATCATGCTGTCAAACACCCCTTCCCCCCCACTTAACTTGTCACGACTGCCTGCTTCGTTTGCAGTGTGTGTACGCAAATGTCTCGGTATCCTTGATCCCATGGGGAAACACTTTTAGTCATCATGATTAACCAGTTTATGATGACCAGACAATGCTCAAGGAATATGTGATGTGCATTATTTGGCATATTTCCAACAAGCTTTAGCTGAAGACCGAGCGCAGAGAGCTCAGTGCCTCAGGTGTATGTCCCTGACTCTGTGCCCAGACGATGGAGACGGTCAATAACACTAAAATTATTCTCCCTTGTAATGCAGTAGACAGAAGGAGCTCGAGCTGGCAGGCTTTGAGTTCCACGTCAATATGATATATAAAGCAATGCGCCACTGAATTATCAGCATCTATAATTACACGGCGGTGTACCCTCGCTGTACGATTACAAAAACCACAAAAGCCTTTTGAGAAGAAAGCCGAACTCAGGCTTTGTCTTTAGTCATTTTTAGACGCTTTCATTTTTCAAGTGAAACAAGAGACTTTGTATGCACTATTAAAACAAGCACCTTGCCGTGTTATTCAGTACCAGATGAAATGTTAATATTCACTCCTCCGCTTGTCTAGTGTTTGTGGGCATATAGACGAAAAACATCAATACAAATTCTTATATCTCCTGTGTGAGCCCTTTTTTAAAATCACATATTGCCATGCTGCATGAGTGTTGAACCCCAGCAGGGGGCAGCAGAGGGCAGTTCTCAGACTGATGTAATGCTGTCTTTGTCCACAGGAGGTCACCAGTGACAAGCCAACCCACTGTTCCCCAAGCTACACTCTCTGGTATGTTGTTAGCTAATTAAAACTCTCAGTCCAGAGAGTTTCCTTTAAGGACACGCCAAGGCTCCCACTCTCCCCTAATGACCGCAGAACATCACATAATATTATGTGGCTATTACTGAGGAAATGTTTAATCAACTGCACTGCGCAGACTTTAGGAAATTGGGTGGATCTTAATTATAAGGCTTAAGCTATTATGGCTATATGGGTTAATAAAATGTTGAATTTAATCACTTCTTGCATGCAGATGTACAAAGTGCATGTAAGAATAGCTTCATTTGAACTGAAACCTTTAGTTTTTATAGGATTTATTGAGAAAATGTGGAGCCAGGAGCTTGCAAGATCGCCATTGCCTTTCTTTAAAATTTATTATACAGACGTGGGTTGTGAAATAGATATGAAAAATAAGTGTTCAACAGATACTATTTTTGCATATTTTATTTTATTAATAAAACTGGTATTTTCTCTTTTTGTATTAAACAGCTTAATCCTGATTTAAAATGTCAGAATGATACATGACATTATCAGCACAGTGATGTTGCTTCACTAGACTATTTTTCACTAATCTCAGCTTTTTAGGTTAATTATGATTCAGTACTGTGCAGTGCATGTCATCTTTGAGCCAAGGTGGAAGCCAGAAAGTGCGATCACTAGAATGTGACCCAGATCTCCATAAATGGAACATAATCTTAGCTCATCAGTGCCTTTATGTGACTTTTTTTGCTCTTTTTTTGTTGCTCTTTTCACACTTCCTGCCAATTTATACTTTGTCTATGTGTGGTGTGTGTGCCCCTGCCAGAAGAGACATACCAGCAGATGGCTCGGGAAACTCTGGAGGAGCTGGACTGGTGTCTGGACCAGCTGGAAACCATTCAGACCCACCGCTCAGTCAGCGAGATGGCCTCCAATAAGGTGGGCACCTGTTCGCACACAAATATGTTCAGCTTCACCTTCGCTGTTCGCCTACCTCGGCGTAAGCGCCCTGCTGAGATAATGAGCAACATATAAACTGATCCACAAGGCTTTTCCAGCCTCCTCCAGTGCCTGTCACATGTGACCTTCACACATATTCACACGATATTGCTCAGCACATGACTCATCAGCTGGAGTATTCATGTGCTACTTAACAAAAAAGTGATCATTTGCAGTAATTCTGGGTTTATTTGCAGTCCTGTGGTATTCGTAAATAACATAACTGATGTGGAGTCCTGTGTTCAGCTAGTGCTTTCCTTTTTGGTTGGTATACTGAAAAGCTGGGGGGGAAAACAACTCTAGTGGTTGGTGTGGTTGTAAGCAGTATTGAATTTTGGTGCATTTTTGCATTAGTATGTTTGTATGTCATATGTGTGCACATGGGCAGGATTCTTACGGATGCATGCACTTCTGAAGAGAGAGAGAGCGGTAGAGAAGGGTGGGATGTGAGGGTTTGTGGGTGGGAAGGACAAGGGAAGGGGGTGGGGGGGTGGATAGGTCCTGATGCTAATGTCTCTGCTGTAACCTTGGTTGCTACCGAACAGCAGCAGGGTCTGCCCTTCCCTTTTTTGTCATTGGCTTCCCACTCTGACCACAAGCCATGTGGCTTAGGCAGCAACCAATGAAGCACAGACAATGCTCCTTTAATAGTGCTCTGTCTTAAAGAGACAGCATCCTGTGCCTTGTTGGTTTTATTCCAGAGATTCTTCCCATGCTTCACCTCTGTGTTAATAAATAGCAGCGTTCTTTGTGCTTGCAATCAGGCTTGTGATGAAAAGAGCGAGGGAGGAAAGAACACAGTGATGAATGAAGGGACATAGTTTATATGTCAGTGCACATACAATGTACAGAGAGAGAGAGGAAGACTCTTGGTGAAAACGTAGTCTCTGTGAATATGTCGCGGCGTCTTAGAAGGTGCAAATAAGACATCCTCCACGCTGCCAACATGGATGTGCACGCATGAATATTCCCACACAGTCTCTCACTCACACTCACACCCTCACTCACACACATATTTCCGACAGACGTACATGCTGTCTTGTTGCACATGCGCACTCAGCATCTGAATAGAGGCGAGCACAGACACTCACACACATGCACGCGCCTGCAGCCACACTGCCTGATTAGCTTGCGAGAGCTGTCTACAGCATCCAGGGAAATGGCGCAAGAGGCAGAGCATTTGAGGAGAAGCGGCAGCCTAAAGCAGCGGGATTAGACCTCTGGCATTTTGGCCAGCTGATGCACGGATTGACTGGGAGCAGAGGACTCTGCTGCGGAGGTATCAGGAGGCAGCCGGACTGCCTCTGCTCTGACTGTGTGTTACTGGGATCGGTGTGAGACGGCACAGACGGGCTGATGCACCGGTAGGATTGGGCCGGGCCTCTGGATCCGTACTGTGGGGGAGGGGCAGCCGACGCAGAGAGGGAGACTGTTTTTCCAGACCACAGCTCTGGTTTGATTCTTCAACCTGACTGTCTGCTACAGGCCTGCCTGCATCCCATTCTGTCTCCCTCTCTTTCTCTCCATTCTTGCTGTTCTCTTGCTGTCATCAGTTGTTTGCCCGTTCTCCCTTCCCCGGTCCTCCTGTTATCCAGGCTCCCTTTGCATCCACTATTCGAAACCACAATCATCTTTCTGTCCTCCCGTCATCATCTCTCTATTGCCCTCACCTCCATCATCTAAATTTTTCATTAGTGTTTGTGAAGCAGCCCAGCTCTCGCGACATTGTTTTTTTTTCTTTACATTTCTCTCACATTGCCACTCATTTCCACCATCCGCTGCTTCTTTGCCCTTCAGACGGTCCATCGCTCCCTGTCTCCCGCCTCCCCTGCCTCCATCTTTACTCTTTCAGCTCCCATCCACCTTTACCCTGCAGTGACTATATATTTGGGTCAGCCTGCTCAGCAAATGGGATGAGATGTAGTCTCCACAGCAGCCGGATCCAGGGGGCTCCTGGTTTGCCCTCATCTTCGGACCACACTGAGGCTGGAGCCTGACTCAGGAGTGACTGGGTGGCCTGCTTTGGGGTATTGCATGTAGGCAAGGACAATCTGCACCAGCAGCCCCTGCCCTCACCCCCTTCCCCTGTTCCTTTGACCCCCTCTTGGGGCAGCCGTCACTCTGGAGTGTCCCGGCTTGACTGGCTGTGGCCTCTCCCCACACACCCTGACGACGCCCTCATGCCACTGGGGGACTCGCAGTACCTCTACCCCACTCCACTACCGAACCTCCTGCCGGTGCCATCGACCAAAACCCCCAGTCACCCTCAACATGGGTGTGGTGGAGGCCATTGACCCAGCGCCATCCCCCTGCCCCTCGCCTGTACCAGGGGGCTACAGGCTGCCCCGCTCCTCCAGCTACAGTCCCTTGCAGGGGAGGGCAGGGGCAGAGCTGGACCTCGGTGCAGCTGCAGGAGGAGTTCTGGAGGGGGGTGGGACAGCAGCAGAGCGCAGGACACCCTTAGTGGACCTCTTCTGTGAGACCTGCTCCAAGCCCTGGCTCATCGGTTGGTGGGACCAGGTAGGGCTCGGGCAACTTGCAGAAAACAAACAAGGCCTGGCGGTGGCCATCTTGGATGGATGCTGTGAACTCTACAAGTGTTATGCATGCATTAACAACTCATCTGTTAGCTAGCCCTCATAATGTGTCTTTTTTAAAAATTCACCAGTTGTTGCATCATCTTGTGAATATATTGAGCTTATAAGGGAAAATCTTAAAAGGTGCTACATTAGATTTGTTATATGTGGACTCCATGTGGTGCTGGAAGACTTTCTGGGTCTGGCAGGGACTTTATTTCAAACAGCAAGTCAGAATGCTGGCCAGTATATTCCTGTAGATAATTTACATGAAACTACTCAGCAGGAACAGTGATAAGGGAACAGAATTTATTAACTCTGCCCAGTGTTTCTACACTGCAGCAGAACTGTAAACAAAAAGACAATAATATCAGTCTCATTCTTCATCCCCCTATAACCTGTCTACATCTGTGTCCTGTGAGAGTACACCGAGCTGCTTATAATCTGAGAAATAGCCTTGGGACTTTATGAAGTAGTCCAGCAGTTTTTACTGCAGGTACGATGCAGTGTCACATAATGGCCATTTCTATCCTTCACACCTGCGTCCCACATCCCTCTCTCTGGCTCTCTCCTGCTACCCCGAAGCTGGCCTCAATACAGACTAAAAGAAGGCAAGCATGCTGTCAGTGAAGGAGAAGCTTATTGTCTTGGTTCTGTGTAGATGCTTAATCCCCCTTTTGGTTATTTAACCCTCTGACTCTATGTAAATTTATAAATTTTCACAGGTTTTTATTAATAAATGAAATTTGTAGACTTGTATGTGATGGGATATCTCGACACTTAATAAAAAGAAAAGGAATTAGGATTATAGGATTTACTTGATTTCTCTGTATCACTGAGTACAGATCGTACAGGTTATACTTTAGAGCACTTCCACGTGTTTTATTCATGACGGTTAGACAAGATATATGCCTGGTATATAACTTACATATGCAGGTGTGTGAGCCCACAGTCATGTCTGAACAGTGTTTGCATGTTTGCTTCATTAGTCTGTATCAGAGGAAGAGTGTTGTTTGTCCTGGCACTCGGACTGGCACTGGAGAAATGTTGGTTGGCAGCTATGACTCAGCGTTACAGCATTAGGGAAGGAAAGAACCAGAGAGAGCGGGAGAGAGGAGGAGGTTTGGGCTGAGCCTGCTTGCCTAAGTGTGCCACTGGGCTTCACTGGCCTTCCTGGCTGCTGATGGCTGATTCTGCCTGATTGCTCCTACAATTTATTGTTACAATTAGCTATTTGCCTGGCTTATTATGTAAGGGGTGACAGGCCAGGAAATGATGGGAAAAATGGGAGATAACTATGGGGATAAGAGTGAGAGATGGGGGTGTTGCATAAAATGAAACGGAAGGAAAACAAAGAGGAGCTTGTCACAGAGAAGGATTTGGGAGCTCAAGGGAGGTAATGGAGAACGCTGTTTACCTCTAGGGGGAGGGAGGAGCAGTTTTAAGTAACAGAGAGCTGTAGCGAGGAGCAGAGGCAGAGGAGGAGAGGGTTGACCTTGGTAAAGGTCAGAGACACCTGCCTACTCCCTCAGATTGTCACCCAAGAAGCCACCGCTCTCACATCAAGCTGAAGGACTGACTGTGAGGAGGCAGTTGCCATGGCAACTGCTCGGGTTGCCATGGAGATTGTTATGTGTGAAAGATCAGTCAGTGGGACACAGACTGAGGGGTCTGTCCGATTTGCATTGTGCTTTCACATGACTTGTCTGACAGGGAACTGTTAAGTCTCCCAAATCATCGTGTGGAGCTACGACAATAAAACGTTACATAAACGCAGCGAGAACATTCAGGAACAGTGTTCAGTCTGTCTGCATGGATAATGTACTCATTTAATCATATTTGTGTCTGTAGTTCACAGCTGACACTGTAGTTGTATGGGAAAGAATACATAAAAGAAACACGCCACATTACTGCAGCACATCTCTGGAAATCAGAGTACAAGCACACTGAGTCGGGGTATTGAACAGTCTGTTCTCATCTGAGAAAAGGAGGAGGCATGATTCATAATTGATTTTCTCACCCTTTAGCAAATGAGGGTGATAATTTATTTTTTCATATTTGAATCACAGGAATGTTTTGTTGTTATATATCAGTGCAAATGGAATCTAAATTACAGTGTTAATATATAGTTGGATATGTCAGTAACACATGTCTTATGCTTCTATGTTCTAACTACTGTTCAAGTCACTCACTTCTGTCAATGTCTGTCCTCCCCTCAGTTTAAAAGGATGTTGAACAGGGAGCTGTCCCATTTGTCAGAGATGAGTCGCTCAGGGAACCAAGTGTCAGAATACATCTCCACTACCTTTCTAGGTAAAGAAAACCTGCCGCCCACTTGTTGCCAACTTTTATAGCAGCTTCACCCGCAGCTGATCTCTGACTTCTGCTCGTTGCAGATAAGCAGAACGAGGTGGAGATCCCGTCCCCCACCATAAGGGAGAGGGAGAAGCCCATGTGTCACATCAGTGGTGTGAAGAAGCTCACGCACAGCTCCAGCCTTTCCAACTCCGCCCTGCCTCGCTTCGGAGTGAAGACTGAACACGAGGATGCATTAGCCAGGGTAAACAGAAGTGAAACCTACTTTCTCAGCACAGTATTTATTTATCTAATTCTAATACTAAATTCCTGTTTGCATTCTGTAGTCTTCTGCGAGAACATGTAAAGAGAATTTCACTCCAAAACACTGACAGCAATCATCACATTATGTCTACACTGGACTGTAGTAGAGTTGTGTTAAAATAAACTTTTGTACTGTGATGAAGTATAACACACAATGTATCATGTATCCATAAGACACGTTCCATGTTTCACGAATACTGAAATCAATACGATCACTTGAAGAACTGGCAGCACTGACAGTTTGGTGACACGTGTGTTTCTCTTTGCTCTCAGGAGCTGAACGACTTGAACAAGTGGGGCCTTAATATCTTTCGTGTGGCAGAGTTCTCTAATAATCGACCCCTCAGCTGCATAATGTATGCCATCTTCCAGGTGAGAGGCCGGTCTTAATGGAATGTGCAGCAATTAATAGCATGTAGAATGACTGTGATCATGACTCCTGTGGACTGCGCCTGTTGCAGGAAAGAGATCTACTGAAGACCTTTCGGATCCCTGTGGATACGTTTGTCACCTATGTGATGACCCTGGAGGACCACTATCATGCCAATGTGGCCTACCATAACAGCCTCCACGCTGCTGATGTCACTCAGTCTACTCATGTACTGCTGTCCACACCAGCTTTAGATGTAAGTATCTCTATTTAACTGCCAATGACAAGAAGTCCACACAGCTTCTAAAACAAAACAATAGTTAAGAGCCAAACTGCAAACTATTTTTCAAAGTGTTCCCCTCTTTGTTTCTCTCTTACAGGCTGTATTCACTGATCTAGAGATACTAGCTGCATTATTTGCTGCCGCCATCCATGATGTGGACCATCCAGGAGTGTCAAACCAATTCCTCATAAACACCAGTGAGTCAAAATGAGATTAAACTTGTACACACATACACTACCAGTCAAAACTTTGGACACGTGACTATTTACATTGTAGATTCTCACTGAAGGAAACAAAACAAAAAACTCCCAACAATGTCACCAGCAAAGCACACCTCCTCCTCAATGCTTCACGATGGGAACTATGCATGTAGAGACCATCCGTTCACCTTTTCTGCGTCACACAAAGACACAGCGGGTGGAACCAAAGATCTCAAATTTGGACCCATCAGACCAAAGCACAGATTTTCACAGTTCTAATGTCCATTCCTTGTGTTTCTTGGCCCAAACAAATATCTTCTGCTTGTTGCTTTTCCTTAGTAGTGGTTTCTTAGCAGCTTTTTTACCATAAAGGCCTGAATTCGCCTAGTCTCCTCTGAACAGTTGACGTAGAGATGTGTCTGCTACTAGAACTCTGTGTGGCATTTATCTGGGCTCTAATCTGGTCCTCATGTGTGCCAGTTTCACTGTAGTGCTTGATGGTTTTTGGGGACATATTCAAAGTTTTAGCAATTTTCCAGAGTGACTGACCTTCAGTTCTTAAAGTAATGGACTGTCGTTTCTCTTTCCTTAGTTGATTGGTTGTTGCCATAATATGAATTCTAAGTTGTCAAATAGGGCTGTCAACTGTGTACCAACCAGACTTCTGCCCAACACAACTGAATCAAATGAATGAGGGTTTGCAGCGCTGTAAACAAAGCAAATGGTGGCTACTTTTAGGGGTCTAAACTATAAGATAATATAAAAGTTATTTATCATTTTTTTCTTTGCTACAAAATTCCGTATATCTTGCGTAATATATTTGATGTCTTCGGTTTGTATCTACAGTGTAGAAAGCAGTAAAAAATAGAAGGTGTGTCCAAACTTTTGACTGGTAGTGTATCACACAGCAGGAGATAGTCTGGGTACAACATGTTCTCACTCACTCACATGCTCTCAAATACTCTAAAACCTGGGGTTCTGCAGCATGGTGGTGGACTGGTTAGGACTGTCCCCTGTCAGAAAGAAGTGGATAGGTTGGGAAATTCCTCTTTGGAACAGGAAGTGGTGAATTTGAAGTTGCCTGTCTGTTTTTATTAGCTCCACAATAGACAGGCCAGACCTCACTTTTCTCTCATAATCAGCTGTCATAAGCTCCAGCATCCCTTAATAAGTTCTGGAAACAGATGCATAGATGGGAATACTCCAAAACCTAAACCCAATGGTAGCTTAGGACACATGGAACCCCCACAGTGTTACTGTCACTACTTTGCACTAGGGAAACAGGGAAACATCTATAGGTAGCTATAAAGAAACCAGTACAATAATGTCTATAACAATGTGTTTGTAAAAGTCTCTGATTTAAGAATGGGGATAATTCAGATAGCAAAAGCTTAGCAAGAATTTTTATATATGCTTTCACTGTTTTGTGTTATATGATGTATATAACGTAGTATACAACACACACGTATATACATACATATATAGAGTGTGACTTCTCTTTTGGTTTTGTAAATGCAACAGTTTACCCTTAAAAAATAGTAATTCTCAAAGGAGTTTTTGTTTGTCTTTTACTGATATTGAATGTTGTTTGATGCCTTCCTCAGACTCAGAGTTAGCCCTGATGTATAATGATGAGTCTGTGCTGGAGAACCATCACTTGGCTGTGGGTTTTAAGCTGCTTCATGAGGACAACTGTGACATCTTCCAGAACCTTACCAAGAGGCAAAGACAGAGCCTTAGGAAACTTGTTATTGACATGGTGAGTGTCAACATATTCATTATGAATTACAGCTACCTTCCTCACTTGTCGTCATGTGCTCCCCTAATTTGTGACCCTTTCTATTTTTTATTTGTCTCTTTTTCCTCTAATCTACTCATATCTACTTTGTTCTCAGGTTTTGGCAACAGACATGTCTAAACACATGAGTTTGCTGGCAGACCTCAAAACTATGGTGGAAACTAAAAAAGTGACAAGTTCTGGAGTGCTGATGCTTGACCACTACACTGATCGAATACAGGTAAGCTACAATTATTCAATTAATTTAAAAGTACTTCCAATCAACAAATAATGAGAGGAATATTTCAGAGTGTTATAAAAGATAATGAGACAGTGAACGTGGCTCAAATAAACACTGGCTTGGATAAGGTAGATGTATGGAAAGTTAGTGTATGATCAACATCAAACACCAGTCATAGCAGGGAGCTGGGAAGAACAAGTTCTTGGGGACCTCTGTTTTACACAGCTTGTAAATTATGTATAACCTGCATGTTTGCTGTTATTGTGGTATGTTGCTAGCTTAGGCAGCACAATATTTTTTAATGGTGGAGACAAGTTGGAAACACAATAAATATGAAGCTGGCATTTTGTTTTAAATAAACTAAACCCTTAGAGTGCATGTATAAGACAGGTGTAGCCACCACAAAGACAGCCATTAGTTTCTGGGCTTTGGTTTTCAAGGCTGGACTCCACGGCTGTTGCAGTCTTGTTATTTTGGCGCAGAAGGGAAGTATCTTAATGCAATGGTGGAGTGCTAGGGCATCATGTAATGCTAGCATGCTTGGTTACCAAAGTGCATTGCACAGACGCAGATGTCAGCTAATCGGTACAAACAGCACTGAATGGACTCTTAAGTACAGTAAACAACAAGCCATTTCAAGAAGCACCTAAAAGTGTTGACGCAGTTGAGACTTTTAGTTTGGTGACTTTCAAATGGCAGAAGCAAAGCCACTTGCATTGGCCTTAACCTGTCAGTAAAAGCGGGCACGCCTCTGATTATGCAAGTTTTATATGTGAACGGTTTTTGTTTTTTTCTAAATTACCAAATCCTCACATTTATCATTATGAGAGAAACCAAACAGTTTTTTGTTCCAAGCAGTAAACATGTCTATTTCTGCTCTACTGTAAATCACTTTAACATGGGAGGCTGTGAGGACTGTCTGTTTTGAAGCCAGCCTTTCAAGTGGCAGTTTTTGGCATTTAAATGATTACTTCATCTTTCAGAGCTGTAAGCTGCTGCTTGGTTGAACAATATACTTCACACACCAAACTCCTGCAAGGTCTAAAATCCAGACTGACAGTTATGAAGACTCATTTAATGAAATGATGAGTTACAGTCATGTCCAGATCTACCTTTACTAATTTGTACATGAATCTGATCCACCTGGAAACGTAAACTGTGTATCTTGACCTGACTGTCCTACTGTTTTACCCATAAAAGTAAGAACCTGAGCTTTAATAAGTGTGGTGAATGGGACAGAAATGAAACATCCCTAGATATCTCAGCCAAAGTGATGGTGGTTGCTGACAGTTTCTAAAGCAGCTGATCAGCTGTCTTTGAACAAAGACGAAACAAGGGTGTTGATTCGAAAAGTATTTGAATCCTGAAAGACTAGATTCTAACAACCTATTGTATTATTATATGTGTCAAGAGTTTTGGAAAGGACAGCTAATCTGGAATTTCTCACCACTGGAGAAACTAAGTGATTTGCACTGCTCCAGTCAGATGTCACAAAAGAACAGGTGACATTAACAGCGGGAGTTAAAGGAAGAGCTCAGGTGACATCTGGATTAAGCGATAACATCTTTACAACCCTTTCATTGGGAGGTTAGATACAGAGGTTAATTAAATTCAGCTGCAAGCAGTGGAGGATGTTTTCTGAGGATTTAAACACGAAGAACATTTTTGCTTAGTAGCTGTCAAGATCAATAAGGAGGAAAGAGCAGTTACTGAGGCTTTGGAGAATTGTACCAACTTGTGGAAGAAAGAAAAGGAAAAGAGAATGAATGTGAAAAAGGTCATAAAAACATTGGGTTTGCACCACATTTTTCAGTTGCTTTCTCAATTTAAAATGCAAAATGTTAGACAACTTAAAGGGAAAAAGTAGATTATGGGCAAACAATCTTCATGCTTATCAGATTTCAGGATAGTGTTAATCAGTGCTACTGCCATTACTCAAAAAAGGTAATGTATTGCACATTACTCTTTACTTTTCTATTACTTATAAACCTGAGGCTACAGTCCCACACACCAACAGAAATCCCCACCATAATAAGGAGGACCGCAAGCTTATTGCTTTTGTTACCTGTTGAAGTTAAGGCTCTGGCTGCAGGGCTGGGGTCAGCATACACTCAGCTATTATGTCATTCTGGGTTCTTGCCTAGCTTTGTGTTTGCATGATGTCTGCGCAGATGCTTGCAAAGGGCTGAAGCTGCGTTAACAGTATAATGCAATTGTTTCTCTCATGGACGCAGTCTCCATTTCACTATCACATTCTTGTCCATTTATGCAATAACAATAAAAGTAATGTCCGTATTGCTACACTTCAAAAGCCATAGACCATGACACCAGTTTGTTCCTCCCTGCACACAAACTGAAAGCAGCTGATTGAGATGCACTGAAAGAAAAAAGCTTGTTTCTTTGGGTTTTTTTTTATTTCTAACACAAGTAACAACATAATTTTAACTCTCATTTAATTATTGAATTTAGTAGTACTGCATTACGTAGAAAATGTCATGTGATTACAGTAACAAGTTTCATCCAACACTAGTATTTCTAGCTTTGTACATTCACAATATAATGTGAGGTAAATGATTTTGTATATGTGTAGGTATTGAGGAACATGGTGCACTGTGCTGACCTGAGCAATCCCACAAAGCCGCTGGCTGTGTATCGACAATGGACAGAGAGAATCATGCAGGAATTCTTCAGGCAGGGAGACAAGGAGAGAGAGCGGGGGATGGAGATCAGTCCCATGTGCGATAAACACACTGCATCTGTGGAAAAAAGTCAGGTAAATGAGCAGCAGTGAAATACACACATGTATGAATATAACAGCACGCAACTGGATAACTGTTAATGCTGTAGGTGGAGTGATAACTACAGTGCAGAGAGTGATTTATCAGCTCTGATCGCAGCAGTCATCCTCCTACATTTTTAATGCTGATTTGCAGGCAGTGAAGAAACACCACTGAGCTAGCTTATGTCATGTCAGTCATTGCCTTTTTCTTTTTTTTTTCCTTTACGTAGGTGGGCTTTATTGACTACATTGTCCACCCGCTGTGGGAGACATGGGGGGATCTTGTGCACCCTGATGCCCAGGAAATCTTGGACACTCTGGAGGACAACAGAGACTGGTACCAGAGCACTATTCCCCAAAGCCCCTCACCACCTCCTGTGGACGACGACAAGGATCTAAACGTGTGCATAGACAAGTTTCAGTTTCAGCTCACTCTGGAAGAGAGTTTACAGAGGGAACAGGAAGATGAGGATGGCAAGCCCACGCCAAACCATGTGGCACAGGACTGCAGTCACGGGGAGGATGAGTGCAAAAAGGATGAAGAAGAAGACATAATGGCAGAGGAGGAAAATGAGGATATAATAGAAGAAGAAGATGAGGTGGCAATGGAAGAAGAAGACTTGGAGGAGGAGCTGAAATCTCAGTTGGGTGGGGGGCCTGACAAGGACAGACTTTCTGACACAAGTCCTGTAGAAGAAGAGGAGGATTCTTCTTCACAAGCTGACGATACATGAGTTTTGCTCCTGTATCTCCCTCCTCACTTGCACACATTATCTTGTTCATCCTTTCAATGGCCAAACCAAGAACAAATAAGACTGCAATGACAATACACACCTTTAAATATATTTTTCAAAAAGGGAATAAATACAAATTGCTTAAAGAGAAGTTAATTACACAGCAACTGTAGATTTGGAGTGGCGACAAGTCTTTCGACTGATTCCACAGTGAACTTTAGACTAAGAGGAATCTAGGAGAGCATTAATGTTGGGCGACTGAAGACAGCGTAGCACTCTGGGACTAGAATGCACACACATAAACACACATGAAGTAACACACAACTTATAGAAAGAAAAAAAAACAGGAGCAGGAAATCCACCAATGCAATGTGTGTACGAGCATGCAGCAGTCATGCAGTAAAAGTGTGCTCCGCATATTCCCTGTCCTTTCTTTTTTTGGGGAGGCAGAAACACACGCTGGACTGTATGTTTGTATGTGTGCATTTATTAGAAGGACACTGATAAGTATTGAATCTCTTTGGAAAAAGCCATCCCTTAATGGAGTATTAACTAGTGTTCAGTCAGTATTAGTAATTCATGTTCGTTAGAATCTCAATAGAAACTGTTCTCCTCAGAAAAGCTACACGTCCGAGTAACTTCTTTTTTTTTCCATTTCTGTCGGAAAGAAAAATAAGATAATCCCGTAAGAGTTGGAGGAGGTGAAAGAAAAACTACGGAAGGAAAGGAAGATGCTGCGACGAAGGGGCCATCGGGTCCCATATCCCCCTTTTTCCCTTTACGCGGAGAGTGCTACTGGTGCAAGATGGCTCTGTGCCTTTCTGAAACACCAGCTTCTTGAACGGAGCTGTCGTGAAGCAATGCATTGTGGGACAGGAGTGTCTGAATTTGTCATCATTTTTGATTGTCTCTTGTTGAAGATCTCTCTCTCTTTACTGTTCATGGTATTGTGGTGTGTATCTCACACGTACAGTTTCTGTGGTGATATGTTTTCAGCTGTAAGTCTTCCTTTGTTGCTCTTCTGGTAATATAATAACTCAGAACTCTAAATGCAGAGCAATCACTACCACCACCACAACCACCAGTGGACTCTTTCCAGCTTATGTTCTTTTGTTTTTTAATTTTTAGAATTTTTTTTTAAACTTTCTGAGAATAAGCCATGTGATGCTTTGAAGCATACGTTTTGCCTATTTTATATTTAACAGTTGCCGAATACGTTGAAGGGACACGGGATTATTTCATCAGCAGAACAAATTTTTTTACTCGCCATCTCACGCCCACTTGCACTGCGTGGTCATGTCTCCTCATACACAACCAATCTCACCAAAGTAAAGGATGAGAAACTTCAGTGGGTGAAGTGATTCAAGGGAAGACAGATGAATAAGAAAATCAGGGAGGCAGAATGTCAGGGGAAAGAAGCGTGACGTGGCCAAATAGGAGGTCTAGCGGTCCCTAATCATCCTTGTTATGTTTGATGCTTTTTTGCCTTAATGTCAGAAGCAGGATATATGCCTGCTAGTATGTAGATTTATAAGATATACAATAGATATCCTAGTATATTTATATCACGTCTGTATGCTTATTTCTGTGAGTATCAGTGTGTCTATACACAATGTATCCAGCATTGCATTTGGACGGAAAAGGTAGACACTGCTGCCGACTAGCTGTTATGTTGTTGCTGTGCTTGGACCAACGTAAAGAATGTGTTGTTTTCTAATCACGACGACTATCTTATTATAGCTATCTGAAGGCATTGAGGGGGAAATAAGAATTGAAAGGGGGAGTTGAGGTGTGTGTGTGTTTGGTAGGTTTAAGAGGAAGATGTTGTCACACTCATCGTCGCTCACTCACTGGCATTGCCGCATCTCGTAAGCGGATGTTCAGGATTCGATCGGCAAAAGATCAAACCGGCCGCAGTTTGTCCAGGTGTTTGTTTCTCACAGGGTATAAATGAATTAAATACATAAACAAACAAAAGAACACGAGTGGGGTTCTTTTGAAGGTAAGAGCAAGTTCCTGCAGGTCAGTAACTCAGCTTATCTGAAGACACCACCACAGAGTGGTGTAAGAAAAGCCCCGTGGGCACAGCTGCGAGGCCCCCCATACACAGGCTGTTTCATCCAGTGGAATGGGAAGTTACTCAAATAAAAGATTCCCATATGCACTGGCCTTTTTCTTTCAACACGTTGCTTTGTTTTGTGGCTTCTCGTTCTGTTATAAGCTATAAAAACATCAATATTTAATTGCCATACAAACACAATACTGTAGCAATTGTTTCTTATTAAGGAAATTATTAAAGTGATTGACTGCTGCCATTCTTTTTAAATGATGAGAAGAAAACCAGGGGAAGTGTTTTCTTTAAACAGTTTGTGTACAGTTTATTTTTATATCATTCTGGTGGATGGTCTGGAAAATGAATCACGTGTTGATGACTATAGCTATAAGCATTACCACTCTTGTATATAATGTAATATTGGATTGTAAATTATAAATTTATCCGCATCATCATGATTAACAAATAACCACTTAAAGTTGTTAAGTGAACCACTGCAGGCCACATCCTCATATTTCCATTCTTCAAACATATTTTCTCCTCACTCGTGCTGTCCTATTTTATTTTATTTTATTTTTTCACTTTTTAGTTGTTCACATTTATTGTTCAAATCAAATATATTCGTACCAGCACTTTATTTCATCAGGTTTCGAGGCAGACGGTGTGTTTCAGGTAGTGTGTGCTGCTGGTTTGGTCATTCGGAGTCACTTATTGATTATATTCCACTGGGCCAAACCACAAACCCTCATTGTGAAGCAGTTAGTGTTCACCTCTCTCTGCAGGCATAACCAAACAACCCAATCATTCTCGATTAAATGTCCAGATGAGACTGAACCCATTTGACCAATGCGATCAAATGGAAGTTGAGGTAGTCACATAGGATACAGTTAAAGGAGATAAATGTGTCCTTATGTGACTGGGCCATTTCTAGCACCGTCACCACCTCGGTTTCTTAGTAACTTTAATCACTATCTAGCCTGATAGTCTAAATGTCCATCCCGTGGTGGCCTACTTAGCTGGTTCCCATCGGGTTTGCTGTCAGGTTATTGTTGTCACAGACTGACTCCCTCTGAGAATACTTCTCTGGGCTTTAATTCATGTGTTTGTTCATGAGTAAGAAAGGTTATTCAAGGGAAAAAAAAAACATGAAATGATTGTAATATTTGTAAATGATGTTGCTGTAATGTGTAAAATGTGTCCAAGTTATTTTTTATTATATTATTTTTATGAGAGTTTTTCCTCTTGACAGAGCTGAGGTGTCATTTTGTGAATAAATGCATTTAATAAGCAAACATCTATATATAAAACAATATTATAGTATATCAGTATATTTTTCTTTTATTTCACTGTTCAGTACTGTAAAGTGTGTTAAAATACAAATAAAGAAAGATTTTTCTATTAAATGCAAACTCCACTCTCCTGTTTGCTAGGTTTTTCTTCTTCGCATTAATGGTTTTTAATAACTCTATGCAGCTTAACACAGACAAAAAAGTGTCTAACTTGTGCTTTTGTGAGCATTACCGCCCAACTCAGACAGAGCTTGGGGTGTTTCTCACCCATTGTAAACGCTAACACGCTGAATCGTGGGATCATTTTTTGTCACATTTTTGACATTTGATGCTCACATCAAGTCTGATTCACTCTTGTTTTGCTATGTTTTTTTTTTTTCATTTAAGAAATATAGCTAAAGAAAAAGAATTAAGAACTCCAGATTTCTTATTTATTGCATCTATTACAATAAATAAGGAGAACCATTCGTTATTTTTCTTGTGAATTGGACCTGCTTGTCCTCTCACTTGGATTATTGCATTTGACTATTTTCATGGCTGTTATCTATTAATCACCTCCAATCTGTTCAAAATGCTTTTAACTCACTGTCACCCCAATTCTAAAGCTTTTGTACTGGCATCTTGTCGGGCTTGTTTATATTTCAGTTTAATCTTGGTCCTTACTTTTAAAGCCTTAAGGAGCAAGGCCAGTACCAACATTGTTGAACCACTCCACCCCTGTTCTTCAGACTGTGGCATCCTTTTTGAGACAAGTATTTTAGTAGTGTTTGTGACTTGCTTTGATCGTGTCCATTTTGACTTGGCAGTTTTTGTTAATCCACAGAAAATGTTGTTTTCTGTGGATTCACTGAAAAAAATAGACATTTCTATATTAATAGTGGAACAGGAACCTTTCTGCAATTTCAATTGTTTAACTTTTACTTAACTCATTTGGTTTACAATTAATGGCAATCGAGGTGGGGTCAGCTAAAAGTTAAAAATCCCTGGACTTCTTCACATTTTCCACAGTCATCCAGTAGGCCTGCTTATCTTAATTTAGCCTGCAGCTTGGTTTATTTCAGTTAAACTTCAGAGTGGCTTAGGTTGTTTACATTTTGGTTTTTAAAAGATTTACAGTAGTTCCTTTTCCCCTCACATACTCTTAGGTAAGTATTGTAACCTTGGAATGCACCTCTATTTGGACCTGTTGGGTCTAGTACAGGTAGGTTGGTACATGTATACACCTAGATTTAAATAAGATTTCCTATTTGTATTAAATCTGGTACTGTGGTTTTAAAGAGAGGCTATTGCGTAGGGAAATTTTTGATATAGATTTATAAATGTGTTATGAAAGTTTAAAATCAATGCATATATGCTTAAATGTTATTTACCCCATAGTTAAATATTGGTAAAAGTGCAAACAGTGATGACTACCTCTCTGACACGAGATGGCTGCGTCCCCAGAGTCCTCTACACTTCAGACAAGCGCAATGGGTCTTCCCGCTCTCCGCCAATCACAGGAGCCACACAAGAGCGTCGTCCAATCAGAGTGAAACATGACAGAGGGAGGGGGGGACGTGATCATGCGCATGAGCTTTGTCGATACGGAACTAGGCGGTGTATTGAGTGGCAGAGATTAGCTATTAGCTCTTTTGAAAACAAGATAAAATCTAAAGTCCTGTTTGGGCTTCAGCACATTAGTTGAATTGCAAAGGTAATATGACGTTATGATATTGAAATACACTCGAAGGATGTTTTTATATTAGCATTTTAATTTTGTAATATGTTAATGCGGTAGCTAAAGGTGCTAGTTAGCATTGATTTGTTAGCTCGGGATATAAAATCGATACAGTTAGCTCAGGCACCTTGTAGTTTATAAAGTTATGGCTCCTGGTGTGCTTGCTATTGAAGCTGTGTTTAACCTGTATATTTTTTTTATGACCGATAGGTCGTGGTGTCGTTGCACGGTGGACTGTCATTATGTTCTGTCAGTTCCTGCTCCTGCTGTTGCTGAGTGTAGGAGTCTCCGCGGTGGAGGTCCAACGTCCTCGCGGTGTCCCTTTGTCAAGTAAGCATTTATATCTTTAAACAAGACTAAAACGCATCAATTAGTTCACCGAACCTCTGGTAGTCAGCTACTTGTAATGCGGAGCTTTCATGGCACTAATAAAATAAACTTGAAACGTCGACAGAACGGCAGTTTTATGAAGAGGGAAAACCCTTTACGTGCCTAGATGGCTCCCGGACCATTCCGTTTGACAGAGTAAATGATGACTACTGTGACTGCCAGGATGGATCTGATGAGCCAGGTGTGTATATCCTGGAGTCTGATTACTCTTTTCATAGAACGTTTGAATTAGGTAGTTGCTGCTAAATTCATCTGTGCTGTTTATTTTCAGGCACTGCTGCTTGTCCCAACGGCAGCTTTCATTGCACCAATGCAGGTTTCCGTCCAACCTTCATCCCCTCTTCTCGCATCAATGATGGGATCTGCGGTAAAAAAAAAAATATATATTATTATTTTTTTTAAATCATGCTGACCATTTTTATTTCTGTTCTTTTGTGTGGCTATGGTTTCGTTTACACCTTGATTTTTTTTTTTTTGCAGACTGCTGTGACACAACTGATGAGTACAACAGTGGTGCTACGTGTCAGAACACATGCAGGTGGGAATTATACAACTTTCTTAACAATTTTTGCTTTCACATATACTTGCATATACATATTCAATGTTTTTGGTAGATGTTTTTTATTCAGAATGTTTTATATGATGTTTAACTTGCAGAGAGCTTGGGCGAAAAGAGAGAGAGAGCTTGCAGAAGATGGCTGAAATTGCAAAAGAAGGCTTTCTGCTAAAACAACAACTCATCCACGAAGCCAAAAGGGGTCTAGAGGATAAAAAGGTGTGAATGACAAAACAACCTGTGGTCTTTTTGCAGTATGCCTCTGAAACATGAATCCTTGGAGTCATAATCATTTTGATGTAGAGATGCTGGTGCCTAACAAAAGACACTTGCAAATGTTTACACCAGTTATCTCTTACAAACTCACATTTACATTCACAAACCAAATATTAGACAAATTGTGCAAAAAAAAAAAAACCCCAAAACCAAAATAATTTAAAGTATCAAAATATGGTTGTTGTTTTTTTGTTTGTTTTGTTTTGTTTGTTTTTTAAGTTTTAACTAAGTTACTAGTGCCACAAGTGCAATAGACTAGCGTTCTATGTGACCTGTTTTGGGGCTACATTCAGTACTTACATTTTTCTGGATTTCAATGTTAGGGTATCGTTTGCTTTCTATAGTGATTTATTTATATTTTCCACAGTTATTGTCTATAGGTTAAATTGTTATATTTTATAATTTTCTCTCAATAGGCCAAACTTGGAGATGTTCAGGGGAGTAAGAAGGATATGGAAGCAAAGGTGGAGGCTCTGAGAACGGTAAAGGAGGCTGCAGAGCAGCCTGAGAGAGCAGCTAAAGAGCGCCATCTGAAGTCCTGGGAAGGTAAACTAAGATTTAAAAGTATATTGCCATCTACTGTTTGTAATGAGCATGACATTACAGGTTCTCTCTAGTGTCATGTAAGCTAAATATTAAATATTGTTTGAGCCTGATTGTGTTGCAAGTATGGCTGATTCGCAGCACATAGCAAGGTCGTTAATTAAATTTTCATATATAATTTTTTTTTCTTTTTCTTTTTCCCCAGATCAAAAAGCTCTCATTCAAAAGGAAAAAGAGAGCGCTAGAATGGCTGAGGTGTTTCTTGAACTCGATGATGATGCAGATGGTTTGTGAGTATTGGCACCCTCCAGAATTGTTGGAACACGTAACAAACTGAAAAATATATCTGGTTAAACAGCTGGTGACATGCCATAGAGACCACTTTGGTAACAATAGCTACACCATGAATTGATTGTAACTCTTTGAAACAAAGGGTTGACATGCTATTTAATGTATACACTTTGGCTGATCATTATTCTGAAGTAATTTAGCATTTGTTGTAGCATTTGTCTTTATCCAAGTAATTTATATGTTTTTGTATGCCACAGTGTGTCAGTGCCTGAGCTTTTGTCTCATTCTGAGCTCGACCCAGATGCAGACGGTTCCTTCACAGAAGCAGAGGCGCAGGTAAAGCGGATTCTGTTTGTCTTCGGATAAAGTTTACTGGGTTTTAGAAACTGTGTCACATCAAAATGTGAACATTTCCTTTGTTTTGCATAGGGACTGTTGGGAGGAGTGGATAAAGTAGACACAGTAGCATTTGAATCTATCTGGAATAATGTCAAAGAAAAATACATGTCAGAGGTAAGATGCTATACTTTTTTTTTTTAATAAACAGTAAATTTGTGTGAAATTCATGTAAATATTGTTGGCATCAGTCCAATGCAGACACCCCAGCACCAGAGGAAACTTCGCGGGAGGAAATAAACGAGCCCGTCTCTGACAACGAATCTGATCAGTACCCTGACGATGATATACCAGAGGATGAAGATGATGATGATGAAGAGGATGAAGATGATGACCGCGATGAGCATGACTATAAGGTCAGCTCACTGAATTTTTCATCAAACTTATGCTGGATGAGTCAGAGTTATTTTTGGAGCTAACTTATGTTTGATTTGCAGATCCCTCCTACAGCGAGGACTGAAGAAAAGAAGGATGATGATGAAGGAGCTATGCCTCCCTATGACCAAGAAACGCAGAACCTCATTGATGGTAAGAATGCGTTTAAAACTGAGTGACTCATCCTGTCCTGAGCAATAAGTATTTGACTCATCACAGATGTAGAAGCATGTCAGTTTGCATTTTAATGTTCTAATTTGAAATGAACTATTCATTATGTTTTGCAATAAATTGCATAGAAAAAGAATAAAATTCCCCAGCTGTGTATCTTTTATATGACACGAAGTTCATTACTTATGAAAGCATCAAGACGAAGTCATGATTTGCTCAGACCTTTTGTATGTTTGTGTGTGTTTATTGTGAGTTTGTTGTACGTGTATATTTCAAGTCTGTGCATCTGATTCCCAGCTGCTCAGAAAGCCAGGGATGAGTTTGATGAGGCTGAGAGAGCTCTCCGGGAAGTAGATGATCAGATCAGGTAAGTGCTCAGCCTGAATGTGAAGAAGCCTCTTTGCCAGTAATGCAATCAGCTTTTGTTAACGTAATGAGAGTTTAAATTTCAACAGCTGCATTGATTTTTATTTTTTTTCCACAATCAGTGAGTTATTGTAATTGAAACCTGTAAACAAATACTGTTTAATTTTGGATTTGATATTTGTTTCAGGAACCTTGAGAAGGAAATCTCTTTTGACTTTGGACCCAGTTCTGAATTTGCCTACCTCTATAGCCAGTGTTATGAGTTGACTACAAGCGAGTATGTATTGTAAAAAAATATATATATATTATTTTTTTAATGCTTTATATAATATTTATTATATATATTATATATTTATGAAGGTCTAAGTTTGTCTGTTTCTTTCAGGTACATCTATAGACTGTGTCCATTCAACAGGGTAACCCAGAAACCCAAGTTTGGTGGATCGGAAACTAACTTAGGGTAAGACAATATCTGTTCTTTCTGTTTCGCTTGGCTTTGCTTGAGTCTTTGCTCATCTGTGTTTGCCACCATTTTCTTTGTGTAGATCCTGGGGGAAATGGGCTGGTCCTGAGGACAGCATCTATTCTGTAATGAAGTATGAACATGGAACAGGTTGCTGGCAAGGCCCCAGCAGATCCACCACAGTGAGTGACACCCAGCCAGGCATCATTTAATCCTTTCTGTCTTAATTTGACTTTAAATAATTGCTGTTATTTTACAGAGAAACAATATAATTTGTTGTTTTCCCTTTTAGGTTAAGTTAACATGTGGGAAGGAAACTGTTGTGACGTCTACCTCAGAGCCTAGTCGCTGTGAGTACCTGATGGAGTTTACAAGCCCTGCAGTCTGTCAGGAGCCCCCAAGCCTGGAAATATCGAGTCATGAGCACCAAGAACTCTAGATCTTTTTGATTAGTAAGTAACTCCCAACTTCTGAGTATTTGTAGCAAACCAGTATCATCCTCCTTTCACGTCTTCCTGTCCATCCCTTTTATATACCAAAGGTTTCCGTGTGGCCAGCATTGTTTAAAGCTGGCATATTTTCTTCGCTTAACCAAATTAAAATGCTGTACAGTGTGAAGGTTTAGCATTTCAGAATTTTTTGAAGAATTAGGTAAAGCTTCATTTTAGAAGAAGAGCAGGCCAGCAGCAAGATCCAGTTAAAGGCAAGTTCATAATAATTCATCGTAGTGATTAAGAGGATTAGAATTAATGAATGGCAAGAACTTAATGATGTCCTGTAAGGGTAAGATGAATGCAAACAGTACTACAGTATTCCACATCAGCACTCTTACAATAGTGCTTTACTGCACACAGTTGGAACTTTAGAGTTTCTGGCTGTTTGAATGATTTCACAGGTATAAACATTGCTACCAGCTCAGATTCTAATCTGATTGTAAAATGAGTTCTTATTTTTAGAAAGTAATTTAGGGTTTGTTGTTGAATCACAGTTACTGTCACACATTTCATATCACAGCGATATAGTGATATCAAAGTATAAGTTTGCCCGGAAGCAGCCCACAGATGTCGTAAATGGTAAACAGATATCAGATACAGTTTTTCTTGAAATAGAAAGTGATGTAATGCTGCAAATTATGAAGCGTGGTTAATCTTAAATTAAATTGATTTCTTATAGCCATTTGTCTTAGATGTTGTGGATGATGCACAGTTGATAGTTATATACCTGATGTTAAAGTGCTTTAAAATAGTATGGTAATAGGGATTCTTATTAGAGATGCATCAACACTCATGTTTTTAAAATAAAAATTTGGACAGTAGCTGATACTGAAGTTTAGGGTTTTTTTTTTCCTTTTTTTAATAGTTTTGGTTTGTATTTATAGATAAATGTAACTGACTGGCTAGTGGCTATAAATTAGGCGAGTATCTGCCAACGCTGGTGTTTGCCAGTTACATCGGTGCATCTCTAATTGATCTGGTACAGCAAAATAAAACTTGAATGTGTCATCCTCTAACATTAACATGGCATCCATCTCGAATGTAAGCAATAATTAGGAGGCATCCATGCTGCAGATTCTTAGTCCTCAAGAATGAAACCATTAGGGATCAGTGACTAAATTGTTCTCCCTTTTTTAAATAACAACAAAGACATGACTTAGGCAAACAAGCCATTGAAATAAACATGTATGTGCTCCATCTTGCAGGTTGTTCTCAAGGGACCACAGTCACTACAGCAGTATGAAGTTGCCATGCTGTGAGCAGCATCACCTTGGTGTTGGTTAACAATTAAGAATAAATTCCAATGATTAGTTTCTCTTTCACTGCAGTAGCATCATCTAAATTTCCAACTTCCAGTGCTACCTGTTTATTTTAGCCTGTTTCTGTCCACTGTAGTGTCATTCCATTATTTTGAAATAAACTTCTTATCGTGCTGTTAAATTTTGTGTACCAGTGCTTTTTTTGTCAGAAATAAACTTTCAAATCTAAATAACTTTTCTTATGATCACAAAACATATGGATATATTACATATATCCAAACCTATTGATTATTAAATATTTAACTGAAGAGCTGGTGGAAATGTGTCATTTAAAAAAATAATTCAGTGTGCGTTATTGTTGCAATTATCGAAACACTCAAGCCAACAAACCAGCTTTACTGAATGTGCATGCGATTGTAAAATGACATTTTAATAGTGTTTTGACAATCAGTAAAAATCGAGCCGCTTGTATTTGTAGCTTTTATTTTATTTTTTTTTCTGGCATGTAAAGTACAAATAATTAAACAATTCCATGAAAAAGTCTTCAAGCGTCTTCAGCTGAAATCCCAGTAATAAATATCCTAGTCTAAACTGAAAGGTTTTTTTTTCTTTGTTAAATTTTGACATTGTTCATTTGGTCATGTTTGGAAGTATAAGATTTTGTATTTTTTTTCCGCAGACCATTGGTGTCAACGGAACTGTTTTGATCATTTTCACCTTTGATTTGTTCTACCATTCCAGGAAAAATGTAAGAAAAACATCACTAAGTTACTGCGTCCCCTCTTCTAAATAAATAGACACAAAATACAGTTGGTTGAGAAACAGAAGGACCACTCACCCCTTCAGTACCTAAAGACTCCCAAGGAAACCTTCCTGTAGCTTTTCTGAGCTCTGCACTATTTTGTTGGAGCTCCTGGTTAGGTTTCCAATTGTGTAATGAGGCTCAAGAAGCACAACTTGATACTGAAATCGATACAGGTGATCTCAGTATACAATGCAGCTATGTAAACTGAACCCCTAATATCCCGTTTTGTAAATCAAACCATCAGCATGAACAAGAAAGCTTCTTGTGAGCATATCAAATCAAATCCCTCCCTTCCTGGCTAGTTGAAGGACCCTCAGATGGGCCAAAGCCTGGCTACAGGGGCTGCGCTGTGTCTCAGGGGGTTCACCGAGTGGTTGAAAAAACAAGACTGTGATAAGATTAAATAATTAAAAGATTTTCATTTAACAAGACAAACAGAACACAGGCAGTAAAGGCATAACATCTAGCACAAAGCATGTATGTTTATACACTTCAATTAGTTAAATATAGCAGTGCATTCTTTGACTATGGAGAACGTTTCCAAATCGTACTTCTAAAGCTGTTTTTCTATTTGTCCCCCTTTTAAGAAACGAAATGGTGTAACCACAATTTTGGCAAACTTAAAATCTTTTAAACTTGCAAATATAATGAAATAAACCATAAATATACACAAAACATACTTTATACGAGGCAATAATAATAATCATAATAAATAGTTTTTAAGTTAACAATAAGTTAAAACTACAAGCTTAAAGTCGCCCAAATAATACAGTTTGTTGGCGCTATTTTGAATTTTTTCTGTTTAAATTATTTTATGTTGCAACAAAAGCTACCACAGACTTTACAAACACAATTGAACACAGATTGATTGAAAGAAAAAAATCTAACTAAGTCTAAAATCTGCATACACTGTAAACTGCAACTAATTAAATAATGGAAGAAAAATAACAAACTTTACCCAATCAATGCAACCAAACATAATCTTTGACCCATGTGTGTTCTCTATGGAAACATCAACAACACAAATACACTAATTTAACATGTGAGTCTTGATATGTAAATGAAATCAATAAATTACAGGAAAAATGATATTTGAAATTGACACGGGCTAAAACTGATGATATATTAGACAGTATTCCTTTCAAGGTCATTGAGAATTGCTCTATTAAGACAGCCAAATAATGCAGTTTGAGCTAGCATGGTCAGAGCACAAATTAGGGGCTGAGGAAGTGATTATGGCAATTTTGAGATCAGAGCTCTCATTGCTTGTTTGATTTCTTAACGAGTCTGTTCGTTTTTGCTCCTTTCACGATTCCGCAAACCATTTCAGTGTGACATTTAATTTCTTTTTTAAAAAATATATATCATTTGTTCTCAGTCAATATAAAAACAAAGCACATTGCACTTACTGTTCCATAGGAAAGTTTTTTTGTCTTTTTAAATGATTATTGTTGTTGCTCAAGCAGTGTAGTACTGTTTCCTGCCATTGTCCTTGGCTCTTTGCTGTACATCAGATGTAGGTCTTCGTATAGACTGTGTATGAAAGGTCGTTTTGGACTGCGGGTTTGGTTTCTTGGGTTGACTGTTCTACATCGGACATGGCTGGGTAAACAACTCCAGCTGCAGATCAACGTGGCCTGTTATCTCGGTTGTTCCTAACGTCTATCACTGGTCTCACCAAGTGCTCAGTCCTACTGTTCTATCTCTTTCAAATTGCATGACCAAAAATAGCTAGATTAGTCCTTTTATGTGGTCAGCTCTGGACACGCCACCAACAATCATTCAGAGTATTTCAGGGGATGAAACAGCATGAGTCAGATTGAAAGATGCCTGTGTAAGTATTTGAAGTGGTGCAACGGTTTTGAAGGATAAATTAGTCACAAGACAAAGCGGATGATTTAAATGTCGGGGGAAATATTATAGGAGGATGCGTTTTTCTTTCGTCGAGAGACTGATTCATCGCATTTATTTTTGATATGCCTCTTATCATTCGGTGTCTGCATGAAAGATGTGCAAATGGGATTGCTTGCATCTGTCACTTTTGGTTTAGTGATTTAAAGATTTATAAATGTAAACTGATATGCACAACTTATACGTTCAAAAAGTAATGATAACTGAAATTGTAGAGGGTCCTTATTCAATAAATAACATCGATTTGTACAGCAATTACTTAGGGAATATTATAGTTGGTCTTAATTGAACCTTCTTGTACTGACTTGCAAAGCAATTCTTTGGCAAAACTCAAATCTATCTAATCGTAAAGACTCATGCTCAATCTTCGTTGTGAATCTGCGTCACTGTTTCAATCTGCATTTTACTTTTTTATTTAATTTTGCAAGCAACTTCTAGAATTTTTCAGCTGGGATGAGCTGGGCTCATTGCAGCTTTATCTGGGATTCTCAAGTCAAAGAACTTCATTTCACTGCACCATCATTGAAGCAACACTGTACACAACTTCAGGACAAGAGATGTGTGTGTATGTGTGTCTAAGCAGTCAAAAGTATAGATATGTCTGTCAGGCTATACCCTCAACTGTTTACCTGTAACTTTATTTTTTTCTCCATCAAATTTGTTCTTGTTAGGTTTGGTTTCAATCGTCTTGATATGGTTAGACAGTTAAGTTTGTATGAGATACATTGTTCCTTCGCCCCCTCCCCAAATCCCCACCCATACACCGCATGCTTGTTCCCCCTTGCTCTGCAAAGATCAGAGGGTTTAAAATAAAGCCATGCGATGTCCCAATTTTTCCAAGCTTAAGAATCTGTAAAAATTCAGCACAAGGTCTTGTTCCTTTGTATGTATAAAAATAGATTTATCTCTAATGTAATCCTTTCAAAGAGATCGTCCTCTTTGGCTAACACAGCGTCATTTAGAAAAGCAAAAAGCAAAAATGTCTTGAATATAGTTGACCTTATTTAATCTATTAACGTGTGCAGTTGTCTTGATATTGAAAGACATTAGCTCTCCCCCATGGTAAATCATCAGTCTGGGCTCTAACAGACATTTCAACTAGACAGGTTGGCCTTAATGTTTCATCAAGGGTGCCATAAATAATCTTCATGCAGTTGGGTTGGGGATATTTTAGAAATGCTATTTTAGTGGTTGTGCCAAACAGATCTGAAGCAAATAAATAAATACTTTTCTGTTGTAAACAGAAGTATAATTATGACACTTTCTTTTCTGCAAGCTTGATTTTGTGCAGTCATCTCTTGATAGGGCAGGAGTTCAAAGTTTCTGCGAAGCTTTTGTGAGAATCAAAGGGTTTTAAAGTAAAACTGAGGAGCGTTTAGCAAAGTTGGAGGAGCTGTTAATATTTCTCCTCACTGGATCAGTGATAATCTTTACATTGCTGGATATCATCACTCGCAGACATGACTCTAAGTCAACTTTAAGTGCTCAGTCTTTAGGAACTGCAGTTTACTTAATCTGCTCTATTCATATTTTTACCCATATATTCTCCTGAAATGTAAAACTTTGACCTCATTTGTTCAGGGAGCTTCTATCTGTGCACTCAAGAATAATACCGGTGCTCTTGAGTTTTTGCTCATCTGTGTTGTTTCACAGCAGACCTGCTTTGGCCGTTGTTGAGTTCACAATTTTTCAGTAGTAACCCCTTTTTCTTTTTCTTTTTTCTCAAAAGCATTTAAAATCGAAACAAATGGTCTTTGTCTTCTCTTGACCTTTTGGCAAAGGATCTCATGCCAGATGATGGCTGACAGAGCAAAATACAATCATCTGAAAATGATGCAAAAAGCAAAACAACACCGGTATTTCCCTTCGACGTGTTATGGTGAAACACTTTTCATCTCGCACTCTTCTCTGTCATGGCCACCGGAGACTTACTAATGAACACTGTCACCATGGGAGCCCTGCCACTCTGCTCTAAGTTCACAGACAGTCTGCTTGTATTAGATCCATCTTAAGGACCGATTAGAAAAAATACAGCTTTACTGGACTAAATATGTGTAAATCTTCTAGTTACTGAACTGTGTTTCTGTGATACATAAGTGTAGTATTGTGTTGTTTGTTGTGAGACTGTGAGGGAAAGTGATTCTGATGGCCTTCGAACTACTCTTTTCTGTGACCAGTATTCATTAGTTAACCTAAATCATATTGGGTCTGAGCTGAACAAGCCCAGATAGGGTAGAGAAACTGCCTTTACGCTAGGCACCACCTAATGCAGGTCAGGAAACAGTAGTCAAAGTTTCTAGAAAATGCTTACATACTCGGCTATTATAACCACCTTAAATATTGAATATATAGTTATATTTTAATAGACGTATATAAGAGAACACTGTTTTTTAATTTCATTTTCTTTGATCTAAAAAAACTTGCTGATTCAAAATGCCCAAGTGTAAAAAAAGTGACTACATTCTCTCCAGCGAGATAATGGGAGAGATGGTGGGGTAAGAGTTTGGGTAAATTGCACATATTTCGTTCACTTAAATTGTTTGATCGTTTTGTTCATCAGTTGTCGCTATTTGCCTGAATTCAATCAAAGCACTCAGTACACATTCTCCGTCACATTCGTTAGACTGTCTCCTAAATAGATAGCTCTTGCCCCTACCCAACAAACCAGCTACGTACCCCTTCTAATTCAATCCAGGCAAATACAGGGAAGGACTAGCATGTTGTGTAAAGAGAAAAGAAAAACTCCACTAGTGTGTGTTTACTTGAAACTCTGACTTGTGTATGCTTGCATATGGATATGTTTGTGTCGTGTGTGTGCATGTATGCATGTCTGTGTGTCTGCGTGTCTGTGATTCCGTTTTTATGAATTTTTGTGAGAGAGACTCAGTCCAGGCCCATGTAGAGTGATGGCACAGGGAGCTGCTCTCCCTGCAGGTCGAAGGAGCTGGCGGCAACAGCCTCTCTCTCTCAGGCCTTGTGCTGCTTACTGGTCTTGAAGGAAACCTGCAGCACGCGGTCACCCAGGCGATAGCCATTAAGGCTAGCAATAGCCATGGCAGCTTCATCGTAGTTGGTCATGGTGACAAAGCCAAAGCCCTTACATTTGTTGGTGGTGAAGTCACGGATGACCTTGACATTGGTGACTGCACCGAAAGGCCCGAAGAGCTGCCACAGGACGCTTTCGTCCGCCTCAGGGGACAGGTTGTACACAAAGATGCACCAGCCGGCTCCAGTTGGACCGGTAAGGTTGACGCCGGCCAAACTGGTCATGCTGTCAATGGTGATGGGTGAGAATCTGGGGAAGAGAGTGGGAGAACTACCATGGGTGTCATTCTGAAGTTCCACACAGCATTCAGTGCTCTATACTGTCTCTTATGAGCGTGTGTCTTTGAGAAATGTTAACGCTTGTAGTCAGGCATGGAGTCAGGGGACCCCATCTCCTTCCCCTCTCCTGCACAGTTATGTAGGTAAATATGTGTGGGCACCACAGTGGCTCCAAACTACCTGCTTTCATACAAAATGACACTGTGAGCCCTGAGACAAGACACCCACACAATCTGCATATTTTCTCATTTTCTCTGCTGACCAAAGCCTCTGGAAGAATTAAACACATGAATCACGATGTTCAACGGAAATCACAGTATTGAACAAAACACAGAAACCTAGAGAGGGATGAAAAGCAAATTGGAATCAAATCATACAAAAACTGGAGCAAACAGAGGAGACGCAAACGGAATCTGGTATGTCCATGCTGGTGAAAAAAAGGGGACATTAAAGCAACTGAAACTGACAATGTTAGTTCATAAATAAATACATAGAAATTATTTCTATTAATCAAAACAAAAGAACAAAAGGTTAAACAAAGCCATGCCAGAATACCCTGCTGTCGGAATGCTGCATCATTGCCTAATGCAATTACAGATAGTGTTTTGTTGGCTCGGCTGCTTCTGTAGCATGGTTAAATGGGTTGTGGGCATTAAGAATTATGGCTAGTATCTGATTTTGAGATGAAGTCAGCAGGTGGTATTCCGGGCACTTTGTTTGAGGTTTTATTTTGGCATGGATGCTTTTGAAAGTACACCTTTGGCATTTACCTCTTGACTCCGTAGCTGGCGTTTAGTAAATTGTCGAGTCTGCAACGCAAGAGGGAGAATGAAGGGGATGCAGAAGTTAGTTATGAGATCTACAAGGAAGGGGGGGCTTTCATGTTAACATGTTGCTCCTTCACCAGCTGGCCTCCAGAGGGCATCCTTCACTGCAGCGTAGTCCCAAACCATCCAACCACAAACTGATGATGTTTCAAATTGGCCTGCTGGTTTTTATTTAAGCTCCAGAGTAATATGTTATTTTACATCTACTTATTCAAATTAAGTATTCATACTGAGCAAGTGAGCATTCCAAATCTGGGGGTGTCTACAGTTTGTGAAGTCCCTTAAAAATATTTCATGCTGGAAGCCTTGGAAAACTTTTTATTCATAATTATCCACATAGATGTGGATAACATCTATCAGTATTATGCCTAAATGCCTATTAAGTATAGGCGACATTCATTTAACTTTGCTTTTTTTGTTGTATTTGGGAAAAATCTGGTTTCTTACATTGGCTTTGAGCTGTTATTTGGATCGGGTCCCTTTCCCAGTGAAGGGATCACACTGCAGTGTAAAAGAAAGTCAGAGAAAGAAATTGAGAAGGAGGGACACCATATTGCCATTTCCTTCTTTACTAGAACGTAAAAAAATAGCTTAATATGTATTATAGCGACAGACAATCTGTTATTTATTCTTTAATCATTCTCCGTATTGTTAAACTAGATCACATTTACTAATTTGTGAATGTGCCACTTCAAAAATATTCAGATGCATTTACTCTTAGCCATTCTCTGATTTAGTTTAGAAAAACTCGCTGACTTGGCTACTGACACAGTAATGATATTCCATGTCTTACTAAAACAATACAATGCTGACACACTTGCAATATTACAAGTTGGATTTGCTATTATTGAGTTTGCTTAAGCTCAACGACAGAGCAGGATAACCTGTGACTTGGCCTTGAAATTATATTTATTTACAGACTATCTGTTGGTTAGTAAGGGACTCATACATCGGGTGGTATGAGGTTGGTAAAGGTTCAGTACCTGAAACGCTGAGTCTGGTGGTGGAGGGGTCCCGTGTAGCGGCGAGCAGCAGTCTGGTACAGCTGAGTCAGTAAGGCCTGGCCTGTCTTCTGGCTGGGGTTGTTGGCGAACTTGACAGTGATGGGCTCAGCAGCACCCAAAGGCTTCTGTCCGTTCAGTCCTTTGATGGCCTCCTCTGCTTCATTTCTCTTGTCAAACCGGATGAAGCCCACTCCTCGTGATATGCCTGCTCCGAATAGCAAAGCAGGACAATGTTACTACCTTGGCATCAGTGTTGCTTCCTGCAAGTGTGACTGGTCTGACACGGGCTGTATTGATATATAGTTTATCCCAAAAAACTGACTGACAGTACCTGTAACTTGGTCCACTAAGATCCGTGAGGTGATGATCCGACCATATTGGGAGAACAGCTGTTCCATGTCCTTCTGGCTCATTGTTTTAGGGAGTCCACTAACATAAAGGTTGGCATCGCGAATGGAAGCCGAACTAGGCCGGGCATACGATACCTATAACGCACAATATAACATAATCACTGTGTTTTGTTTTTTGTATTTTTTTTGGTTTGGAACAATTTATAGCAGAAAAAAGAGGAAGAAGGAATAGCAGAATAAAGAAGAACCATCACTTTGACTGGAGGCACATGTTAGCTAAAACTAGACTAAAACTAGACCCAGTTGTCTTTTTGGTGTCTGTGGACTTAATCAGAGTCATAATGAGAGCATTGCAGACATGCTATAACGGCTGTAACCGTTACCCACACCGAGTGTCAGCTTTGTTTTGTACTTAAAAAAAAAAATCAGCCTTAGTTGATATATTTTCCTGAATTCACCAGTGACTTAATTAGTGCATGGTCATTTTCTAATACATCTGTGTTTATATCCCTTATGGTTTTCTGTTGGTCTACTTTCAGAACATTTTGAGTTAGTGGTGCAGAGCGGGATCTAATTGGCTGTAAAAGCAATAGACACGTTCTCATTTTTGTGTTTATAGGAACACGTGAGCACTTCTGTGACAGATAGTCCAGTCCAGTGCATTGTTAAAAGTGGTGTGTTTGTGTGTGATGGAGAGACAGAGTGAGTGTTGTCTGAGATAGGCTGAGCTGCCCTCCCTGTCCTGCCTCCTTCCTTTGTCTCTATTCTCCGGGGAAGAACAGCTCTACAGGCAAACAGCAAACAATGTGATTGCATCACAAGAATTGCAAGATTCCCAATAACATATAAACATGGTTTTCACACACACCCGCGTGCTATTTGTCTGCATGTATATGGTGTAATGAATGCAAATGTATTTAGAAGTAGTTGCACTATTCTTTAGTTTGTTCTGGCACAAAGAAAACAGTGATAAGAAGTACTACACATATATTGTAGATATCTTCAGTGTGAATACAGGTGTTCTGATTTTATCCATCACTGCTAAGCACTAGTGTCTATTGTGCACACAGATGGACTGTATAAGCAGGAGGGTTGTGTGTTGGAGTGATTAGGGTGTTCGGGACGAGTCAGGGGGGAGTCACTGTGTTCGGGGAACAGAGGCTGCCCTATAATTAACCCTCTCGCTGTCGCTCCCACAGTACAGATGGTGCCTGAAGCCCATATGGCCTCTAATCCTGTCATTGGCATTCTGCTCTTTGAGCTACCCCCTACCCTTCTACTGCTGCCCCCACCCTAACACCTTCACCCCTTTCTATTGAAGCTTCCTTCAAAATCAGGAAGATGAAACCGGTCTATGGCCGCATGAATTATTTTTGAGATTTAAGAATAAATTACAAAGCAGTTAATTACAGACAGAGTCATCTATGTATAGATACATTAAATATGAATGATCTTATATGATTAACATTGCAGCGTAATAATTATCATGACAGTCTCATTACTCCTACTCTAGAGTGAAAGTAAATTCACAAGGTTATGTGCACTTTTAATATAATATAAAATACGATTTGTCTGTCTGTTTATCCAAAAAGTAAGCATATACAGTCTGTGACTTCAAGCGAATTGTTTGATCAGCCATAAGCCATTTTGAAGGACAGCTGTTTTAGGATCACCTGCTCTGCTCTTTGAAAAATTCGATTTTTCAATCCTGCAGTTCATCTCAATCTTTGATCTTCTTTTATTGTGTTCGGGGGATGGAGAGAATCAGTTTTTATGCCCCCTCATCTGATTTTGGGACAAAGGAGCCCCCCTAATTAGCCTAGATTGGAGGCAGATGGGCTAACCTGGACTGACCCTCATGCACCACAGTCAGGCTTCCTAATTACATTTCCATCACAATAACCTTTGCATGCTGTCCGCCCCTTGCTTTCTGACCTCCACTCTCTCCTCCTCTTTCAGCCTTTCTCTCACTTCCTTTGTTCTAGCCTTCTGCCCCCTCATCCCCATTTTCTTCCCCTCCCTCTGTCATGTCTGTCACTGCCTCTTTCAGCAACCCCCTTGACAAAATCTACACTTCCTCTCTCTGTCTAGCATGCTGTGAAGAATAAAAAAAAAACAGAGCGCAAAATTTGTTCAGTTCTGCTTACCTTGATTGTTTTAGTCTGCAATTTGAGACCATTGAGTGTGTTAATAGCCTTGTCTGCATCATTTGGGTCGACATAGTTTACAAAGCCATATCCCAAACTCTGTCCTGGAGACAAAGAGAAAGAAATAGATGAAGTTTGGGATTCTCCAAAACAACAAACAAAAATCATATTTTTTGGCATGTACAGTGTGTTGCACCTGTTATCTTGTCTCTGACTAGCTTGCAGGACTCAATTTCTCCAATGCTACCAAACAAACTTTTGAATTCTTCCTGGGTCATGTTCTGAGGCAGATAGTTGACGATCAGGTTGGTTTTGCTGTCATCTGTGGAGCCATTTGTGCTGATGACTGGGCCATTAGGCAGACTGGTTCCGCTTGGACCGTTGGACACCTGGGTTTCCATGGTGCTGATTATCTGCTGAGGAAGAGGGTGGAGTTAGATTCATAATTCACAAAGAGACATGGTGGTGATCGGTGCTGATATAAATATAATATTTATCACACCATTTTGCAAATGCAAATATAACCGCGCACACAGACTGTCCACTTTGTCACTGTCAGAAGGAAAGGTCAGGAATCAGCAATGCTAAAATGGAGACGGATACCAGCTCTGATTTATTATCCCCCACCCACCCCCACTGCACCCCATATTTCCTCCTCTCTCGCTCTCTGCCTCTGGTCCTGCAGATGTCACAGTCCCTTTTCCCTTTCTCCTCCCCTCCCCCCACTCTTTTCCAGGGTCAAACACCATTACATCATTACACAGGGATGGATAATAGTGATGGTAGAAGTGTGTGTGTGTGTGTGTGTGTGTGTGTGTGTGTGTGTGTGTGTGTGTGTGTGTGTGTGTGTGTGTGTGTGTGTGTGTGTGTGTGTGTGTGTAAGGTTGGCAAGAGACTGGGGGAGTTAGGAGTGGCAGAGGTCGAGATTATGGACAAAGGGAAGAAAGCGGCACTGTTAAATGGATTTGATGCTACAATAAAAGGAGAATACCACGGTTTGGTTAAAAGATAAATCGGGATTACATGTTTGCTCTTCTGCCTTTGTGTTTCCTAGTGGTCAGCTGACAGTGGAGTAAGGGTATGGGTTAGTGTACAGTACTATGCTCATGTCTGCTGTGTTGCTCTGGTGTGCACCATCTTGCTTAACGTCAGCCACGTGGGATTTCAAGGAACATCTGTTTGGTCGCAAACAAAACTTCCTGAATTATTTTCCACCCACTCACTCACAAGCAACACCTACTGCTTGGTGTTTAGAGAAACATATGTAGCATAAGCCTTCATAGGAAATGACCATGAACTCTGTTCACATTAAACTACACTGAACTGATGGAGATAGCTCAACTGTATGAGATTACTGTGGTAGTCTTACATACCATGCTTTAAAAATAACCACCTAAATGTGTAAGTCTATGATTCTCACATTTACTTATTTTTTTAACTTAAGGTCTAAAGTCATTTATTTGGATTTGATTCCCTTCACTTGTCAAAATAAATGAGCATTCATGTTTTTGAATCATGACGCCAAACGATCACCTTTATAGCACGGCCCTGCTGTGCCTTTGCAGTATATTTTTGAGTATAAAATTTCAGCTTTTATGCAGCTCAGTAACTCCATAAGTTGTCTGAATAAATAACGCTTGCGTGGTGGTGGAGGCCAAAATGTAAATTTTGATGTCAGATTGCTGGATTGAGCTGCGGCAGAACTGGGTGGGTGTTATGCAAGTCAAATGGGCTAAATGAATCTTCTCTTGGATGCTTACAGTGTACTCAAAAGCAACAAAGGGACTTAATTAATAAATCCTCAAAGTTATTTTGAAATTTGCATGCTTGATGGAGAACTTATTGTAGGTGTCCTTGAATCACTAAACAGTATAACAGGAACACATATTTATCTTTAGCTCTTTGAAGCATGTACTTTTAATGGACAATTGGTGTTATTTAAAAAAAAAAATTTTTTTATTGGAAATACCAGGATGGTTAGCAGACAGAATTGACTTGTAACCTCATGTCATCTCTTCTAAAACAAAAAACATATCATTGTTTCTGTGTTAGGACTCATTTTACTGCAAAGGACTCATTTCTTCCTTTGTGTGTTTAATGTATTTGTCATTTCATGTGCTCTCCTTCTTTTTCTAGTCCCCCTGAATAGGTCTGTCTAATGAAACCTGCTTTTTCCCTTGCTTCTGTGACCGGCTGTCTTGCTTTGAGCCTCACCTTGACTCACGTTGCCCAGGTAACAGCCCCTCAAAGACTGCATTGTTTCAAATGGCTGAAAAAGCTTTCTTACCGTAGGCTGAGTGTGTGTCTGTTCTCATTAAGAGCGCACAGGTTAGACATTCGTCCGCCTTTTATTCTGTGTATTGTATGGCTTTGTAGGAAATATAAGTCAGATTGACAATGACAAGGGGCGAAGCAGCGCAGTGACAGAGTTAAAGCAGCCTAAAAATAAAATACTTCAAACACACATCTACGCACAAACAGCAGATGACATAAAATAGCAATCTGTCAAGCAAAGGTTTTGATGTCCAGCTGTAATGCCAAGTGAATATCACTTGCGTGCCCCTCTAAATGATAATGATGAGTTACACGTCTTGACAAAATAAGGTGGAGTCAAGCGGTTATGTTATTCATTGTTATAATAACCTAGTACATTGTTGTGTGATGTGATGCATCTGACTAACAGAAACACAAACAGCTGAATGTGTCCCAAATATGACAGAAGCATTTCGAGGGAGGGGGAAAAAAACAAAAAACATATTAGAGCAAATTTGACTCGCCAACGAAAATAACCCTCAGCATGGCAGAGCACACATTCCCAGTGAACAGTGTGAAGTTATATAATTCACAGAGCCACCGAGGAAAGGGCTGGGCTCAGAGATTGGCTGACACAAGCAGCAACTGAGATTAAGATTTTCATATAGAAACCGAGAGCAACAGCATGCTTGGAAGTTATTTGAAACAAATAGAATTTTTTTAGGCTGTCATATTTCATTTTATACACCACCAACAATAAGCAAATACTCTGGATTGCAGTAACCCAATTACTGTGTAATATAGAGAAATTACTGGGATGGATGCACAACAGCATGAATAATCGCGATATGCTATAAGTATACACATACTCCAGCTAGTGGCTCCAGAGATTTTTAAGTATTAGTGACAAATACAAAGATCTCTCCAGGGCTAGTTAGATTTCCTAATTGTGTAAATCCTTTGCTGCCTTTCATTACCCATTTTTCTGAATCACTGTCTAAAAAGAATGAAAACAAGCCAAATAAAGACAATTTTTAAAAATATTTTGCTGTGGTAGCTCTGTGTGTTCCCCCACCTCGACTACTTTCGTCTATTTTGGGGTTCTGCGAGATCTCCCTTAATATTTAATGTACTGCATCAGCATCGCCTACACATGGTCCCAGACTTGCACGCAAACAAGAGTCCTGCCTCCACTGCCAAACACATGAACCCAGACTTGCACGCAAAGCCCTGCCTCCACTGCCAAGCACACATTCCACCTACACAGTACACTATTAAATTACAAAACACAGAAGCATTACAAGACTAAATGTAAACGCAGTCTGTATTCTCTGTCTTCTGATGCATATAAACAGCTTCCCCAATTCATTTCTGCTCCAAATGCACTAAAGGACTCCAGGCTATAATGTACGGAAGAATAACACTTTCCCAGTTTAGCTCATAACATGGGATTTACCACATTAGAGGTTACAGTTTGGATGTAACATCTAGCGTTTTGACACAAAGGTCACGCAAGGGAATTATAAGCTCAGTGTAGAGGTAGATTCACTTGCCCTGCCTGTGTTATGTGTATCTTTAAATCAGTCAGAATGCACAGTAAATGTATTTAGATAGACACGGAATTAGAATCACAACTAAGATTTCTTCTTTTAAGACATAACCTGTCCCTATTTCACATTTTAATGCGTTATGTAAAGATTTTTTGTTTTTGAATTTTTCTTTTTTCTGGAAGGCATGAATCAAAAGTAAATGCAAGGCTAAAGTGTAAATGAGCCTTCTAAATAACACAGATTACAGGATTATCCCAAACAAAGGGCATTAGCCACACTCTCTGCAGCTTAAGGGATCATGGTGGCAGCTGTAACACAACAGGACGACAGGAGTCACAGCTCATGTCAGCCATGCGCTCAGACTCCATCCTATTCTCTACTCCACAGACTACAAATGAAAGATTTCTAACAGATTTCAGCTCTCGGAGGAGCGCCTGTGCACCGCTTTGATAAAATCGCAGCAGACAAAGGCGAAGGAGAGAAATCTTGCAAGTCCTCGTAGCATGCGGGTCGCTATCCAGCGTGCTGAAAAAGGGAGTGGCTTTCGGACGGTCTCATTTTGAGGATGGCGATGGCCGTGAATCAACCGAAGACCACCGAATCGTCATTATTATTAACACTAATGGTTTTAATTCGAAGTACGAGCAAAAACAATAAAAATAAAAATAGGACCATAACAATTAAAGTATGATAAACGCAAAACAGAAAATCTCGATTTGTCTTTTTCTCTTATTTCTCCCTGTTTTAAAAAGCCAAGACTTGTGAGCTCTGCAGGCATTCATGAACCGGAGCGCCTATTTGCTGAATAAACGTATTGAAACGACCAAACAAAAGAGCCACCCGTTCCTCCTCTTCTCTCTCGCAGAGGCTATGGCAGCGCTATGAATATTAATGTAAACAGTGGCGCTTTGTGTCGTGGCCAGGGGGCTGCAGGACTCTCCGGGAACAATGATTGTTACAGTCACCAGCTCCGAGTTAAAAAAACGCCACGATAGGTCAAATATAAAATCCAAAGTATTTATTAGCGCTTTAAAATGGGTTACTTTTTCTCTTTCAGAACGGGGCTCTTTTAATTATTTGTTTAATAACTGCCTTTGACATAAAGCATTCTTGAATTCATTATATATTTATATATAATTAATTTACAGTTATATATATTTTTAAAAAAATGAACTGTCACATAAAATATAGAATTATTTAACTCTTTATGAAATTATCACTGTCGTTGTGTTAGGATTTTGCAAACAGGTAAATTCTATAGTCTCAGAGAAAGATGTGTTTTCTAACTCGGCCTGCTGGGTTTATTTGTTGTTAACTATATAAAGTGGTGGGCAACAGGAGGCATTTAACCACTTATTTGAATGGGATTTTACGTCTCGACCTAGGACCCAGCATAGTTGTAAATAAATGACATTAAGCCTACGCTTATAATCGTTTAAACGTTTTATTTCTGACGCCAGGCTTAAAGATTCACGTTTAAATCTGTGCGACTTAAGATCAAACAGCTGGTTTTACTGTGATGTCCTCGACTGTCCTTGTCCTTGAATTGTGTAAGTGCCTTGGAAAGGTTATCTGACTCAACGCTTTTATTTGCTTGGCACTGCGGTACAGGCATGGGAGACTGCGGACCATGTGGAGGGGAGCCACTGTCGGTGTGACACTGTCTAGGCCTGCAAGAGGACAATAGGTAACGTACAGAGCGAAGCGAAACCACAAGTGCAATTGGAAACGAGACAATAAGTGGACAACAAATCAGACCGATCCTGTCCACCTCCGTGTTGCACACTTTTTCTGAGCAATATTTCAAATTCCTTGAAATGATCTTACAGGTTATATTTTTTTCGAGGACTATCTGCCTCTCGTCCTGCTTCCTCTGAGTGTTAAATAATTTATTTTGTGTACTATTATTAGCCATAGACTGAGCAACCTGAACAGTTTATCATGTTTAAATATGTCAAGCTCTAATTAATAATTACGCAATTCCCAAAAAACGAAATTAACGGTCATTTTTATTTTTCACTCTTATAAATACTTACTGCTCTCCTGCGCGCAATATTAAGCTTTTTTATCTTCAGCCTTTACGCTTATTCTCTGTTTCTTGGTTATTCATTTGCTTCAATAATTTTATGCAAACGTGTCTGGTCTTAATTCGCCTGTTTGGATAAACTGCATTCAAGAAGAGCATTTGAAGAGGAAAAGCTGAATAGGTCGTTTGAGGCTTCAAGGCCCTTGTTGGGTGCTCAGGTCCAGCAGAGACACGCCCAATCCGACCGTCGGCACACAGCAAAGCTAATTTATCAGCGCTCCTCGGATGAAAGGAGACGAGCGCACTGCGAGCAAGCATGGCCATCTTGTAGCCTACGTGAGCGCTGTGAAACTCGGAGAAATCTGCTTAAAATGGAGATGTCCGTGTGCGGCCTTTACTGTCGCGGCCTCTGAGATTTCCAGCCCATTTACTCGGTTACATCGCAACGAGAACCCGGAGGAATTTGGACTTTGTCTGATTCAATGCTAACCAATGGGTGCGTAATCTCTCTCCTCCCCCTCCCTCTCACGGAGTGACTCGACCCTTTTTCCCTCCCTTTGCCTCGCTGGATGGGCCCTCAGCCTCCGAGGCATCATGTTTTGTCTCAGAAAGCCGTCTCCAGCATCCTTGTTCTGCACCAGGCAGAGAAAGCCCGTCCTCCCCCCGCGCTGAACCGCCTCATGGCATTTCTCCCTCTCCATCACTCCGACCCTGCAGGATTCCTACATCTTGACTGCTTATTACGAAAGAACTATAACCAGAGCTGCGACATTTAGGCACTTGTAGTAGCTATGATGCTAAAACGTAAAACGTTTGCTACAGAAAATGGCAGGGAAAAAAAGAAAAAGAGAATTCTTTCAACGCGGAGGATGACTGCAGGCTGGAGCGCAGCCGGCATGGCGCATCACTCAGTATGAGATTACTAACTGCCTGTATTGATTGTTAATCTTATCGTAATAATAAGGCATCGCATATTGGACTTAAACTTTTGACACTAATCCCAACACTCCTGCATGTCTTGGCATAACCACAGATCTGGGTTATAATCTCCACAAAAAAAGCATGAGTAGAAAAAAAAGATGTTACATGGATCTGTCTACGACTAGCTGCATCACATGTGTACACAAAGGGACTGAGGTAGAATGTAAGCTACAGCATCTCCCTCACAAATATAAGAGAAATAGAGGCATACGTACAGTAACCATTCTTGACGTACAATGAAAGAAATCTAGGTCCTCCTTTGCACTGGTCTTGAATCTGAAGGCTGAGTCTCTTATATGCTCTTCGGCCTTTATGTTATTTGGCCCTTATGTTCTGTCAGGAGTGAAACTTAAAAGAAAAAAAAAGAAAAAAAGGAAAAAAATACAATCTTCGCCAAGGGATCTCAGCCCTCTGAGATTGTATGTGTCCTCTATAGGATGAAATGAGGAGAAAGGGCTTTTCTACTGGATGATGATGAGGGAGAGCGTTCTCTCCGAGTGGCGTGGGTGATGGTTCAGAAAAAAAGAGAAGCAGTGATCCTCAGCAGGGTGTGTCCAGGGGAGGGTGTTCTGGTTCTGCTGTTTTTTTGTGTGTAATTCCTTGCTCCTCTCGCAGTCTCCTTCTGTGCCTCTGCTGCAATGTTCTTCTTTTATGCGTCCTCCTGGCTGGCAGAGCGCGCTGCTGATTGGCTATTTGTGCAGGGAGGGTACTACATGGCAGCCATTGCAATGCGCTCGTCTCCCATTATCCCCTTCAGGAGAGATCACCGAGAGTCCTCCCCCTCTTCCATCCCTGCCCTTCCATCTCTCCACTCCCTCCTTCTCGCTGCCCTTCCTTTCTTCCTGCCCCCCTCTTCACACACACACACGCAGAGCAGTGTGAATAGGGCTCCACCTGCACTTTCAGAACAGATGGGTGCAGAAGAAGACAGTGGACTTGTCTCTCTCATTCCCCACACTTTGCACTCACTTCGGCCTCAGCACAGCCCCTTCCTTTCTCTCTTAGTCTTCATTTAGGCCTGCCTGACACCATAGCAAACAACTACGCTCCATAGGCCTTTGTCTTTCCAAATAAAAGCAATGTAGAGTGAAGATCAACAGACTTTCTCAGTCCACATTCATAGCTTGTATTTACAGAATTAAAGCAAAAAGGAAGACTAGAGAGCTATGCCACAATTTGGTGTGAATTGCAGATACACACAAAGCCTAAGATCCATACGATGGCTGATGATTTCTGGACATCTCATATGCAAGGCAGATGGTTAGCTATAGAGTCAGGTGCAGACGTGGGAATAACAAATTAGATAGACCTCAAATTAATTCAGGTCTGTTCATTTATAAGTTGAGAAAGGTACAGTTGTAGTTCACATCAAGCTGTGCCAAATAGTCTTTTTTTTCCCTTTGCTTTATGATCAGAAATGTGGCCGGTAGTGATTTTTGTCTTGCTTTACGATTCCAATATCCCCATCCTTAGTAGTTATCAGCCCTCTCTGCCCACCTCCTGCTGCTCCCTCCTATGTCCCTTGCTGTGTGGTGAGTGCTCACTGAGACATGCTGTTTGGGCTCATCTATAATGCATCCCCTGCCCCGGGACATCATGTGTGACAAATGACCTATTTCTGTGCAGACCCCCATAGGGCCTTGACCTGAGGGGGTGGGTGGGGTATGCGTGCGAGTATGCATAAATCAGTGTATGTTTGTTTATTTGTGCATGAGGCTATGGTTTTTGTTGATGTGAGGAATTGAGATGATGAATGAAGGTTGGTGCTGTGCGTGGAATTAATGCCTCCTGAGTCTTTTTTAACTGCGGATGAGTAGTAAAAGTGTGCCGATTGGTTCATCTCCTCTGCTGTGCTCTCCCTAAGTGACACTGAGGAACCTTCAGGTATCTGTGGTGTTACCATCTGTGGATGGATGTTGGCTTACTTTCATAATAAAATACAGGGCAGGAATCAGAAAGAACTCATTTAATTTTACTTTGTGTCTCTTACTGTTCTTCACACCTTACAGTCCCGATCACTCTTGTAGACCCCCCTCTTCCTTTCTGTCATTGTCCCACAGCTCTCTTCCAGTTAGATTCTGAACATGGGCTCTGTCTGATATTTTACATAATTGCCTTACATAAGTAGCAAGCTTGGCTCAGAGCTTGGATGATATTAGCGGAGATGAATATTGCATGAGGAAAGCACTCGTTAAGCGTTAATAAGAGGATAGAGATGGAGCCCCACTGTCAGTCTGTCTTAACCCCGCCCCCACCGTTCTGACAAGCAGTGACTCAACTCAGCCTGGATGCGTTGGAGCCTTTGAGTCAGTTTGTTAAAGAGGGAGAACGAGAGTGTGCATGTGTGTGCAATAGCACACATGTGCGTACGCTTCTACTGGCGTGCATGGACGTCTGAGGTGAGACGACGAGATTCGGTCATTAGGTGCTTGTGTTTTTTCCACCTTTGTTTGCTGAATAAAAGCGGCTCTTGTAACACAAAGGCGCCCAGGACTGTCAACTGACTGCAGGCCCACTTACAGTTCACACTTAATGTGAATAAATGGGCTTAATTGTGGCCCCTCATTAGAGCCCTGGTTAGTAGCACGGCAGCTGAATCCTCCTCTGTGAATAAGAGGGCATTTAAAGCTCCTATTGTGTATTACTGAATCAAAGGATCAAGCATTGGTTTTGCTTAAAAACCTTTTTGTTATTCCACTGATTATTTTCTTATTGTTGAGGGTTCTCCACTAGTGGTGATTAGGAGTCTTGTTGGGGTGGTCCTTTTCTCTTTGTATATCGTGGAATGCACCTTGATGCCAAAGAGCTGAATAAAATTAATACACTGATTCTGAAGGCCGTCAGCATTCATAGGAAGCTGCTAACTCTTCAAATAGCTTAGAAAGTACAACAATAGCAGAAATTGATGCATCTTTTATGATATATTTTTATATATACAGTAGATCTGCCAATACAGTGATAAATATGTTATATATTAGACATCTGGGTGGTGAATATAGGTTTGTTGAAGAATTCAGGTCTAAATTCGTTAGGTTGGATTTTCTGTTCTTCATCTTTTTTATTCTCACAGTATTACGTCAAAAACCATTGCCTGTTGCCATTGCCCTGTGGTAAGGTAGTGGCCTTGTGTGTGTGTATGTGTGTGTGTGTGTGAGAGAGAGAGAGACAGAGAGAGCGAGAGAGAGAGGAGACAGGCGGAGTGAGAGAGTGACACTATGACAGCGTATCTGGGGGATGGGTAGGCTGATTCAGCCTCAGGTCTGGTTAATTCGGTGGTCTCTCCACCAGGCCTGACTCTTGGCAGTCCAGGGTTCTGTGGCAGCAGCAATGAAGCAGTTCTTGCTTTCAGGAAAGGTTCCAAAAATAAATTAGCCTCTTTTTGAAAGGACATTTGTTGATAATGGCAACTGGCCTAATTCAACCCTTTATGTATTATTTGGCAATTTTCTTGCAGTCTCCCTCATGGGTTCACTCTTGCACTTTTTCTCTGTCTCTCTCCTCTCTTTCTCTCTATATCCCTCTCTCCCTCTGTCTGTCTGGATGTGTTGTCTCTGGGCTATTATTAGAGTAGACAGGCTGGTGGGAGGAAGTCTCTGAAGTAGACGCTCTTGTCATTTTTTTTATTTATGTATTATATTCTGCTTTCCATGTGCCTGTTTAATTCTCGGTGTACAGTATCTGTCTTTTGTTTGTATTAAGTGTAGGTGATGTGTTTAACCTCTTTAGACAATGTAACTGTTCCACATTTTTATCATTTGACTAAAGGAAATATTGCACATATGCTTGTCCCTGTGATTATCTGCTAATCATAACGTTATTGCTGCTACTGATGTGAATTCATGTGGGTTTGAGGAAGGACTAACCTCCTTTAGTGAGACCATGTATTACTCAAAACCTTTTTAAATATAAAGCCATGCTTATGAATCTTTCATTTTGTCCTGTCTGAGGTGGTATCTGGGGAGAGACCTTAAATACACAAAGCTCTTAGACATTCTCTTTGTTTCTTTTCTCGCCTCAGTTCCTGCTGCTCCATTTCTATCTGACATGGAGGAAAAATCATACATGTGGCACAACAGCAACAGAGGAGGTGTGAGCGTGCCCGTTCTGTCGAGCTGAGGTGTTTTTAGCTTTATTTACTCTGCAAATGCCTCGACTTATAATGAACGGTAAATACTGTAAACAGGTATCCTCCCTCATCCTGGAATCTACTTATTGTGCTTTCATGTACACTTTGTTGTGGTGTTTACTCGATAGAGGGAAAGTCGATTATTAGATAGATAACGTAGGCTTTCCAAATTGAATATTATAATGTTTCCTAGAAAAGCTTGTGTAGCCAGTGCACTCTATTTCTTCCCCCTATACTGTCTTCTTTTCCTCCTCTCCTCTTTCAGTCTCTGGCTTTTACTCCCTGTAGTCCAGCTTTCTCCCCCTCACAGTCCGTCCCCTTTTCAGTAATAGGAGACTTGAAATCAATAGCACATTAGTCTGGCCGGAAACTCTTATGAAATTAAATATAAATGACTGAGATTGCAGCTCTACCTGCTGCTGAGAGAGATGCATGATGGCTCTTGGGGATTTTTTTTTTTTTTCGTTCCTCCCTCCAGTAAACAGTCAGGCCATTTTGTGCTGTTCCTACAGCTTACCGGATCACTGGGATACCTAGTGTTTTTCTTGGCGATTAGTGTGTAGCACTGTAGACTTTGATTGGCTTTGTTTAGGGTTTGACATTTTGTCCTCTGTGTTGAACAATGACCAATCTGATAGCATAATTTGATAGAGCAAATGGCATCGTGGACGTCACAAAGCCGCGACAGCTCAGGAGGCAAGAAGAATCAGCCGGCCACACCCATCCTCCAAATACAGCAGCAGCGCCATTTGAATATGAATGAGCACTCTGGTTATTAGCAGATTGCATCTTACTTTTTTCTCTCCAGTATTTTCTCCAAATACAGTGTGTGCTTTTGCTTTCATTAAGCTTTCAGGTTCGCTGCTCTGTACTTTTATTCCGGAACTTTTTACATGTAAATTTTGTTGCTTGGTCGTCTTCCATTTTCATTAACTGCTTCAGCGTGTAAAGTGCAACAATTTCTTTTAACATTCTGTTTGGCTTAAAAGCATAATTTGCAAGGTGGCTGGAGAGTGCTGGCTGGTGGGAGGAAAGTAATATGAGACAAAAAGCCACTGCATGTGCTTCTGGGAATTTGTGGAGGCTTGGACAACAGTAAGCTAATACACATAGATGATATAGAAGTAGATGTATTTGCGAGCTATATTTCACCCCATCAGAGATGAAACGGTTTGTGACAGATGGACTGATATTGTTCTCCTGTATGGCCCATAAGTGTGGCCCCTCCTGCTTTCCCTCCCTGACAGATGTAGGGGGAGGACCACAGTACACTCTTCTTTCTTTCAATTGATTTTGGTGCTTGAACCCTTAGGGAGTAGAGGATGGTGGTGGGATGGGTATATGGAGATGTTTTAGCCATTTCCTGCAGCACAGAAACTATAAAAAAGACCAAAGCAAAGGCTTTAAACCACTCAAACATACAGGCATATATCTGCATGTATTCAAATATGGCTGCACTCTCATAGCAGTGTGCACTCTGTGCACCGCTCTGACTAGAGCTTGGATGGATATTTCCATAAATCTTGGTTAGTGAGTGACAGGCTCACATGCATTCATGCATGTAATGTAGGCAGAGGAGAAAATGTGGCTGCTCATATTTACAGGGTGGTGTTCAAGAAATATACAACTGATTCACTAGATTATATTAGCGAATAACTATGGAATAATGTTTGTGTTGTTAGCAAAATTGCTATTATTTCTTTTTATTATGCCCTCTGGATAAGTTGACTGCCAGGGAAATTCTGGATTGTGTGTTTTTTGGGGTAGTAATTAAGCTGATATCATGTGATTCAGCAATGATTACCCCCTGCACCAACGCCGACTGTAGGATCAACATTAGGAGACTTAACAGCTGTCTGAGAGCAGATGTGTCCTGTTGCTGCACCCATTCTGTGTCCCTGGAGGGGAAAGGTCAAGACAGGGGTGGAGGTTGAAGCAGAGATCGTCTCCCGAGGATGCTCCATGTTGATGCTTTAAAAGAAACTTTAAAAAAAAGAGAGAGCAGCTGCCTGACCATTGTATAGCACACCAGTATAAATTGGAGATTAGCATTATTGATGACAATTTTCATCTGGTGTAATTCCTCCACCCTGCGTTAAGAGCAGCTGCTGAGCAAGCAAGGTCTCTAGTGACATATATAAAATTCACACATATATATATATATATATGTGTGTGTGTGTGTGTGTGTGTATGTATATAAACATTATATATAACCATTGAAAGTGTGATGAAGGGTTATTTGGTGGGTTTTTGTTAGCTTTTCTCTGGAATGTTTTAGTTATTTTGCCAGTTTTTATTGGTTCTAGTGATGCTCTGGAAGCAGCCGCCAGTTAAAAAAGAAGTGCTTAATGATTTTAATAGGACTCCCTGGTGGGTCTGGATATAGAGGGGACGTGCCCTGGCCATGGGCGCGTGGCAGCAGAGCAGGTGGATGACGGGCAGCTGAGTTCTGGCTCTAAGGGGAGGGGAGGAGGGGCTCCATTTTGGAGGACTCTTGGGGTTGAGAGAGACCCTGAAAAAAAGGCAACCCCATCTGGAACTGAGGTGGGGGCTCTGGTGTGAAAGAGATCTAGTGGGTGGTGTCTGACACTCTCTCTTTTGTTCTTTGGTAACACAACAGTGATGGTGGTGGTGGTGGTGGTGGTGGGGGCTCTCACTGCCGTGGGGGCTGGGCGCACAAACAATAGTGCCGATCTAAGGATTGAAAGCCTTCGATGAACAGAAAGGCAAGGAAGCAGGCAGGGAAGGTGTGGACTGAAGGATAAAGCAGGAATGGGTTCAGCCTACTTATAGGAGGTGGGTTTTCAACCAGGCAAGGACGTTGCAATGTCACATAAAAACACGGTACAAATACTAAGTGAGCTCATATTGAAATGCTTGTTGCAGACATTTAGAAATATACTTACTGTAGCTCTTCAGGTTATGCCTGAGAAGTGCTGAATACACACATGAATGCAGGGCAGATAATAGAATTTTTATTAATAAAAGAATCAATTATAGAGAGCCCCATCGTCCAATAAATTAGAATTTGTTGGATCTTGGGGCAGCAGAGAATGAAAGATGAGTGTTGGCATTGTGGTGGAAGCGTGCCTGCATAGAGGGAGAGATGGCGAGTATGAGCTTCATTTATTTTCATTAGCAGTGTCTATGGGCCAGAGTCATGCCTGCTGCGAGCTCTAATGCAGCTCTTGAGTGCTGCTACATGCATACATAAACATATATCCTAGAGACATCTGTCCTTGCTCAGCTACAGCCACGCTTCTGTCATGCGAGGTTAATTTTCCCTTGGTTCATTCCTTCTCTTCCCATTTTTCACATCTCTGCTCTACAGTTCTTGCCATTCATCAGCCATCTCGCAGAGGACAGCCGAGTACCTGCAGCAGCTCTCCAGGGTGCTGAATTGGAGAACTGTGGGGTAGAAGGAGTGAGAGTTGGGGGAGTTGGGTGGCAGGGTTGGGCTGCAGCACTAAGCATGGCTATATAATTTCCTCATAGTAGGCGTGGGGTATGGAATGGTGATTGCAGGCAGGCAGACAGGAGGGAGATGTAGACCTGCCATTATCATAAACTGAAAAGTCCTCCATTAGAGGGGAGAGTCAGGGCCAATGTCATTCCTTATGTGTTCAAATACGACAGAGAAAAGAGCTGGTCAAACGGTAAGCTTAAAACATCGCTAGTATCTCCCTTATAGGTGTTTGCCTTTGAAATATGTAAGTATTTTTGTGCTCACCAGTATGACTTTCAAACACGGCCAGTAAACAAAGCTGTAGTCCTTTTCTGTGTCCTTGCAGAGGTCAAATTTACAGATTGAATCTTAAAAAACACCAACAAGGCAAAGCTTCCCTTTTCTGCAGTCATGGTGAACAGCCCCATCTGCTGGTTTACTGCAGGTGTAACACGCTGTGTTGTCTTGAGGGGTCAGAGCAAGCTGAGTTGGCATGTTGCTTTGTGCTTTATGACGCATGAACTGTGTAGCCGCCCCTGACAACAGCAGTGAACAAAACCAGTGAAAACAGTGAGTCCTTTTTCACCTAGTTATTAAAAGTCATGTTATCAGTATGAAGAAAACCTTCTTTGTGAAAGTAACAGGACTTGAAATGTTTTTGGTCCACTTCCTAAATTTTAAACAGAAATGAAACCAATGAAACCTAAACCGAGGTGGATATGCGGCATGAACAGGTCGCTCTAAACCGGTCAGGTGAGATTTCTGCGTTAGCAGATGGTAGACATGATAGCCTCTTTGTGCAAAGTGGTCAAACTGCCGCGGAAGGATGGTGAGGCCGGACGTATAGTGATTTTTTTCACAGCATTGTACAATTTTAAAGGCGCAGATTTTGTAATCTTAAAAGTTCTTACGTGTTTAAAAAAGGTTCTTGGTTATGTATACCGTAAAAGTAGTGTTGTAACTCTGTGTTTAATTTAATCGAAAACCAATAAAGAAAGACGATGGAGTTTTATTTTGAAATAATACCGGATGTAGTATAGGTATGCTTTACAGCAGTGGCCGCGGTTCAGCTCCCGACCGCTAGGAGGAACAAGTAGGGATCCCTGCCTGGTCCCAGCGTGGAGAAGGAAGCGGTCTGAGAGTCCGCATCCCTGCACAAGACGGGACAGAGCGAAACCTCGAGAGGAGCAGACCACTTTCAGTTTTAATTCGAAGACTTTTCCTTACATGGGGACAAGAAATGACATCGACTCCGAGCGAAAGGAGGGCTTTTGCTCATAAAATCAACCGGTGAGACAGTGACAGAAGTTATTGTTTAACGGCTACTACACTGCCGCTCGCTTTGCTTGAGAATGACCTGCAGGAGAGACGGTGCATATAGCCACTAAGCTAGGATTTGTAAGGTATCACAAAGCATAAACCGCTTGGTATAAACACACCTGTAGCCTAATACCACAAGAAAGGGGTTTAGTCACGTAGTTTGCGCTTTCTTAATGGGTGTCTTGCACTTTTGCGAGTTTAATAACCTGTTTTCTACACGTTGTCGTAGCATCGTAAGAGCTTTGTTGTCAACAATGATTGGGCTACTTAAGTAAAACAGCGCTAAGCCAAAGGCTGCTCTGCTATTAAGGTGTGTATTTTAAGTGGGAGTATTTGTTTCGGAGTAATAATAAGAGAAAGGCTTCGCACAGATTAAAAAGGGATATTATGTATTGTTCTTGTGTCGTGTGAACACCTTGTGGGAATATATTAGTAACCTGTTTCTACACGTTGTAAACTGGTTCTGCCTCTCCGTTAAAAGTGGTGCTGCATGCGTTGGAAATGCACTGTTTTATCACACTGAACATATGGTGATCACATTCCAGGTAAAATTGTCAAAACTCGTCACACCTGTCAGCTGAGTGTTTGAATAACAACTGCACCAAAGCTTGTGTGGGTATGTGGAGGTGTTGGTAGGGAAGTAACTCCCTGTTTGTTACAAGTGTTTCCCCCCCCTAGCTATTCACCTCAGTTTCAATCAGTTCATTTTATAGTCCGTTTCATCAAGAAATAAACATGATGCTACGTTCTGATGTAAGTGTATAATTTCTCTATAACGCATCCTAAAGAGGAATTCTCAATCGCCCACCCCATTCCTAAAATCCCGACTCTTTAGTGGGACCAAGAGCATTGTTTAGCGCCGGATGCAGGAAAGGGTGGGAAGGGGTGTTCTGGCTGTTGACTTTGCAGTTGAAAATGTTCCTTTTTCCTGTTTTAAATGGAGGTGTGCAGAGAAGCTGCAGAAACTCTTTCCAGATTGCCAGTAATGTAGTACTAGCTCTTAAAAGTTCAGCCTGAAAGAAATGCATCCTGATTTGTCATCACAAGGAGATCTTAGCTCTGTATTGGAGATGGAAGTGGAGGTCACTAGTCTTAAGGAGTCCTTGTGGATTTGATTGATGTATGACATGAACCTTAGCAATGTAATCACAACAGAAATGTTGAAGCCTTTGCAGCTGTGTATATGAAAGAAACAGACATGTGGTTCTAGAGGAGCAGCTGCTTGCTGTCTCTGGGAAAGGATTGTTTTTTTTCCTTCTCTCGCTTTGTCTTTAAGCCTCCCTTTGCCGTTAGTTCATAAAGGCCAGGGACAGAGCTCTGGCTCTGTGCCTGCTCCCTGGAGCCAGATCATTACCCCTCTGTGAGATCGGATCGGGTCCCTTTTCAGAACAGCTGCTGCCCTTCAGCATTGCTACTAGTACCAGGAGATGAAAACGGTGATAAGGGGTTCACAGATTCTGTGGGATAGGATTTGAGAAAGTGCAGACGTCACTTCCTGAATAGTTGTAGACACTTAAGCTGTTAAATGTAAATAAAAAAAAAAAAAAAGTAAAAATAAATAAATAAATGTAAATGACCTCTTACATTTAACTGGATTTTTATTTTGTTTTTTGCACCCATGTTTTATTTCTAACCTACAATCCTTTCTATTGCTCAGGACGGTTGCTGCAGAGGTCAGAAAACAAGTGTCCAGAGACTATGGCTCACCTCAGTTGTCGAAGAAACGAGGAGGCGCGCACCACCCTGTGAGTCACCCTGTGTTTAACCTCTCAGAGTTACTGCCCGGCAGCTCTGAAGCTCAAATTAGCCAGGCCAGAAGTGGATGGGTGTAACTTTGTAAATGAGTACTGAGTTTAGATACAAGGAGGAAGATGTTACTTAGGTGATTGCAGTTTTAATTAGTGTTCACAGCAAGTGGCTTTGAAGCAAGCATACCTGCTCTCACTCAGCTGTGTTGTTCTACAGCTAGGCAAGGTCTCACCATGAACGCTTAAGAATAGAAGGGATGGTTATATAAGGTGATTTGTCTTGGAAATTGTCTTTTGTCTTGTTATAAACATGCCAGTATGGTTTCTAATTAGCCCAGAAGAAATGTTGGATTCTCTGTGATCTTCTAACAGACAGTCTGGTAGACATAGGTTGTGGAGTAGAGCCTTGTTTTTTCACTTGCAGTGAATTGGGCCATATGAAAAAAAAGATGACAACAACTTGGGGATTTTTCCATTTAGAAAGGGGCTGTAGCAGTAGTTCCTGTGGGGGATTCTGCTTTTGATTAAACAGATATAAAGGAAAGTACATGCCTTGTTCAAAATTGAGAAGTGAAAACCAAAACTGTAAAAGAAATGGATAACCTTGTTTAGACACAGTATTTTTCTTTCTTTTTAGCATGCATAGAGATATATAGAGATATATATGTGGTACAGGAAGTTAGGAAGTTTTTGTTTACCAACTGTGTGTGGATCTTTTTTATTTTTCTGTCATTTCTGTAGTAGTGGGTTCCCATATTAAACATGGCTAGTTTTAAATAATCAGATCAGCATTTGTGGAAGTAATCTCTTACACTGCGTTTTATTGTTTGGTTTCAGACCCTTTGTTTTTGCTGTTGTATCTCTATGTCATTAATAATTTGGGATACCCTTAATGGGGTCTTCTCAAACAAGCTTTGGCTGCGAGCACAGAAGCCCTACCCATGTGCTGGTTAAACCTTTTGTTTGGGTGCGACAGTCAGTCAGGAAAACAGTTGAATTAAAAGGGAGAAGAGCGCTATAAGGTTGTTTCCGACAGAGGATGAACTCAATAAGTTCAATAAGGTCCAATAGTAAATAAACCTGGATTATTTTGAACGGTTAATCATCCAAAGCCACTCTGATCCAAGAGTAAATATAAGAAGCAAGAACGCATTGAAGTCTCTGACATGATGAATTTAGTGAAAAATACCAATAAAAATGTAATAACTTCCCAGAAGCTGATTTTTTTTCCTGTGAATGCCACTTAATTAAAAGATAAGCATTGCTCTCACATGTTTACCTTTTCTGTGATTTGTATTAAAGTGGTAATGCTAGAAATTGTGGGCACATCATAGTAATATGTACATAATAGTTTAATGCTGACTGACAGCTTCCACTGACGGAGGTGGTTGAGCCGGTGGACTTTGAGGAGTATGTGAGCAGTCATGCTCCCGGGGTGGAGCCCGGCCCTCTCAAGCAGCTAATGGAGTTCCCGTCGGATGACCTGGAGCTCCTCCACCTGGACAAAGAATGCAATACACTGGAGCCCCCACTGCCTGAGGAAGAGGAGTAAGTCCGCTAGTCTGCTAATGGCCAGCACAATCCTCATACTAAACTCTCTAGTCCCATTTATGGTCTTGACATTACTACACAAGCAGAGCATTAATATCACTGTAATGGATAAACATCACTACAGATAGGAACAAAGCCTTCTCTCTGTGAACATAAATATTAAAAGCATGCTTTGCTCAATTATTCATGTGTTTTTCTATGTAGCTCGCTGGATCCCAGAGTGAGAGATGCCTTGGCTGTCTACACAGATGACTGGCTTGTCATTCAAAGAAAGTAAGTGGTCACAGTAGGGGTATCAGCTAAATTAACCTACAGTATGCGTTTCATCTATTTTGTAATAATGTGCGCCACATTTCTGTGTTCACTCCACATGTGATTGACAGTTACATTATTAGTTGGACAACTCTTCTTCTTCTTTTGCAGATATCAGCTCTACAGCACCACATACACCCCTCACAACTCTGAGCGGCAGAGGGAGAGGCAACGAGGGCTGGTCAAACAGACCTTTGAACTGGATGAGGCTGCTGCAGCTGAGCGCCAGGAAGACCAGGTAGACGACTGCGATGTTCAAAGACCCTGTAATCTTAAATGCTGCTGGGCGTTCAGTGAGGTTAGGTTCATGAAACATGTTTTAGTATTGCCGGGAGAAAAAGTTTTCCAGCTGTCACACACTAAAAGTGCTGTCATTTAATACACGGGCTAAGAGATGGAGTTGCCAGACTGCTGGGTGTCTCATTATCACAGAGAAAGGCAGTATGAGTTGTATTCTGGTCAACAAGCTAATTATATGAAGAATGACTAATGGATAAATGCCTTATCCATTATCTATTACACTTTCCCCACATGAGTCATATCAGATGGGTAATGGGATATGTAGCATTGTAATTCTTATAACACATCTTTGCCTGGAAGGGGGAAAAAATCAAACAGAAAAACACATGACCTCACCTCTCAATCTTGTGTGGTTCAGGATGACGCAAAGCGGCGGTCAGTCAGCATCGATGAGACTCCTCGCGGCAGCTGGGCCTCCAGCATCTTTGACCTGAAGAATTCGTCTCCAGACGCTCTCCTGCCAACTGTGCTGGAACAAACAGCTGCAGAGGACATGGACCACCGCAATACCGAGGCACGACAGCAGGGGCGCCACAATGACCTGCTTGGCCTGTTCCCTCCCCCTGATGAGGTTTGTATTTGATCCTCTTATATCTGACTCTGTTGTGGTTTAAGTTAGAAAAAAACAGAGCAAAAGAAAAAAAATCATGATTTATAACTACGATCATAAATTTAGTTTAAATAAGAGTTATTCAGCATCTATACTGTCAATGTAGGGTTTGGCTTACATGCTCCATAGTGTAGTGGTTAACACATGTATAATATGCATAAGATCCTGGGTTAAAACCAGGAGGAGACTCATATCCCTGGGGTTATTTGAGGGAATCCGTCATAAAAATGTCTGTGCCAAATCAAATATGCAGATGCATCCACTGTGGTAACCCCTTGTGAATAAGAGAACAGCTGAGAGAAGCTTTAGGTTTACTCTGTTTAGAGGAAACACATCACACTGATAATGAATGCTTATCACTCCCGGTCACAATTTCCTGGTGAGAAACATTCTATTATAAATTTTGTGACAATAAATACCCATGATTGTGTGAGTATTACCCATTAGTGTAATATTTTGGCACACAGAGCAATTTCCACAGTGCTGATTTCTCTGCATGGAGCAATGATGAGTTGTAACTGTAGATGAAAGTCAGACACAAATATGAGGCCGTCATGGAGACAAAAAGTCAAATTTGGGGTTGCCACAGAGCAAATACAGCAACATGTTAGAGCAATACTGGGAGCATTGTCAGAGGAAGCTATAACAGTGGAGGGAAAAAAAGAGTATGCTCATAAGAAGGATGAAATCAAAAAAGCTATATGAGCAAGCTAATGTTTTAGTTTTCTTTGTGTGAGATATAAGACGTCAGCAGGAAGCAAACATAAGCGTCTGTATCATTTGATTCTGAAAGCTCACTTTGCTCATTTTGGCTGAAACACAATGCTGGAGTTTTTGAACTAAATCTGGGTCAGCAGCATTTCTAAAAGTCTCTTTTTAGTGGTTCTAAAATGTCTTATCAGTGCCGGCGTTAGGCATAAATGTTGTAAAAGTTTAAAACTAAAACTTGTTAGTGTGGCTGTACCCTGAGAGTTGTTTCTCTCTTATGGTTCACCCTGTGAGAACCTTGAAACAGCCCACGATCTAATTATTCTGTTATCAAAAAATAGATTTTGGAATTATCGATCTTAAGTGCACCGTTTCTGTAGGCTAGCTGTGTAATGAATTAAATGCAACAGCTTAGACTAGCAGCACACTGGAAGTACTGAAGGAACTTGGAGCTGTGTAAATGGTGATATTGCTGGTTTTCCACCAACATGGAGTCTAGAACTAGTATCGTTGCTGTGGGAGAGACTTGCGCAAGACATTCAGCACTGATTCAACCATGATTTCTGGTGGACAGAAATTAACTCCATAGCTAGTAACGTTGCTTTGGTCAAAGCGGTCATAATGTGGGCTGGTTAGATAGACCAACAACACTTCATTGGTGTTTAAAAAAAGGCATTACTGACATGCACGCTAAAATTAAAAAGTAAGCACCTTTTTTAGTCAGTGACAACAAAACTGTATTTATCATTTCCACTCCTAACTAAACAGTGCTACGAATTGAAGGCAAACCAGACATCTAAAAGAAAAGCACTGACCACACAGAGCTAAAGCTGCAGGGAGCAGAAGACTCTGGCAGCAGAGTTTATAAATGCCGTTGCCATTTGTTCAGCTCAGAGCTATTGAATGTTCCCATAAAGTGAATGTCCATAATGTCTGCAAATCCAGCCACTTCAGGAGAACTGTTTGCTTTCCTTCCCTCAGTGTTCTCCTTTTCTCACTCATCCTTTTTTTTATGTATGTGTACACTTCACTGTTTCTCTGCCACTATGTTGCCATGACATCTGTGTAAATGCTATGCCGGGGTCTTGTTTTCCTTTCTGTGTGGCAGGATGAAGCAGTAGAGAGATGCTCTCTTCCTGAAGTGCCCAAGGAACATTGTGGCCAGAGGATCATGGTCAAGTGTTTGTCTCTGAAGTAAGGAACATTTGGAGTATTGCTCCTGGCATTTGTATCTTCATGCTCTGGTTATTATATTTATTACAAATACCCCAATGCACTCCATATTTGACATTGGTTATTTTGTATGTTTTTCAGGTTTGAAATAGAAATCGAGCCAATATTTGGAACACTGGCCCTTTATGACATCAAGGAAAAGAAAAAGGTTTTATTTCTTTTTGTTCCATTTGATTAGTTCTTATTTGGCATAATGAGTCTTCTTTCAATGAGTTTCACTCTGTAAAACCACTTACATAATGCTGAGCTCATACTTCACTAATTTAATTTCCCTCGTCTCAAAAAGGCCTAAGTGGTCTTGCGGTTTAGATCACTGAGTCAAAACTGAATTAGCATCCCTTGACGTGCATTTCCATTATCATCTTTCCTTCCCCTGCCTCCTCTGATTCCCGCTTATCTTTCCTCCCAACAGATCTCTGAGAATTTCTACTTTGACCTTAACTCGGATCAGATGAAAGGACTCCTAAAACCCCATACACCTCACGTCGCCATATCTACATTGGCTCGTTCCGCCATTTTCTCCATCACATACCCTTCTCCTGATATTTTCCTGGTCATTAAGGTATTGAAAAACTCTCATCTACTCATGTACAGTGCTGGGAAAATGCATTTGATTGGTTTCTTAGTTTCTTGCATATTTGTCACAGTTGGATGTTTCAGATCTTCAAACAAATTTTAATATTAGACAAAGATAAATTGAGTAAATAAAAATGCAGATTTTATATGATAGTTTCATTTATTAAGGGTAAAAAGCCATCCAAACCTGCTTGGCCCTGTGTGAGAAAGTAATTGCCCTTTAAACCTAATAGCTGGTTCTGCCACCCAAGATAGCAAGAACTGCATTCAAGGATTTGCCATAAATGGCAGTGAGTCTTTCACGTCGCCGTGGAGGAATTTTGGCTTGCTATTTTTTGCACAATTGTTTTAATTCAGCCACATTGTAGGGTTTTCGAGCACGAACAGCTTACCATTTGGATTATGCTCATTTATGAAATGCTGTTTTGGTTTTATGCCACATGTAACAGGGTTCAAGCCTTCCAGTAAGTTCAGCTTTTGTCTCATCAGTCCGCAGAATTTTCCTAACGGTTTTGGGGATCATTGCGAAGCTTTTTGGCAAATATGAGATGAGCCTTTGTGTTCTCTTCGGTCAGTGGTGGTATTGACTCTGGAACTCTACAATGGGTGCCATTTTTGCCCAGTCTCTTTCTTACTGTCGAATCATGAACTCTGACCTTAATTGAGACAAGTGAGGCTTAGAGTTCTTCAGATGTTTTTCTGAGTTCTTTTGTGACCTCCTGGATGAATCATTGATGCATTTTAAGATCTTTTAGCCTGCTTCACTTGGTCATACAGGTTTTATTTAAGTGATTTCTTGATTCAGCACGCCTAACAGTAATCAGGGCTGTAGAATGGGCTGGCCACTTGGGTGTGGCTAAAAAACTAAATACAAAACTGCATTTTGTATTTACTCAGGTTATTTTTGTTTAATTTTAAAATTCATTTGATGATTTGAAACATGTTTGGCAATTATGCAAAAAGACAAAAAAATCAGAAGAAGAGTGCAAATACTTTTTCACAGCGCTGAACATCAACAACAAATATTACTTTAAATCACATAATTGCTCTCAGTGAGTTAAAAGTGCATTTGCATGTGTTTTTCAGCTTGAAAAAGTCCTTCAACAAGGAGATATTAGTGAATGCTGTGAGCCCTACATGGTTATGAAAGAATCAGATTCATCTAAGGTAATGGAGCTAAAATGTTCTTTAAACTGTTGCAATGCTCAGAGCTTGCAGCCGCCATGCACGTGGGACCCTCTTACTGTCTAGTCACAAGAATTACTCAATTTTGTCAGGGTGGCTGCAATATTTACTGTCGTCTTTGGCAAGCCAATACTGGCTCTTGCAGATGTTTTAGGCTGTTCAGTATCTTTTCAGATCATATTTTGTTCCACTGCAGCACAAGGAGAAGCTAGAGAAGTTGCGCCTTCAGGCAGAGCAGTCATGCACGCGTCTCGGACGTTTTCGCATGCCTTTTGCCTGGACGGCCATTCACCTTCTCAACATCGTCAGCAGTGTGGGAGGTCTGGATCGGTCTGACCCAGACTCTGATTCTGGTACTGCTGATTATATACATACACATATATTTCATGCATAATTTCACATGTGCACATACACTGATGAGCCACAACATTAAAACTACTGACAGGAGCATCACCGTGGTAGAATGGAACATGATGCTGGGAAACCTAACATTCGTGTAGATGTTAGTGTGATGTGTACTGTCCACTTAAATACTGTTGCAATGTCAGCAGCGTCTCGCAGCTTGCCAGTGTGCCTTACAAAAGAAAAAATACTCTGGAATTGCTTGAGAAACTCAAAAATCCCAAAATATTGCCCTAGTTTCTGCACTGTGCATATGTGGAATGCATCGTCACTGGTCCAAAGGCCCCACACTCCAAATCTCACAGGGTCCACTGCTAACTTCCTGGATTCAGAAACCACAGGACACAATCAGAGGTCGTGTTTCTGGGTCAGAGCTGTTTTAGTACCTGGAATGGACCTACACAATATCAGGCAGCTGGTGTTAATGTTGTGGCTGATCACTGTATGCAGACCATTTGCCTAATTACAGTAACAAATGTCTCCTGTCCCTATAATACACACCTTATATGGTTTGGGTCACTGCTAGAGCGAAAAGGTCATGGAACGTGGAACGAGAGAAAGAAGAAGGGGTTCGAGCGGATGAGCATCGGTGATGACATGTGTAACTTTGCCACTTTCCGTCCTGCAACACTCACCGTCACCAACTTCTTCAAGCAGGTATTTAGTAGTGCACATGTGTAGATCTGTCCTTACAGTGAGGTAAACTACCCATTATTTTAATGGGGTAGTTGAATATCACTATAGAAACAAAAGGTGAGACATAATAAATAACTGTATAAAAAGTAGAGTTTCATTTTTCTTTCTACTGTCAACAAGCGCTTATTTAAAGGTAATCAGTGGAATTCTCTATATATTATTGTCACATTGTTACTTTACATAATGTCAAGTGTCCAAAGAAAGTTATTGTCTTGTGAATTGCTGCTATATAAATAGAATTAATAGTATGAAATTAACAGTATCTAATAAAAGACACGGGAATGAATAAATAGCCCCAGTGCTTTAAAACTATTTTTTCTGCTAACCTTGGGGCAATACTGTCCATTTAATTATTGAAAGAAAAATGTGTTTACTTGCAGGTGCTGGATCGAATAAAAAAAAAAGATTATGCTCTCTGAGCTGTTGCACCATAGTTATCAGTGAATTGTTGTGAAAGCACAGTCTATGCAGATATCCCTTTTTATGTAACTGTGAATCAAGAGTGCATTTCTTTCAAATGATGGGACACTTGTCACCATAACCTGAAGGCAACCCTGTTTTTCAGACCACTTATATGCTATATGTTATCCTAGTAAAATCCATGAATGTGGTGTGATTTATTAAAGTCAATTGTCAAAAAGCCTTTCCCTCAAAAATGTTAGTTTTTATAAAAGTGAAAAACTGCAGCCTGTTTTTACTCTTTTTAATTTAGTAGAGACAAATGAAACAAAGCCTGTGAGCGTGTCTGCTATGTGACATACTCCTCTCACTGCAACATATTTCTAACACACCCTCTTAATCATGGCAGTGCACTTAAATTGTCAGTGCTCTGGTCATTCTTCTAAACCTGACTGCATTTAACTCCCTCCCCAGTGTCCACTTTTAGGGTAAGACTGAACCGAACAAAGATGCTGACCTGTTCTAAATATATATATATTAAAAAAACAGTTTTATAGAGAACACACTCTGCTCTTTTGTTTACCAAGGAGGGGGATAGGCTGAGCGATGAAGACCTTTACAAGTATCTTGCAGATATGCGCAGACCGTCCTCTGTTCTGCGCCGCCTGAGGCCTGTCACAGGTAAACCCAACACGTTCCTGTTGTCTAGGAAAGGTTCACCCAAAGCTTCATGGGTGATTTTATACGCACTATTTATCTGTCCCTGTTTTAATCCCCAACCTGCTTTGCCTCTCAGCCCAGTTGAAGATCGATATCTCTCCAGCTCCAGACTTGCCTCATTACTGCCTCTCACCAGAGCTGCTTCATGTGAAGCCATATCCAGACCTGCGTGTGCGACCAACCAAAGAGGTGCTGGAGTTCCCCGCCCGCCAAGTATACACACCGCACACTACCTATAGGTGAGCGTTCATCTTACCAAGGCACACACGTATGAACACACTATGTATATTTGCTTTATAGTAAGTTTACCTATAAAGCAAATATACATTGACCTAGTCTGGGCCTCTTGTGTCTATTTGATTATTGATTTTTGACAGAGTCTGATATTCTTCAGCCTTTAAGTCTATAGTTAAAGGAGAAAAAGAGACATTTTTCCAGCATTTTTTTTTTTAATCTGAAACAAATTTTACTAATGTTATTTTCATGTAGAATATAAGCATAAAAATACAAAAAACAAATAAATTGTTTTTATTCTATGTACAGCATGTACATAGAATACTAGTTCACCAAACACAATCTTTAATAATTTAACAGCTTATTTTAAAAAGCAAATTTACAAAGCAAACTGATGTAAAGACACAAAAATAATGCACAAAATATAGATTACAGGCACGATAACAAGGATGTAATTATGAAGGACCCAAAATATATATTTTCTGCCAGTACAGTTGATCTATAGCATCCATAGCAAGGTTGGAAGGGAGTGCAGTGAGTTTATGGAGTTGAGATCTGGATCATGTCAGCACTTCACTCTGGAAGAGGGAAGCAAAGTAGCAAATTTAATGAAATAAAAACATCCAAAGTTTATCAAGAACATCAGATAGTTTGAACAAGTTATTTACCATCTTCTGCAGTTTGGCAAGCTGCTCATTCTGACTCTCAATATCCTCTTTTTGGAACTGAGTCAAAAGCTGTAAGCCTCGCAAGACTTTGTCGTGCTCCTCTGCTCTCTCCTACAAACAGAAGTAAAGTTAAAATAACCTGTCAGTGATTATATGACTAGTGTTCAAATATGAAGCAATAACCAACAAAAGCAACTATGGAGTGATGGAGTGTTAGAAGTGATGCTGAACTGTAACTATTTTGAGTACAGCTTTCTGTTACCTGCAGCTCCTTGATGCTTGGAGGTACAGAGTTGCTGAGGTACATCTCCAACCGGTTCACTTTTGTCCTCAGCTCCTGCTCTTCCTTCTCCAGGCTGGTCAGCCATTCTTTAGTCTTTGTGGTGTGAGCATGTTGCTGGGCCATCTGGGCCTATCAAGAGAGGAGGAGGATGTGCCTATATTATTCTCTTCCCCCAACAAAAGCCCCAGTGCAGCTGGCAGCTGCTTTCCCCAGAGTCTTACATGTAGCTTTCCCACTCATTTTGCTTGCTCTTGTCTTGGATATTAGAGTATGGTTTAACCTTATACAACAGGCAAATGAAGTGAATAATAGTAATATGATTGTCTTGGCTGTGAGTGCCCACATAATAACAGCAATACAGGATTTTATGTAGGCATTTTAAAGAAAATGTTTTGCTTTCACGAGTCACCAAAAAGCTGCATTTTCTCTCTCCCTCTCTGTGTCTCCACCTCAATCTGATGGCGACTTATATACTCTGCCTCAAATTTGCTCCCGTATGCTGTACTGAGATTGAACCTTGATTGTAATTCTGAGACATTATCTCTCCCCAAATACCACAGCCTTTCACCTTCACCTGGGGGATTTGTTGTTTACATATTTCCATGTCTTCTTACCTGTAGCAGCTGTATCACTTCTTTGATCTGTTTCTCCACCTCTGCAGCCTGCTCAGTCTGTTTCCCCAGCTTTTGGAGAGTTCTCTCAGTGTTCTTCAAAGACCGGCTGATTCTCACTATCTTTGCCTCAGTGGTTTCATAAGCATAGTGTAGGGATTCGCCAAACTGTAAGACACCAAACATGAGCACATTGACTTCTTCTTGCGGTGCCACCTTGTATTCCGTCTTGCTGGTCTTCCTGACCGGGCTTGCATGCACTGCTCCAGCCACAAAAAGCAAGCACAGGCTCCAGATCATTGTGATAATAAATGTTGTTTCCTCAGTTCTTTCAGATATTCAAAAGATATTTCTGATTTATCTTTCAGCAATACCGCCTGTGCAGAATAAAGCTTTTTTTTTAATGTATGAGTCAAAAATGAAAGCCATAAACAGGCACTTGTCTGTCATAGCAGTGTCATCAGCCCCTCAGTGATGAATGGAGGGTGGCTGCTCCACCTTATATTGCATGTGTGCATGGGTACGTGCGATAGCAGGGTAAAACATTAGCTCGGTTTTGGTCTGATCACAGGTCTTGTCCATGGCCTTTGCCTCAGTGACCCTCCCTTGAAGTTTGACTGTAGCGATACTAATTTTGTCATTTAGGTCACAAACATGTGCATCATGCATAGCAATATATGTAGCTTTTTTTAACGAAGAAAATTTTCACATGTATTATATTCTGTGCACTAAGTTTAGGTGATTGTTAAGTCAATCAATCACATGTGATTGTGTGGTGTGTCAGTGCCTTTATGCAAGTGGCTAAAGTCAGCTTTCAAATATGTACAGGAGTTACCTCTAATGTTTAACTTGGATGGGAGTTAAGGTGACTTTCATCAAGTGAGGCCAGGTTCGGGTCACACTCCTGTTATGTGCGCACGCATGATCTTGTCTTTTCTGAGAATAAGATTGTTATATATTGTAGGTTGTGGGAAATATTTAATATAAATGGGGTGTGATCTTATTGCCACATGCTGACATCATAACAGGAATTAAGTGTTCCCTTCATGGCTATGCAGCCTTTTAAAATTCTTGTATTTTTCTCTCTTTCTCTCTCTGCCTATTTTGGCTCTAAGGAACCTGCTCTATGTTTACCCACAAAGTCTGAACTTCAGCAGCCGTCAGGGCTCAGTGAGGAACATTGCTGTGAAAGTACAGTTCATGGCAGGAGAGGACCCCAGTCAAGCCTTAGCGGTGAGTTACACTCGAGGATAATGAAGCAACATGACCGTGATGTTCTCTGGCAAATGAAATCCCAGCCACAAAGAAAAGCTTAAGGCAGCGAAATACTATATGATGTCTTTTTCAGTAGCGCGAACTTCAAAGGAACATATTTGTGAGCAGCAAAGGAAGGAGAATTTAGTTATGTGCATGACCTGCAGCATATCTTTCATGTTATCACTCTGATTTTTTTTTCTTTTAGTTTATTTAGTATCAAATGGACGATGCACACTATATAGTGTTTACTATAAGTGGCACTCCACCCTATTTCTTTTGCGTATCCCATAACAGCAATCCCATGTAGAGCTGAAGGGTAGAAAAGGATTGCTTGTTATGTAACATGGCTGCCGCTGACACAGTTACAGTAACATAGAAACTACTCAAAATACTCAACCAGTGTAACTGGTTGAAATTCACTCTTTCTTTCATTTATGAGTGAAAAGTTTTCAAACCTTTGAAAAAAACATTTTCCAGAGTGAACTGTTCTAAGTTTGGGGTTTGAAACAGTTGTGGTGTTCATTGTGAATCTCTTATTGGTTATGGAAAACTACATTTATACGCTGCTTTTTTTTTAAAACAGGTCATCTTTGGAAAATCGAGCTGTGCAGAATTCATGAAAGACGCATACTCTCCTGTCATTTACCATAACAAGTAAGGTTCCCTCACCTTTTGAGCCTCTGCTCAAGTCTGTCCAACTTTTCTTTCTTTCCTAAATGTCTTGTTTAACTCTTTCTCATAAGGTCTCCTGAGTTCTATGAGGAGATGAAGATGAAGATTCCTGCCAATCTGACAGACAACCACCACCTGTTGTTCACCTTTTACCACATCAGCTGCCAGCCCAAACAGAACACTCCTCTGGAGACTCCTGTGGGCTACACGGTGAGTGCACTCCTTCAGCTGGCTCTCCTTGAATACTTTCACCCACACACTCACTTGTTCAATAGTTCTATCTGTTGTCTTGCCATCTGTTAGAGATCGCGTGTCTTTCTTTCTGCTTGCAGTGGATCCCTCTGATGCAACATGGCAGACTACGCACCGGCTCTTTCAGTCTGCCTGTCTCTGTGGAAAAGCCCCCGGCTAGCTACTCGGTGCTCACCCCTGACGTGAGTGTGTTTGAAGAGATTGTGTGAACATTGGTTCTTCTTCCAGCACCTATTCCTTTGTGGTGTGCCTGAGTGTTAAATGAGTTGGGTGTCACTCTCTGGCAGGTTCAGCTCCCAGGCATGAAGTGGGTGGATAATCACAAAGGTGTGTTCAGTGTCGAAGTGAAAGCGGCCTCCTCGGTCCACACTCAGGTACACAAATACGCTTCTTACACTTACGTTTCTGCTGCTCTTTCTTATTCCTCCCACGTGTAAAGACCCAATTTGCTATTATAGCGTGACTGTGGGTCCTTAAATTTTTTTATAATTGTTATAGATCTGCTATCAAAAATACCTTAAAAAGCGCTGAATTATCTTAAATGTTTTTAAGTGTTACTACATCATGTTTTGTAGGCAGTGTCACAAAACATGAAAAACAAAAAAACAATACTCCCTGGTCCTTAAGGAGCTCATTTTAGGGCTGCTCAATTTGCGATACATTGGTGGAAGCTATAGAAATGTTAGTCTACAGAAATGGGAACATAGCAGTTACTTTTAGTGGTTAAAGTTAAAAGACATGCACCAGTCCTTGTCCTGGACTGGTGACAGTCAGTCTCACGTACCTAATTACAAGCTGGTCCTTTCCGTGCACGCACAAAAACGTGCTCAGTAGCACAGGCAAATAGTCATGTGCTCACAACCACGCAGTCACATTTTGTTAGCGTAGAGGCTCCTGTCTGCAAGTGAAGACACAAAGTTCACTAAAGTAAACCACAGAGGGCCCACCATGAAAACATTCTTAATAACAAATCTTATGAGACATTTAAATCACCCTCACCCAGCTGAATATGGAGTTTTGAAAGAAGCTAATAAAGGCAGTTGCTAAATATAACGCTATCCAGAGTTTAGAACCAGCCACAAGCCAGCAGCCTCATGAGCAGTGAACGGATCAAAGCAGAAACGAGGAAAATTATGGAGACAAGTGAAAACACATGAGGGTCGATGTCCTGTTATCTGGTGAAGCTATAATTAGACTAGAAAGTGATGTAAGTAGATACATTTGTGTTGTTGCACCTGCTTTTGTTTGGTAAGGTGAAATACGTCGGGTAAAGGTGGATGTACAACAACTTATTTTCAGTTAATTATTTGTGCCTTGTTCCAGTAGCAGAACACTTTATTTTCAGTTGTTTAAATTAGAGAGAATCCTGTAACTTACTAAAGTTTGGTGGAACTTCAAGTTCAATCATTTCTTTTATTATGAAAATAATATTTTGCATTGAAGAAAGGCTGGTTTTTATTTCTATAAGCTGTCAATAATAGCTCCTAGAAAATCAGAACAGGTAAAAATCGTTATCAGTAGGTAGCGTTAAGAAAAAAATCAAAATAAACCAAGAAAATTGCACTGGGTGCATCTTTAGTTAAAGTCTGTGCCTGGAAGTACGTACGAAGCAAACTGAGTTTAACATTTGAGACTATGGGCTGTCTTTTAGATCAAAAACTAGATTTTTTTTAGTCTTTCACATCTATAAACGTATAAACATACAGTGGGGCAAAAAAGTATTTAGTCAGCCACCGATTGTGCAAGTGCCCCCACCTAAAATGATGACAGAGGCCAGTAATTTGCACCAGAGGTACACGGCAACTGTGAGAGACAGAATGTGGAGAAAAAAAATCCATGAATACACATGGTAGGATTTGTAAAGAATTTATTCGTAAATCAGGGTGGCAAATAAGTATTTGGTCACCTCAAACATGGAAAATCTCCGGCTCCCACAGACCTGTAACTTCTTCTGTAAGACGCTTTTCTGTCCCCCACTCGTTACCTGTATGAATGGCACCTGTTCGAACTCATCATCTTTATAAAAGACACCTGTCCACAGCCTCAAACAGTCAGATTCCAAACTCCGCCATGGCCAAGACCAAAGAGCTCTCGAAGGACACCAGGAAAAGTATTGTAGACCTGCACCAGGCTGGGAAGAGTGAATCTACAATAGGCAAGCAGCTTGGTGTGAAAAAATCAACTGTGGGGGCAATCATCAGAAAATGGAAGACATACAAGACCACTGATAATCTCCCACGATCTGGGGCTCCACGCAAGATCTCATCCCGTGGGGTCAAAATGATCATGAGAACGGTGAGCAAAGATCCCAGAACCACACGGGGGGACCTGGTGAATGACCTGCAGAGAGCTGGGACCAAAGTAACAAAGGTCACCATCAGTAACACACTAAAACGGCAGGGAATCAGATCCCGCAGTGCCAGACGTGTTCCGCTGCTGAAGCCAGTGCATGTCCAGGCCCGTCTGAAGTTTGCCAGAGAGCACATGGATGATACAGCAGAGGATTGGGAGAATGTCATGTGGTCAGATGAAACCAAAGTAGAACTTTTTGGTATAAACTCAACTCGTCGTGTTTGGAGGACGAAGAATACTGAGTTGCATCCCAAGAACACCATACCTACTGTGAAGCATGGGGGTGGAAACATCATGCTATGGGGCTGTTTTTCTGCCAAGGGGACAGGACGACTGATCCGTGTTAAGGACAGAGTGAATGGGGCCATGTATCGTGAGATTTTGAGCCAAAACCTCCTTCCATCAGTGAGAACTTTGAAGATGAAATGCGGCTGGGTCTTCCAACATGACAATGATCCGAAACACACCGCCCGGGCAACAAAGGAGTGGCTCCGTAAGAAGCATTTGAAAGTCCTGGAGTGGCCTAGCCAGTCTCCAGACCTCAACCCCATAGAAAATCTGTGGCGGGAGTTGAAAGTCCGTGTTGCTCGGCGACAGCCCCAAAACATCACTGCTCTGGAGAAGATCTGCATGGAGGAATGGGCCAAAATACCAGCTACTGTGTGTGCAAACCTGGTAAAGACCTATAGTAAACGTTTGACCTCTGTTATTGCCAACAAAGGTTATGTTTCAAAGTATTGAGTTGTATTTTTGTTATTGACCAAATACTTATTTGCCACCCTGATTTACGAATAAATTCTTTACAAATCCTACCATGTGTATTCATGGATTTTTTTTTTTCACATTCTGTCTCTCACAGTTGACGTGTACCTCTGGTGCAAATTACTGGCCTCTGTCATCATTTTAGGTGGGGGCACTTGCACAATCGGTGGCTGACTAAATACTTTTTTGCCCCACTGTATTTCATCATGTAAAACATCAGTGTTTTCCTCAAACAGTATAATTTCACTTTTAATGTATTTCCATCCTGTTTGGCATTCACATTTATTTAAATTAATATACAAACGTCATAGATGCAACTGGCATATGTCTATAGAAACTAGTTTAGTTTAATGTCTAAAACAATAATTTTGTTGGCTTTAGATAATATCAAAGTAAATCGGCGTAAACGGAAAAAAGACAGAAGTGTGGTGCACATTAATGTTGCTCAGAGTGGAGAAACTTGAAGTTTATTTTATTGTTTGATGTACGTCACAGTCTGCTTGGCTCCTGTAGGCTCACATATATGCAGGTCATCGGGAAATGCAGTTTCATGTCACTTTAGAAAAGGAAGGTCACACACACCCTGGATCACCCTGCTCTCCTAGAATTTCAGGTGTTCTGCCAAATCAAAGTTCACCAGTATTGGCTGTTACTTATCATTCATTGTGCATGTGTGCTTCTAGGACCCTCACCTGGATAAGTTTTTCACGTTAGTGTATGTTCTGGAGGAGTACTCCTTTCCTTTCCGCCTGAAGGACGTCATCATAACCGAGGCAAACATGGAAGGGGAGCTGAAGGCCAGCATGGCTGCACTGAGAGGGGCTGTGCTGGATACCTGTGTCAGGTTCTTGCATCAGCTGCTTAACAAACTCATTCAGCTCATTGTCTACCCTCCAGTCATTGCAGGCCAGATTGGTGAGAAGGCTGTCAACACTACTTTCTATGCAAACTAGGCAAAAATGCAAATTCTCATTTTTTTGAGTGATTGTAATAACTCTCATAGAGATATATTAATATGATGATTATTGATAATTATTTTTTTGTTGAAGATATGAAAAACAAAACTGTTTAATTTGCTTTACATTGAGGAATTCATTAACACACACAACAGAGGAACAGATATTCTAGATTCAGTTTAGCACCTGATAATAAATACGTTAACTTGTGGTTACCTTTAGGGCAAGCATTACCTTTGTTGTTGTTGTTGTTGTTGTAGTTGTTGTTTTTAAAGCACTCACTTTGAATTTACCTGCAGTGAACCTGGGTCGGGCTGCTTTCGAAGCCATGGCTCTGTTAGTCAATCAGATCCACAAAAACCTGGAAGGGAACCAAGATCAACATGGCCGCAACAATCTGCTGGCATCTTACATCCATTACTGCTTCCGCCTGCCCACTGCCGAGCCTACTCTGCCACCGAATGGTGAGTCACCGGGCTTAACTGTAAAACCTTTATTTATAGTTGAAAGAACAAAAATGGTTTTCTTTAGACCATAAGCTGCCAGGGTTATTTTATTTTATTTTTTTATTTGCTAACTTCTATGTCCTTTCCTTCTCCCCGAGTAGCAGGCACCCAGTCCTATGAGATACCAATGCAGTACGCTACCTTATCAAGGGCAACAGCGCGGCCAAGCAGTCTGCACCTGTCCCGTTCCAAAAGCATTAGCAACTCCAACCCAGACCTGGCTAGCACACCAGTTTCTCCTGATGAAGAGGTGCAAAGGATCATGGGGAGCAAGGTATGCTGCACCTCAAGTCCTTTTAAAGGAGATTAAAGTTAGGTTATTAAGTATTTTGCACTTTGTTGGTCTTATGTTTTGCAGGAAATGTGTACCAGTCAAACTTGTATTATCATAGGCAGCTGTTGCTTTATTTTCACATTTATTATATTTGCTTAGTGTCTCATTTTTTTCCCCTAGTATTTCAATTACATTAAATAAAATATATGAATGTTGTTACAGTCTGGCCACACAGAAAAGATGGTCTGTGTTTTCTGTCTTTATGAAACCACTTGTTTATTTTCTAGTTTCTGTTTAGATAATATCACTCTGTTATTTTGTTGTAATCGTAGTTTCTGGACTCTTCACAGCTGATTCAATAAACTCAGGTTGACTGAGAACTCTGTGCCAACAGTCTGTCTCACTGCTTAGACAACAATGTAGTAATTCTCTGTGCCTCTATCCCTTTACTTCATGCAGTACCTTCAGTCCTTTATTCTCCTCTCCCCAGCTTTCTTTTCTTTGTTGCTTTTATCTCCTTTTATTTTGTTCCTGATTTTCTTCTCTAAATAATCTTTTGTGTGGTAATTACCCTCTCTTAATTCACTGTGCTCTTGCCTCTTGCCACACTCTGTGTGTGTTTTTGTGTGTGTCTCTGGTGGCTTATGGCAGGGCATTGACCGCTCCCACTCCTGGGTAAACTCTGCTTATGCCCCTGGGGGCTCCAGATCTGTGCTACGCCGGAACCCCAACTCCAGCTGTGAGCTCAAGCAGGTGCCAAATCCCTTCACCTCATCCTCACCTTTACCTCCTCCACCTCCGTCCTGCACTGCCTCTCATCAATTCTCGCGGGTCATTTCTTACCTCCATTACATCTGTGTCTGTCTGGCTCTCTCTCTGCTCGCCTCAGCCCACCTGTCACCCCTTTTTATCTACTCCCTGTACATCCTCTCTGCTGCCTAACAGGCACAAGTTCTGCCTGGGGCTTGTTACGAGTTCATAGAAAGTTCTCTGGCCACCCACCCATTTCCATTCACCCATTTTCACGTCATCTGTGTGTGTTCACCTCACCATCACTCCATGTCAGGCAAACGACCGCAGCTGCAATCGCATGTCTGCCTTTCTGGACAGCGTGGCTTTGTTTTCAGTTCCCCCAAGGCAGATTGCAAAGAAGGTAAAACTGGCATCTAACTAACTGTAAAAGTTACAAACTAACACATTTGATATCATACCATTCACCAACTTCCAATGTCATTACCATTCATCAACAATCATGCAATTTGAACACAGATCTACATGGAAATGATGTGAAAATTGAAAATTTAGCGCTTTTTGGAATGAATAACTATCAGCTCGTACTCCTAAACCTTTATAATCTGTAGTTACTGTTTATGAATTATTCCTAATAGCATTGAAACAGTTTATTTTAATCTTGATAGCTCAAATACAATTAACTAGACCAAACTGAACTAGCTTGTTGTTGGTTCATGTCTAGCTGCTCCACGAGGAGCTGGCTTTACAGTGGGTGGTCAGCACTAGCACAGTGAGGGAAGCGGCACTGCAACAAGCTTGGTTTTTCTTCCAACTGATGGTAAGCATTCCTTTTTGAAATTGCAATAATTGTACACCACTTTCTAAGTAGTAAAAATCTAAAGAGAATGCAGTAAAACAAAACTTAAAGTCTGCAAACCGTTTTCTTATGTATCCCCTCCTACAGACAAAGAGCATGGCCCACCACTTATTCCTGACCTCAAAACTGGATGTTCCCAGGCGTCAGCGGTTCCCAGACCGCTTTGTGGATGACATCGCTGCACTTGTGTGTGCCATCAGTGCAGACATTGTCAGCCGATACCACAAGGTACCAAATCCTGAGAGCTACCCCATATTCTAGAAACTGAATTCATTTCTTGATAACAATTTAGGTCACTGGCCAACAAAAACGATAGTGGCTTTATTTTTCTCCCTTATCTTTTATACAAAGCTTGAGCATTGCTGGTTGATTCAAACCTAATATACAAACTAATATAATGTAAACCAAGACTCTTCCTCTTTCTCTCACATGAATTTTCCCCTTCCAGGATGTGGAGCTTGTGGAGAGGTTAAATAGCAGTCTGGCTTTCTTCCTGAGTGACCTGTTGTCTCTCATGGACCGGGGCTTTGTCTTCAACCTCATCCGCTCTTACTACAAACAGGTCCCCATTGCACTTTTTCCTATTTTCCTGTAATCTGATATGCTCAGAGACTCCCACACACATTATTGTATCTTCTATGTAACTGCATGTTAAACAGATTGCCAACAAGTTGCACACGGCCCAGAATCCCAGCTCTCTGAATGCTCTGAGGATGGACTTCACTCGTATTGTCTGCAGCCATGAGCACTATGTGATCCTCAACTTGCCGTGCTCAATCCTGAGCCCCCCAGCCTCCCCCTCTCCTTCCACTTCTTCCACCACATCACAGGTACTACAGCACATTATCCGTCATAGACGAATTATAAGAAAAAATTAATTTCACATAAAGAGAATGGATAAATTGAAATGTTGCTAATTTCTCTCTGTAATAAGTACATACTCACAGCATCAGTGTCCTCAAAGTTCCAGTCATGGCCCTTGGGGATGTTTTTTGCAGCCCTTGAGTCAGCCAAGGAAAGAATGCAATGCACTGTGCATTTCATTTTGGGAGGATTTCTCTTGAATTCCAACTCTTCTGTTCTGGGCATCATAGCTAGAGTTTCTTAACAGAAATACCGCTGGTGTCAAAATGTGCCTTCCTCTTGGTTTAAAAAAACAAACATAAATTATGAAATTAGCAAATACACTACCAACACTAACTAAAGCTGTTTGTTTATTTTCCTTAATAAACAAATGATGTCTTAAATTTTGCAGTCATCAAAAATTTGAGAATAACTCTTCTACTGTGTTCCTACACAAACCATTGCATAACATTAATGTCAGCCACACTTATAAGTCATTTCTCTGTAATTCTGTGTCATCTTAACTATGTCTCCTTGTGTCCACAGAGCTCAGCATTTTCCAGTATGGTGCAAGACCAGGGCGTGGCCACCATGTTTGAGCTCTCCGTCCCTTTTCGCCAGCAGCACTTCCTGTCCGGCCTGCTGCTGTCTGAGCTCTCACTCATCCTCGACCCTGATGGTGAAGGGTGAGTTTTTAGTATCTGCACACAATCTGATCAAGACTTTACATCGATTCAGAATTTAACGTGAAATAAAATGAGAGATGGCAAAGGTTATGATGATTTTGTTTATCACCCACAGGGTTTTTTTCCTTCATAAAAAGGCCATTAGTGCCGTTCACTCCCTGCTGTGTAGCCACGATGCAGACCCTCGCTACAGGGACCCTCAAGTCAGAGCCCACATGGCTCAGCTCTACCTGCCTCTCATCCCAATCGTCATGGAGACGCTACATCAACTCTATGACTTCTCTGGTCAGCAGAACAATATGAGCAGCCCATAAATATGGTTTTCCACCTGCTCGAGATGATGTTGTTATATTTGCAGTATTATTGTACCTGAGAGCGCTTTTCTTATTGCCTTGCAGACTCCTCGCCTTCTCGGGTCCGCCATGCATCCACCCACGCTGACGATGCTGACCCAGACAGTGGCAGCACTATCAGTCAGTCTGTTGCCATGGCAATCGCTGGCTCCCCTCTGCAGCATGCCAAAGCCAACCCATTCGCACTGCCCACAGTGGTAAGTGATAGCGGCAAGGGTCATAGTGTTCCCCAGAGCCCTACAGACTGACAGGTCACAGAGTGGCCTCTGTGTGGGCGACTGCTGCTTCAGTTTGACAGACAGTAACGCCACACAACACTCACCCATTTAAATATCATTTGCATTCTTTCCATGTTGTTGTTTAGCTAAAGAACAACTGCTCCTCTTCACCTGTAGGTGGCTCTGTGTCCTTTGCCATAACTTTCTCTAAACAGCCATTTTGTTCTATACTCAAGTGGATTACAAGATTGGCACCGATTTTCTGTGTGTGTGTGTCGTTACCAGGCGGGGCGCCAGTCCAGCTCTCTGTCCGCCGAGTGCAGTAGGACTCTGCTGGTGTGTTTCCTGTGGGTGCTGAAGAATGCAGATGCAGCTCTCCTGGAGCGCTGGGTGTCAGATTTGTCTGTACTGCAAATCAACCGCTTGCTAGATCTACTGCATCTCTGTGTGTCCTGCTTTGAATACAAGGTATAATAAATGGGCACCATCAAGATTCGCAGTTCATTCAGGGAGATGCTAAATTCCTTAATTGAGTTTTTCAAAGAAAGCTAGTGCAGAGCAAATATTGATTACATTTCATTTTCCTTCTTTTTCTCCTGTTTGATGGGGTTTTTATGAAGGCAGTGAGTTAATGTTCATGGTTTAATTAGCTGTTATTTAAAAATTAGATTGAATTTAACCATTACTGCAAAAATGATAATGTCTGTGGCAGCATGTAACAGATCTGTGCTGGTCAGTTACTGCTGGCTGAGAACACCTTCTCTTCTGCCTCTGAAAGGTATATTTGATATGATACATTATACATAATGCATTGTACACTGAGGCACGTGGACTTCAGACATCATGTCCAGGGTTACTACTGTATTTTCCAATACTGTTTGCATAGCACTGCAAAATCACACAGTAGTCTATTTAGCTGTGTTCACTCTATAAATGATCAATAGGACAGGAGGCTATTTTTATGTGTTTGTTTTTAAAGTGTTTGCCTTTCTAAAGTCCATTTCTTAGCAGCTTTCTACCCAGTTTTTTTTCTTTTATCCACTTTTAATATAGTCTTTTTTTCTCTCTCAGAGAAATTTCTGGGTAAACTTGCCTAATTTGTATGCTACCTTTTTATGACTTATTTGTCCTCTGATGTTTGGTGGACGTTGTAGGGAAAGAAGACTTTGGAGCGGATCAATAGCCTGACATTTAAAAAGTCTCAGGATATGAAGGCACGACTTGAAGAAGCCATACTGGGCACAATCGGAGCACGTCAGGAGATGGTTCGGCGTCACAGAGGTGGGAAGCACAACAGAAACACAGGCTTGTGTCTTGCATGTCTGAAGCAATTTATATTTGTGGTGCTTAAGGAAATTTACTCTTACAGAAAGGAGCCCTTATGGCAGCCAGGAGAACGTTAGGTGGAAAAAGAACGTAACTCACTGGAGAACAAATGCAGACAGAGTCGACAAGTATGTGCTTTACAGACATATAGATTTGGTTCTTCTGTTCACCTTGTGAAAATTACAAATATTCTGGGATTATAATTTATGTCAAATGTGTGTTTCTGTGTAACATGATTGTAAAATGACACCTTTCAGGACTAAGGCTGAGGTGGAACAGGAGTCTGTAGTGGATGGAAACCTAGCTACTGAGGCCTCTCTCATAGTACTGGACACGCTGGAAATTATAGTCAAGGTAAAACAATGAGAACTAAATAAATCTGTTTAGATACCACCTTTCCAGTGGTTGACATACAGTGCTGTCCTCCTATGTAAACATCCTGTGCTTGTTGTGTGCCTGTCTTCTTTCAGACTGTGGTTGCATCAGAGTTGAAAGAAAGTGTTTTGGGTGGAGTGCTGAGAGTGCTTCTTCACAGCATGGCAGGAAACCAGAGCGCCCTCTTTCTGCAGCATTGCTTCAATACACAGAGAGCTCTGGTTTTCAAAGTAAGTATAGTTTGTTTTTAGCAGTTACACAAGTTTTCAGTTTTTTTTCTTTTACAGCAAAAAAACTAACAAAACACAAATTAATGAATTAACACTAATAATTAATGTTTTTGTATTAATAGTTTTACTCCTATTTGGCATTATTCTGCTTACTCATTTTTATTGATGACATCTGTGTTACATTTTTGTCTAAAAATTATTGAAAAGTAAAACAAGTGGGCCATATTTAATTTCTGGTGGCAGCGGGGTGAACTGTACGTGACGCTGTGTGTTTTTGTGTATAGTTCCCAGAGATGCTGTTTGAGGAGGACACGGAGCTTTGTGCAGACCTGTGCCTGCGTCTCCTGCGTCACTGCAGCAGCAGTGTCGGCTCTGTCAGAAGTCACGCCTCGGCATCCCTTTACCTGCTCATGAGACAGAACTTCGAGATTGGAAATGTATGTTAAGATGTCGCATTATCTGTGAAATACTTTGATGTTCTTTCATAGCTGTGGACATGTCAGCAAAATGCATCTATACCGTAATTCAAGACTGTAATGGGCGACCGTGGTTCAGGGGGTTGGGAAGCTCAGCTTGTAACCGGAAGGTTGCCAGTTCGATCCCATCTCTGTCTGTCTTGGTTGTTGTGTCCTTGGGCAAGACACTTCACCTACCCTACCGCCTACTGGTGATGGCGCGATATGGCAGCCTCGCTTCTGTCAGTCTACCCCAGGGCAGCTGTGGCTACAACTGTACCTTGCCTCCACCAGTGTGTGAATGTGAGAGTTAATGAATAGTGGAATTGTAAAGCGCTTTAAGGGTCTCGAAAAGCGCTATATAAATGCAATACATTATTATTATTGATGTTGTAAGTCACACTGGGCTACTTTTTTGTTTTGTAGAACTTTGCACGAGTAAAGATGCAGGTCACCATGTCTCTGTCCTCACTGGTGGGAACATCGCAGAACTTTAATGAAGAGCATCTTCGTCGGTCTCTTAAGACAATCTTGACATATGCCGAAGAGGACTTAGAGCTGCGGGACACACCTTTCCCAGAGCAGGTGCACAGCAACCATCATCTTGTTTACAGTTTTCGAGCTGGAGCTAGTGGAACGGGTAAGCTGGTGGAACAGCTTACCACCTTTTCATTTTGTATATGTATGTTTGAAACTGCAGGTCCAGGATCTGGTGTTTAACCTGCACATGATTCTTACTGACACTGTGAAGATGAAGGAGCATCAGCACGATCCAGAGATGCTTATCGACCTAATGTACAGGTACTGGAATGACCATCAGAGTGGCTGTAAATCAAAAATAAAATAAAACCTAAAGTGTTTTCTCATTTTCTCTTTTCAGGATTGCTAAAGGTTACCAGAACTCCCCTGACTTGCGCTTAACGTGGCTTCAAAACATGGCAGGGAAACACTCAGAGAGAGGGAACCACGCTGAAGCAGCCCACTGTCTGGTCCACAGCGCAGCTCTGGTAGCGGAGTATCTCAACATGCTGGAGGATTGTCGCTACCTGCCCATTGGTTGTGTCACATTTCAGGTCAATGTGTATGCTGTTTAAATCTTTCTACTTACAAATAGTTGGCTAGGTCACAATGATTTTAGTCTAATGCCTCGGTCACAGTCGGTGACCTCCTGACACCTGCCTGAACACTGCAGCCAACATGTTTCAAAAGGCACAAAAATTTGTCTCCTTGTCTGGTGCGTGTTACAGTTTTCACTGTTTCACTACCGCTTGGAAAGTAGTTGGCAGTTATCTGACAAGGAGATGTTTTCCATGCAAACTACAGGAAACCGCGACAATCTGCTAGCAGTCAAAGCAACTGTAATCTTTCACTGAGGCACTGTATACCTCTTTGTGACCAGTTTGAAACTGAAACTGCCAGAAACCTCCAGCAACCAGTCACTAACTGGGTAGAGAATTCAAATTTTTCCCAAATGACCTGTGGTTGCCAGGTGATGGCTGACTGGTCTCTGGACTTGTGTGAGTTGAGTTTTAGCAATTGAATTTGCAGCGACTGCCAGAAACCTCCAGCAACTATTCACCACCTGGCCTGGGACTCTTGTGACCTGTGGTTACTAGATCTTCACTAATGGGTGTCTAGACCTGTGTGACTCAGGCCTAAATGAAACTTTTACTTAAAAGACATATAAAACATGTGGGTTTATGACCAGATGTTAACTTTTTTCCTATTCTGTTTTGTCTGTTTTTACTACAGAATATTTCATCCAACGTATTAGAGGAGTCGGCAGTATCCGATGACGTTCTGTCGCCAGAGGAGGAGGGCATTTGTGCTGGGAAGTATTTCAGTGAGTCTGGCCTGGTGGGCCTTCTGGAGCAAGCAGCTGCTTCTTTTAACATGGTATGACTCACATTCACTGACAAACAGCACAAGGTTCCAGCATTAACATGGCCGAAGGATGGATATTTTATCGCATGATTTGTGTAAAAAATCCCTATTTAATTGTGCTGTAACTGCAGGCCGGCATGTATGAGGCCATTAATGAAGTGTACAAGATTCTGCTCCCGATCCATGAAGCCAACAGAGACTTTAAAAAACTGGCTACTGTCCACGGGAAGCTACAAGATGCCTTTAATAAAGTCTACAACCAAGTGAGTTGACAGCTTAATCCTGAAATCACCAGCAATCTACAAAGGAATTAGTTTAAGGCCAATTATCTTTATCCTAATTCCCTTCTTATGTGCTTTATTTCTTTTCTCATCTTTTCCAGAGTTCAGGATGGGAGGTAACAAACTAATCTGACATTAAGAGTATCTAATTTAAAGTAAAACATTCAGCAATTGTTGTTGACAGTGTTATTCTTCTTCCCCTTGGCTTGTTTTCTTCTCCACTCCTGTGTCAATAACATGTTACTGGTGAGTGATGCAAAGCTTACTTTATCACTTGGTTGAGTAGAATTAAGACAAGTATTAATTAATTTGTGCTGCAGTCCTGCTGTAATAAAACTACTTCATGAATTTGTATTTTCCCACAACATGAAAAGCATCTGTTTTCCCAAATCCAAAGCAGCCGCTGAAACAAAACGTTAACAAAGAGTAAATGCTGTTTTGTTTTTTTTTTCATCACTGGTGTTGCAAACATAGGAGTATAAATTAGTTTCAGGGTGAAAAAATTCTGTGTGCATTTTACAAACCAGCTGTTTTAACCAAAAGAAAGAAACCAAACAGCTTTCAGCCACAAAACAACAAAACAAGAGAAAACGGTTCCAAAGAAAAGGCGGCTCACTGGTGTGGCTGGTTGAGAGAGAAGAAAGTGAATGATCCTCTGTGGTAGGCGGTGGCCATGTTGGCTCTTTTTACAAGGCTGGCCCTCAGGAAAGGACAGTCATTGGCCCCACCAATATCCACATCCAATAACTATATAATTTCCAAACATCAACCAGACCTTTTCACTAAAAGAAAATCAAGCACAGAAGTTAAATAGGATAACGCATAAATACAACAGCAGTATAACAACCATGGATCATGAATGGGGGAAAAAAATAAACTCTGGTTATTCAGATAGATTTCTAGTTTACATTTCACACCTCCTTATGGCTGCCTACTATGATGACCCCGAATTAGCATATAATTGCATAGTTACTTAGTTACTGACACTTTGTTATCACACTGTTAGCAAGTACTTTTTACTGCATTTTTTCTAATGGCTAAACAGCTATTTCGCTAACATTTCCGTACAGGTGTCGCATAATGCTCTTCCTCCTGTTTTTGTGTTTCTATTTATTTATTCAGCATTTATGTACTAGTGGAAAAACAGCATGCTAACGTTTGTATGACAGATTTGGTCTTGGTTTCAGGGTTGTTGAGTCCTCAATAAACATTTTAATTTGTGAAGAAAAAAAATCTTCATTTCACATCTTTGGAGTGTCAGATAATGAGTCCATGAATTAAAACGGGGTGGTTTTTTTTTCTACTATTAACACGTAAGCTCTGAGTCAGCTGCTTTTAAATCACTCATGCTCTGCACTCTTTAATCGTTTAAGTTTTCTGTCTTGTTTTTAGTGTTCAGCGAATGTTTGGGACCTACTTCAGAGTGGGTTTCTATGGCTGTCGCTTCGGAGATCTGGATGAGCAAGAATTTGTCTACAAGGAGCCATCGATCACCAAGTTAGCTGAGATATCGCACAGACTTGAGGCATGTTAACTCCTCCTGATGCTAATAAAGATGTCTTTAATGATTTATGAGGAACATATGTCTAAAGGTGAATGCCTCTGGCCCACAGGAGTTCTACTCAGAGAAATTTGGGGATGAGGTGGTCGAAATTATCAAAGACTCCAACCCAGTGGACAAAAACAAACTCGATCCCAACAAGGTAAAGAGATGTGTATGTTTGTTGCTTAAAAAATATGTATATTTTAAAAATGTCTAACTGTACTGATGACTTTTTCAGGCTTACCTGCAGATCACCTATGTCGAGCCCTACTTTGACACATATGAGCTGAAGGAAAGAATCACCTACTTTGACAAGAACTACAACTTGCGTACCTTCATGTACTGCACTCCCTTCACTCTGGACGGCCGCGCTCACGGCGACCTGCACGAGCAGTACAAACGCAAAACCATCCTGACAACGTCTCACGCCTTCCCTTACATCAAGACACGAATCAATGTTATCCACAAGGAAGAGGTGGGTGTCTCTACTGGAGGGATCAGATTTTAAATAAATGTAGACATTATGATGTATGTTCATTGTTACATCTTTGGCTTTCCAGATTATTCTTGTCCCCATCGAGGTGGCGATTGAAGATATGCAGAAGAAGACTCAGGAGCTCGCTTTCGCCACAAACCAAGACCCCGCAGACTCTAAAATGCTTCAGATGGTGCTCCAGGGCTGTGTGGGCACCACTGTCAACCAGGTGATAATATAATTGAAATGCTGGTCCCCCTGGAATAATAATAACATCAAAGCAGAGCTTTAAGTCTGGGTTAGTGTTTTAAGCAGTGGCCGAAATTCCTCAGCCAATATGTAACTGTTTCTCTCCCCTAACAGGGCCCCCTTGAGGTGGCGCAGGTCTTTCTCGCCGACATTCCTGATGACCCCAAGCTGTTTCGTCATCACAACAAACTGCGCCTCTGCTTTAAAGACTTCGCTAAGAGGTACTGACATGAGCTCTGTCTCAGACAAAGACTGTTGTGTAGCCAATAAAAACAAATCCCAACTCCCTGTGTCTTTCTTTTTTGTGCAGGTGTGAAGATGCCCTGAGGAAGAATAAAGCCCTGATTGGGCCAGATCAGAAAGAGTACCACAGAGAGCTAGAAAGGAATTACCATAAACTGAAAGAAGCTCTGGGTCCTCTTATCAACCGCAAGATCCCCCAGCTTTACAGAACCCTACCAGCTCCGACTCTGCAAACACAACGGTAACTTGAGACATTAATAACACACACACACGCCTACGCACAGAGACGCACAAAATGATCTCATGCTGCTTCTTCAAGCACATCAAACTAACATAAGAGGAACGTAAAACTGTGTCATGCTTCAGGCTATATGCTCAAACAGCCAGTTTGTCACCAGTGAGCAGACATGCAGACACATTTCAGTGATTTCAAATGTGTCACATTTTATTCCACAGTCATTAATAAAAGATGATGCACTTCTTGAACTGCTGTAGCCTGTTTGACTATGGAAACTATCACCATATGTTATTTTTGGTTTTCATCATCTTCTGGCTGCAGCTCTGTGTTTGCATGTGGACTGATTCCTAATCAGAAACAGTTACAGTCAACAGCACCTGCCAGACCGATGCTGCAGCACAGAGAGAAATGTAAAATCCCAGATATTTAAAATATTAACACAAACTTTGAGCTCCATTGGTCCGCTATATTACATTAGGGGTTTATCATTATTACTCTTGGAACCACAATGCTGATTCAAAGCCATGTAAGCTTTTAGTGGGACAACTTTCACACTCCTTGGGTGGCATTTTTTGGCTCAAATGAAATAAAAATGAACCATATCTTTGCTAAAATATGATGTTTTTGATTTTGACATCTGTTTTTTTCCCCAGTATTCCTACTAATTATCCCCCCCTCTCTCTGCAGGAACTCCTACAGTAGGTCGAGTTTCCGCAAAGTCGACTGTTGAGCCACACAAAGCTGGAAAGCGACACAGAGCAACAAGCTTTTAAAATTAGCACCATCTCATACCGTCTGTCCCCCCTTCCCCCCACTGCGTTGCACACCAACTGTAGCAGGAACACACAAACACACCGTCCTCTTCTTCATCTAGCTCGTTATATTACACTCATCACCCTTGGCCACCCAGTCATGTCTTAACACCCCCCTCCCCCTTCCAATCCCTCCATGCACACACGTGTTGTCACCTCTTTCGCTGCCCTACCATCCCCACCACTCTCACACCTCTTTTGGAAAAAAAAAACCCTCTGGTGTTTATGCAGGAAGGTTATCTGCTCTGTAAACATTGTCATTTGGAGCAAGGCTCTAAGATGGCAGCGTTTAAAGAAAGCTTTTTACAGTTATCCGCCCAAAGTAATCTCTCAGAGCCTGATCTGACTTTACCTTTAGTTTTTAGCGCACTGTTTTGGTTTTGTTTTTCTTTAGCTTCGAGTGTCTGCTTTTGAAGAGGCTTAGGTTGTCTGTTTTGTGTCATGGACTAATTTAATTTGTGAGATTTTTTTTTTAATCCCTGGTAGTGATCACTGCCAGACTTTGTTATTAAATAGTCCCAGGGAGTTTTCTTTTGTTATCAACAGACCAAATAACTGACATTCCTTCTCCCTCAAGTCGTAACATTTATCTGCCCATCTCTCGTTATAAGGGTTCAATAAAGAGTTGGTGGGCTGCTTTTTGTGGAGGTCCAGGTTTGATATGATTGAGCTCATAATGTGTGGGAGAGAGTGATTCGATGGGATGTTTAAATGTGTTTTTAAAACTGTGAACTCTTAGAAAAGCACTGCAGTCGCATCAGATGTTTATCACAGAAGCACTGTCTAAAGACAGGCCATCTCGTTTACTCACACAGGCATGTTCAAACTGCGACATTCGCTATCATACTACAGTATAGATAGATAACTGAATATGTTATGACTGCGTAAACAAGTCCTCGTTTGACTGTTATGCGCTTCTGTGGAAGACCAAATGTTTTGTATGTACACACCTCTGTGGTTATAGAAGATTTGCATTTATTGTAGAAATCTCCATCTACTGTATCTATGAAATTGCACTATTGTAAACAACCTGCAGCACATTAACACTGTAACTACTAAAATATATGTGCTTTTGTTATTTTACAGAGCTGGAAACTGTTTTTTACCGATTAGATAGGCAATTTTTTTATTTATTTACACTGTCTTCTATTAAATATTTCTCCCTACACTCCTGGTCATCCTTTATTTGTGGGTCTTACAATGTAAATTCATGTAGTAATATGATTACTACTAATTTTTAACACTGTTTCACATTAACAGTTTTGTTACTGGAAATCTATGTTTTTCACACATGGTTTCTTCGCTTTTCAGCAGTCAGTATCATATTATGGTATGGGAAGCTGGTATGGGAATCTTTAATACCCATAGACCACAGTGATACTATAAAAACTACACTAACAATGGGGCTACGACAGTAACATAGTGGCATTTCTACATGAAACATACACAAGGTTTCAAGGTTATGAATCTCAACACTTTTGAATGTTGTAGACTATTCTTTTCAGATGTTATAACTTAAAATTAACAGTTATAATTAAGAATAATTATTTCCTCACATATTTACTGCACATTCACAAGGGTTACTGTACCATTATGATTATATATATATTTTTATTTGTATTTGTTTATTTGGTGACCTCCTCTTGCAGGGACTTTTATGGTTGTTTCTGCCAGTCTTTTGTGGGGTATGAAATTTCTCAAAGATACTCAGTGTCCTTCCACCAACAATTTTTGATGTCCATGGATCTCTAAAGAGGTTGTTTGAGGTCTTAGACGTTTATTGGGATTCCTCAGAGGTTCTTGATTTGATAATTTAATGGCTTTGATTGAATATATTTTAGACTTTTCAGTTGTATCTCCAGTTTGCTACACTTCAGGATTAAACTTGAAAATTAATATGCTGTTATACTGGTTTGACAGCTGTAGTTGCATTTAAAGCATCTGTTGTTGTGATTGGGCACTAAATAAATGCACAGCTCAGTGTTTCATATCCAAAAAGTGTGATCAAGTTGTTTAAAAATATTTTATTATAGAATACAGTATGTAAACTTTAATGTTACCAGTGACAGCTGGGGACCAGTGAGGATTTTTAAGATTATAGTTGCTGACTTCACTGTACTTTGTTGCTTATTATTTTATAACAAGGCGTCTTATTTTGAAAGTTCAGCAATTCAAAGATTTTAACTGTTTCCTTTACAAAAGATTTATTTATTACACATATAAGCCAGATGCTTGATTAGATTAATATTTTTAAAAATTAGTATAGAAGTAACAAGGCGTTAAAAAGAGAATCACCACGTTGACTTCATTGTGTTTATTTACATGAGTTCCAGTCATCGATATTTTGGCGTTAAACCGATTATAATAAACTGCTCTTGAAGGAATGACATTTATATTGTTAGAAGTAACAAACACATTTTTATAAATAAAGTTTTTTCCCCACAATTTGTTTTTTAATTTACTTTTTTTTTTTTTTTTTTACATAAAATTAAATACATTTTTAATATATCTATCATAGATAAACGGTACAGTACATGTTAAATAAACAAACAACCAGACCCATTTAAAAGAAACCCTTTAATTTTCCATTACAGTGAAGTAAATAAATTAATAAATGTAGGCTAGTGGGATCATAAATGACCTCATCACTAAAATAGCTTGGCCCCCTTTTTTAATCTATGACTTTCAGACTCAAGGAGGGTCAAACGATTACACAGCTTCATATATGTCTCTGTATATATATGAAGACTCTAGCGAGATGACCGACGTGCAGTGCGCGAGCCCACCGCCTGGCCTCGTGGCCGCGTGCCCTTTAAGAGAAGCGGGAGGGGGCTCGGAGCATCTTGGCTGCGGTGTTTTTGTCTCTCTGTCAGTGAGCGCTCCTCCTGGGCCGAGGCGGCAGAAAGGATTTGCGCAGGGCAGGTAAGAGCAGACAATAAGTTGACTTTCCTCTGTGCGAAAACCAGCTCGGTCTGTCTTTGTCAGCGTGTTTTGTAAATGGCTTCAGACGAGGAGCTTTCAGTGGGACTTCTTTTGTGAAGCGTCGGTCCTGCCCATTCTCCCCTCCGGTACTCCTTCTCTGAAGTAACGGGTCCTTTATCCTCAAAAACCAACACCTAGCGTAGCTTATGGCTGGTTGTGTATTTCTGTTAAAGGCTTCTGACTAATTAGCTTTCATAATTTCATATTAGTATTTATCTGCGGTTGCAGGAATGTTTGGCTCTCGCGATTGGTTCTCCGGTGCGTCCTCTTTTTTGTTCACAGCATCACTGGAGGCTCACCGCGCGGAATTAACCAGATTTATCAATAACACGCGTTTACATCATATAGTGACTGAGAGTGCGTCTGTCACACTAACTCTGGCCTCACAACCCTAGCTTTCTTAACATTTCTATTTATAAGCTTTGCATTTTCCATACAGCGGCTTTAATTCATTACATAGGGCTCTATTATTGTCTTGGTGGGCTTGTGGAGGGCGGGGGGGCTGCCTGGAAAGCTCAACTTTTAGTCTCTTAAATCTCGCAGTATTCAACTGCGACATCATTTCCAAAATAGCAAAATAACAAAAAAGAAAGAAAGACATTTTGGGTGTGTTTGCACTTGGCTTTGAAACTTTTTTTTATTCTAATGCTTAATTCAGAAAATGTTGCAACAATCCAGCCAGTTTATAATTTAATTAAAAACGAAAATCTCATTTAAAAACTGTAAGGGCTCATGGGAGAGGGTGGGTCCCACGCACGCTGCAAGTTTTCATGACTTCCAGATGTTCTTCTGCGCTGCTTTTTGCCCTCAATATTTGCTGGTCTCGCCAGCTGTAGCTGGCCAGTGGTCAGTGATAAGAAGGGGGGTTATATATTAACAGGGCAAGTGGACCAAATGTATACCTTTCGCTCTTTCTTTCTTTTTTTTTCTTGAAAGACATCTCTAACCTGAGTCCTTTCTCAAATAAAGTAGAATCTCCCTGTTAATTTTTGCATTACTATATTATTTGTTTAAGAATGCAGTCATTTTACTGAGAAACTTCTAGCTCAGTCAGATGTTGTTTTCATTGTGGGCAAGCAGAACTTGGCAGGATGTTGGAGTGCAGTCATCAGCCTGTTACACTACATCATACAATACACCACTGTCCTGCTGTTGTGTAATGGGTTGCTGGCTGTATTAAATCACCTACCAGCAGCTGCATGGTGCTCACATGGTCTCTGTCCTGCCTGTCATGTTATTACATGGAAAAGGTGTTGGTGTGTCATATAGAACCCATATATTATAATATAGTTAAAGAGCATTAAGGACAGACCTTAGGGATAAATTAGCTTTTGTTACAGTGGTTTAAGGAAAAACATATCAGAGCCCTCATGATTGTAGGATTTATTAAGACAATAATGTGGTTTAGTTTCAGCTAAGAGGACTGCTAACTAAATATTTGCTTGTTAATTTGAGATATGTTGAGTGTAAGTGCAGTAAAAGAGAAAACCCACTCTAAGGGAGTCCCCCAGACTGCATTTTATGGATCTGTGTCCAGGTTTGTCAGCAGCTGGAGTCTCCTTAAGCAGATTCTGAGCTGGAATGTGATTGTTTCATTACAGTGTTTGGATCCGGGGGTGCAGTGGAGGAATGCAGGGCCCATAAACCCCATTTGCACACTGGGCCACACGCCGGGCGTTTAAATTGTTTAGCAAGGCTAATGAAATTACACCCTGAACCTGTGTGAGACTGTTTGTCACTTTCTTGGATTTTTTTTTTTTTTTAACCACAGATGAGCCTTTCAGAGAAGTTTTACTGCATTTTTAATCACCTGTTATATTAAGACAGTATACCATGTTCATAAAGTCATGTGAAATAATGATGGTTTATGGCACAGGGCTCTATAATAATATTAATGGGCCTTCTTCATTTTATGCAGGCAGTTTGTTTTTAGTGTGTTATTCTTCCTCTCTAAAAAGCACTCGGTGAATATGCACCATAACAACATGAATATTAAACAGGAAGTTTTGCACTAGAGTTGGATAAACATACAGCCCAGCATGAGACTGCTGTGGTCAAGACAGTGAGTTAATACTCCTACTTAACTCTGTCGATTAGGGAGAGCAGTGTAGTGAACATATGGTGAAAAGCTGGCTTTTTCTCTAATAGGGACAGTAATTCGTTATCCTGCTGAATAAGCTGACTGATCTCCTTTATTTTATTAATCACCCAGAAAAGCCAGATGGACTGTGCTGTCCAGTAAGCAACATGTGTAAAGTGCATTGGATTATTTTTTTCCCTTGTCTGTTTTGTTTTATTTGTGTCTGTACAACCGTTGCATCAACAACTTCACCAAATCAGGAAGTAATTGATAAGATTCTCAAGAAGGAACTGCTTAACTTAGCATGGAAACCGGACTGATATGACTTCCTGCGTTCTGTTGTAGCATCTGTTCACACACGCTGACCTGATCTTTTAACCCTCAAACTGCTGTGACTGGCTTTCCACCATCTCTCAATCACTGCTGTCTGGGTTTCCTCCTCTCCAGACCACCTCAGTTTCTCTAAGACAGAGCAACTCTCTGCGTCTCCGCTCAGCATCCGTCTTAATCCCCACCTCCACAACTGCTCAGGAATTTTCTCCCAAATGGCTTTTTTTCCCCCCCCGTGCCGCTCCTTGTCGCTCAGCCCCACCCTTGCTCAGTTTCCTGTTGGAGGTCAGCACAATGACCAATAGCGGAGAGGCGGGTGTTTACTCTGCTCCTGTTCCAGGAGTAATGTGAGCTGGCCGGCCTCTCCTTTTGGCCATAGTCTCTCTAGCACCAGACTGCTCCAGCTCCACGCCGTCTGCTCCTTCTCATCACCACTCCTTAATGTGAAAAACAGGGCTTTTTGCTAAAGGGCAAGAAGTCCTGGAGGTGACATCCCATTGGGTTATGATTTCACTGTCCCGAATTTAATGGCTACATTAGTCAAAAACCACATGTCCCACCAGCAGCATGAGAACACACTGTATGAGCATGCTGATATAAGATCATCTGGCCTCATTGCATTTGGTGAAGGCCCTTTCTGTCATGCGGTGACATATGCTCTTCAGCCACATTACGCTGGGTGAAAAATGGCTATTGCTGCTTCTGCATTTATTATTCTTCAGCTCTTTGGGAAAGATTTGTTTTAATTTTTCTGATTTATTATTCATCCAGGGCTAGTTGGCTGAATGAAGCCATCTGTGCTGCAGAATGAGAAGGAAGACAAAGAAGTCTCAGTAGATACAGCAGCATCTTTATGTGACATTTAAAAGCCTTCAGCACATCTTTTTTGAGGTCTGTGGCCTGTTACTCTGAAAAAAAAAACAACTCTGAACAACAATAAGCTTTATTTAGTGCAACAAAGTGCTACTTGTCTTAAGGATTCTCTTTTTTCTCTCTATTTTAGGAGAGGAATGTACAAATGATGGTAATCTTCTAGGTGGAGCCATGTGGGATTATGAGGAGAGGTCCTCTTGAATCGTTATTTACTCATTGTGAGGAGCGCTCTGTGGCCCCTCTTTCTGATCTGTAGATGTTTGTCCTGCGTTAGTAGCAGCACTCATTCTGGTGTCAGCGTGATTCATTCTGGTGGAGTCCAAATCTGAGAACAGGCATGTTCTTCTCATTTCAGAAGTTTCCATCTAAAACTTTCTTCCCCCTCCTTTTACAGTTTTGCCTGTCTTTCTTCACATTTCCCCTCTTTTCTGTCCCACCCTCCTTCTCTCACTGTACTCCTTTCTCCCTCTCCTACCGCTGCTACCCCCCCTTTTTTTTTTTCATTTATGCTCTCTTTCTCCTTGTTACTCTTTCTCCTGGGCTGGGAGGAAGTGACTGAGTTGTTTTTGCGTCCTTGGGGAATAGAAAGATGAAGCTCCCTTTCCTGTAACCCTTTCTTCGTCAGACCTCAAATATGGTCTCCGTTTTGAAACAGACAATTAGCCTGGTATGATGACAGCGGCACGTAAACTGCCGTTCTGAGAGCTTTTCTTTGGGAGCTAAAACTTTTCAGATGAATTAAAAGCAGCTAAATCACTGGGCTTTCATATCATCTTTGCCCTTACTTGAATAAATCAAAGTAATATCTTCAACTGTGTTTGTTGATTTATGGGAGTCATCAGGCTTCAGACAGTGTTGGTGTGTTTAGGGGGTATGTGTGTTTTCATCTGTGTTCTGTGGGAGTCCATGGGAGTTCAGCTTGTCTCCTCTGTAATGTTTGGTATTTGCCATCCACGCCAGACGCACAGTTATAACAGCCCGACATGCGCTGCTGTCTTTGATCTCATTGTTTGCAAGTAGCTTTTGGATTTGATAAATGAGGTCCCATAACTAAGGTGGCAATGTATTCATAATATGTTTTTACTTTGGTATTATTCACAGTCATCAACACATACATCTAGTTTTGTTAACTTTGGAGCCTGTTTAGATTTAGATATCAGTCACTCAGTGCAAGTCCTGCGTCTTGTGTTTCCACTTTCTGTCAGTGTGTGGGTCCATAACAGCTCTTCATCAACTGTTTGTTTGTTTTGAGGCAAATTTCCTTGCCACACACTTATCCATACTCTGTCTACCGCTCCCTCTCTTTTTCTCTGAGATGCCCCTCCTTGATTTCTATTAGAACCAGCTGTGGAACTAGGGCCTGAATGAATGGCTCTTTGTGATTTGGCTGTAGTTCTAGTCTAAAAGATGTTTCTCTCCCACCAATACCCTCAGTGGTATTGGCATGGCAACACAATGAAACAATGGACAGAACAACGGCAAGCCTTGTTATGATATGACGCAAAGGTCACTCGTCGGTGTTTTTTAGGCTCTGAGAACTCCAGACAAAATGTCGACCGCACTTTCACAGCAGCCTGACTCTGTGCTGCTGGAGCCAAAGTAGGAGAATCGACAGCAGACGCTGTCATGCAGCATGTCTGGTTGACACTCACACAGCAGTTAAGTCTGTGTTGAAGGAAATACATCATAAGGCTCATGAAATCAGTCTAGCCTTAGGTGATACAGACAGGTTCCCACAAATCCAGAGGGTGGGGGTGTTTGTGTGTGCCACTGGATTTGGGAGTGTTAGAAAACTGACACATTGCCCAATCACATGGCAGGGAGGCTCCCGCTCCCAGCCTTGAATTGATTAGAGAGCCTTGAACTGGAATGGGGTGGGGGAAATTATTTCTAGAAAGCTGTGAGAGGAGAACTTGCACATGGCTCAGGCTTCATCTACATTGTGCAACAATCAGTGTGCGATTTGCATCTTATGGGGGTATGTTGTTCACATCCGGTGTGTGAGTCAAAAACACTGACACACTGGATGTGTGTTCTGTTTTGAAATGTTTGTTTCCTGCTTTGCAACCTGTGTTTACCCTCACGTCATGCCCACCTGTTATGAATCTCTGTTTATCTCGGTGTCAGCAGAGCTGCACACCCTTTCCATGATTTTACTGATGTCCCCTGAAAACTATTCCTGCATATATCCCAGTTATCGTCATTTTTCTGGACTACTAACTGATACAGTCAAAGGCAGTGGCAGCCAAAGTTCAAGTTTCCTCTATTCTTATTTCCCGCAGGTGCTGACTGTAAGAGAGCAAGAAAAGGAAGGGAGAGGCAAGGGGCCTGGGGAGGAGAGATCCCGTCCTCGCAGCGCAAGCAGCTGGTATGAAGTAGAAAATAAATCCCTCTTTTCCTAATTCACAAACCATTCCCAAGCTTGAGCAAAATCGCAATCACCAAAGGCTGAGAGTCGGCAGTGCAATGGAAAACTCCATAAAGATCTTCTCTGGGTGGTGGAAAGAGCGGCGGTATTTTTGACTTAGCAGTACTGAGGTTTAATCCTTTGTAATGGCAATAATAATAAGGTGACTCAATGAATGGAAGCAATGAGTTTGATAAACTAGGGAGAACAGACCTTGAAATGAAGCTTGGCATTTTAAAATTACTCATCACGGTGGTCTCAGTCTTCTGAGGGAATGTTTATCCGCACTGTAACTCAAACCGAGTTTTAACCCTTTTAATACCATGCTGGAGTTTGGTCTGTATAGAAAGGAGTAAACCCGAAACTTTCATGCACATAGAGGAAAAATCTTTTTCAATGGTGAGTACGAGAAGTCAATTAAGCTACAGCATTATGCAGTTACTCTCGTGACATCCTACAGGACATACCACAGACGCGTAATTTGTGCTGGATGACCTGCATCTTACCCCCCCAGGGGTTGTCTTAATCTTAATAGCAGGGAATAGAGGGGAGAGACCAGACCATGCTAGCTTCCTCTAGGATGGTATGCAGCTCTGTGAAAGAGGTAGGGGGGAGTAATGGGGGCAAACCATGTGTCCTAGATGGAGGCTGGCTGGGGAGAGTTGTGCTGGGGAAGGGCAAACGCTGGTTTCTGTTTAGATGTCATCTCAAAGGAACTGTGTTTAAACCCGAGAGACGGAGAGGAAGGTCAGCCACTCCACCCCAGCCATACTCACACACTCAGGGGAGTACGTGCGCACACATTAGCACATATGAAACACTCTGCTGTTGTTGTGGGAGCCCGATAGTGGAAAATAATCAGTTTAAATAAGAAGATTTTGGAATTTTGGAATTTGTTCAGGGTAATTAGTTTGAAACGAGTATGCCGTCAAGGGTGTCCCTTAAGCCCCACTTTACATTTTGCACTTTGCATTATTTATAGAGCTTCTTGCTCAAGTAATTAGAAAACACATTGGAATAACAGCAAATTTACTTACAGGGATAAAACAAGTTTTTATTCATGATGCAAATTAAACATACACAAGACCCAAAATATGTGCTTATAAAGCAATTTTTAACAGTGCTAATTTTATAAAGTCAGCAGAAAAAATAGCATTATATACCTAGGTATCACTATACAAGAGAATCTAAACAAGAACAAATTTAAATTATCGTTTTATGCTAAAAGAAATAAAAGTAGACCGTGAAAGCTGTGCTCCCTTAATTTGTATAATAAAGTAGAAATTGTGAAAATTAGATTTTATTTCTTCTGCTATTCCTTTTTCAGTCCCTACCAGCAGAGATATCAATAAAACAGATTAATAAATGGAAATTAATACCTGTAGGATAGGGCAGGGAAATAAGCCTGCCCTATCCTAGGGTAGGGTAGGAGTACCACTTAAAATACTAGAGCTACCAAAAGAAAAAGGTGGAATGTTCCTGCCATGGTTGAAGGACTATTGCAGAGCAACACAGTTACAGTATTCATTCTGCTGGTGCAACAGTGGGTATGGTGCAAAAATGGAAAGATTAAGAATTAAGCCAGTTGAGTATCCCCCTACAATCTGTGGTAGGTGTTGTAAACAAGTATCTAAATTAAGTGATCTGACAGAAGTATTGTTAAATATATTGTTTGATTAATGTAAGAGGAATAACTGTTCTTAAGATTTTAGGAATATGGTGAAGATTTTAAACGAGCACAATTCGGACTTGAAGTTTAGAGACTGGACCTGGAAAGGCATTACATCATATTTGTTATTTCAGCCAATACAGATCTCGATCTTCTTAGTGAAACCTGCAATTTACGTGTGGGCATCATAAATATTTTTATTGATGCATAGAAGGGCAACATTCACAGCAAGCTGTTACCCAGAATTTGTTCATATATGCAGTGTCTTGGGAAAAAATTCCACCTTATACATCAAGGTCAAATGGGAAAAGGGAACAAATACAACACTAACAGGTGAAGATAGGTTATATAAATAAAATAAAATGACAGCACCTTTATTTAATAATTTGTTTTTTTATTACCCCCAAAAGAAAACATTTACAAAGGGGCAGATCTGCAATCTGGACACTGCTGGAGACAATGTGATATTACAATGGCTGATCATTATCACATGTTTTCTAATTGTCCAGCAAAACAATCTTACTGAGCAGAGACAGTAACATAAATTAAACTCATAATAGGTTTTGAGCTTGACTATACTCTTGATATCATATATTTAGGTAATCTACCAAGTGACTTGTACATTTGAGGCAAACATAGCCATGAAGTATAACTTAGTGCCAGTAAAAAGGCAATAACAAAGAAGTGGCTGGACAAGAACCACTTACAGGGGAGTGCTTCCTTGGCTATCGTAAAAGAAATATACGAAAGGAAAAACTTATCATCTCTGCTCATTAAAATGGCTGTTATTTATGAATGATAATTTTACACAGGGAAAACTACTCTCCTATGTCTGGGAGTTTTTTTCCATGGTACCTATAGTTTTGGAAATTAGGCATTGCTCATACAGGATTTTTATATTTGCACGTCAGATGTATGCTGAATGGACCGGGCCCTCTGGCCTCATCCGTGAACTGGATAAAGTTGATGGACTATTGGATATTCATCTACTTTTTTTATTTGGAGTTCATCAGCAGGTGTCTGGGTTGACCTTTCTTCTTTTTTTTTTCCTCTGGGACTAATCGTACAAATAACCATCACCATGTAGTCAGCTATTGATTGTGTGCGTTTTAATGATTTACCCGTAGTAACCTCATTTTTTCTGTTCTGTTTCTCTATGCTTGTTTGCTTCTTCAGAGCAAAATTATAAAAATAAAGTGGAATTTGAAGGGAAGTCGAGTAGACGACATCAACCAGTCTGCTTGGCAGGCATGTTAGGTTGCAAAACTACATACTCTAATTATATCTCATCGGCTGTCCCCTGTCAGTGCTGTCCTCCACCCTCCTGTACGCATATTCTCTCACACAGTCTGTCTTTTTGCAACCACTCCTCTATGTCCTACTCTCACTTTCTCACATATGTAGTCATTCCCAGACCGCACTGTACACCAGACAGCGCATAATCAGTCTGACACTTTCAATGGAGATAAACAGACACTTAAACTGTAGGCTGAAGGCAGGCAGCCAAATTCTTCGTCTTTTTTAAAGTCTCTGCAATATTAGTCAAGATTTGTCTTTTTTTTTCTCCACTTTCTCATATGTAAGTTTGACTAAAATTTTATATCTGGGGCATAAAGTCCTCATGTGTAAGCTGAAGGATAGTTGGCTTCATTTTAAAGTAGATTAACCAGTGTGATTCTTCCTTACCACCATGGTGTCAATCTTAAAATGGGTTTGGGTGTGCATGCAGTCTGTATTTCACGGCCCAAAAGTGTGTGGCAATCTTGGAATGAGAGGGTGATGAAAGGGTACAGATAAGCAGAATCACATCGAGAAATTAAACTGACTAAAGCACTTCAAAAATACCATGTCAATTTAGTCAGTGTTTCCAAGTGTCCTACTTTTCACAAACGAGCAAGCACGGGCTAGGGTCACAAGATAGATGGAGAGAGAGAGAGAGCGAGAGAGTGCTCAACTTAGAGAAGAGAAAAAACAAAAAACAGCCTTAGACTGAAGCAAATATAGTTTGCACTTGAAAACAAAGTGGTTTGCAGCGCAGACTTCTGTTCCTATCTTATCAAAGCCATAGTAATATAAAGATGTTCAACTGACTAATGCTGTGGATGGCTTAAAGACTTCCACAGTTCCCACAAAGCGATGACCTAGAAAGTTAATCTTTTCCAAGCACACACCAACTCAGAGGCATGGCATTAGGGTTTCTACATTTTTGCTGGCAGTGTGTTGCTCTCTGTGGAGGGAAAGGCTTAGTCTTTTGTTTATAAAGAGTCAAAATCCATATGTTACCTTTGGTAAAATGCAAGTTCTCAGCAATTCACTGTGTTTTTTGGCTAAATTAAAAAGCATCTAAGTGTGCAGAGGAAAAGAAAGGGACTAGCTGAAACCTTCTGATCATCAGCTGATGCTTAGAGGGGTAAAACAGGAGCAGACGAGCATAAAGAAAGGACAAATAGAGAAGAAGCCAGAGATGGAAGAAGTGCAGGAGAGAAAGAAGAGAGAGTGTCTGTAAATCCTAATGTGAGAGGCGAAGTAAGTGCACACAGATGATTCCTAATAAGGCTGTAACTGGCAAATCTCTGTCCTGGAATTAGCTGCCAGGAAACTTTCCCCCTGTAACTTCTCTTCTCTGAATGCTATGAACAGAAACAAATATACAACTGACAGTGGCCCAATATGCTCAAAAAAATGAAAGGATAAAATAAGGGATGGAGGCAGGCGGGTAATGCAGTGAAAGAAAGGCTAATGCTATTTCTGACCGTTATACAGAGAGAGCAATGCAGTCAAAAGGGGTAATTATTTCTGGACACACTACGTCATGTAGACTTTACAGTTAACTTAAGATATTAAGATATTTGAATACTGATTCTGTTAGGTTTTAGTTGGATGTAGACAGTTGTGTATTACTGCATTGATTGCATCTTTATAATTAATGCAAGAAAAGCCACTTTTACAAACACCTTACAATACTCACCAAAAGACTCAAAACAACAAAAACTTCCACAAATCCACTACAAACTGGACCTGGGAGCAATATGCTTATTTGCATACTTAATCACATAGTTGCTGAACACACATCTAAATTATACTGTATTTGCATATTTTGCATCTTGCACATGTCTCACATGTCCTGTCTTGTCTACAATATCCTGACCATAACTTGAACCTGGTATTCAATACCTACTGCACAATAACTCAACCTGGTATTCAATACCTACTGCACAATATCTCAACCTGGTATTCAATACCTACTGCACAATCCACTTTGTATTGTCTCTGTTCTGTCTTTGTTTATTGTACAGTCTGTATTGAATAGTTATTATTATAGTATTGTATAGTTAGTAATTAGTACCTTTTTATCCCTTAATTTTACCCAAATTTAGCATGTTATTTATTTGTAATTCCTAGTTTTATATCTCTTGGAGATATATCTTTTATATACTTATAGATGCACCATGGGGGGCTTGGGGTGAAACAGCATTTCAGTACGCTGTATACTGTGTATATTGTTGTATTGACAATAAAGCTCTTGAAATCTTGAATCCTTTGTTATTTATAGAAATGTTTAGTGTACAGTGTGTTTAATTTCAACACTTTTGTCTCCCTACAGGTGAGAGTGTTTGTGTGACTGTCTGAAAAGCAGCCACAGGCGCATTATGGCTCAGGTGCTGCATATGGACCCCGGCTTCCCAGGTGCGCCCTCTATTTTTAATTCCTTATAATGATCAACATAAAGATGATGATAAGTTAATGCTTTTGTTAGGATTTAAACTACCACACAACTTGCATGTATTTTAACTGTAAGATTGTGTCATAATGAACTCCGACAGTCCACTTTGTGCCTAATTTGGTGATGAATTCCGAGTACATTTATAACTGTGGAGTAGCTGATGCTTTTTTCTGTCTGAAGTCTGAATCCAAGATTAGATGCAGATTTCCGTTTGTTTAAAGTTTATTTCCTTCCCCTGCAGGGAAACTCAACCCACCTGCCCCCCCTTCCCTGCACGCCAAAGAACAGGAGGCGCCCTACTCAGTGGAGACCCCCTATGGCTACCGTCTGGACCTAGACTTCCTCAAATATGTTAACGACATAGAGAAGGGGAACACTATCAAGAAGGTGCCTGTCCAACGCCGGCCACGCTATGGCTCTTTGCCCCGTGGCTATGGCTATGCTGGCTCCTGGTGGACCTCCACGGAGTCTCTCTGCTCCAATGCCAGCATGGACAGCCGGCATTCCTCTTACTCCTACTGTGCCCCAGGCTACCATACATCACAAAGGCCCAGCTTCAGTACTGCCCGGGTGGAGAAGACTCTGTTGGATGCTCGCAGGAAGCTGGAAGAAGAGAAAGAGGGACGGAGATTCTCCAATCTTGGCAGCATGCACAGCAGTGTAGCTGGCTCTAACACCTCCATCAGCAGCGCACACAGCTTTAACCGGTCACAGGGTGGAGGTGGATCTTTCACTCCCATGAGCTCTGGCCTGTCCACCCCAGTAACTCCAACCCCAGCTCACTTGCAACATGTCAGGGAGCAGATGGCTGCAGCCCTGAGAAAGATAAGGGAGCTAGAAGAGCAGGTGAAAACGATCCCTGTGCTCCAAGTTAAAATCTCAGTGCTGCAGGAGGAGAAACGGCAGCTCAGTGTCCAGCTGAAGAGCCAGAAGTTTCTGGGCCACACTCTGGGGTTCAACCGAGGTCGTCCCAGAGGGGAGCTCTATATTGACATCCCTGAAGAAGACATGAGCACTGGAAAGGGGAGCAACAACAATAAGCCAGCAGGGTCACTGTCCCCCACCACACCTGATGGGTCCAAGCAAGACTCAGGATGTGAGATTGAGGACACAGTGATTGTGAGCGGAGTGCGACCAGATGCAAAGCGGGAAGTACGCACCATTGGCGTGGGACCAGAGGACTCAAGAGGAAGTCGTCATGTGGGGGTCTGGGTTCAAGAGAAGGATCTAGGACTGCTACCTGAGACAGAAGTCCTCAAAAATCAAGTGGGTCAGCTTGAGGGTCAACTAAAGAGGACAATGCAGGAGCTACAGGCTGCACAGCAGCAGGTGGCAGCAGTCCAGAAGGGCCCTCAGGCAGAGCATCCAGTCATAGCAACGAGCCTGGGCTGGCAGGAGCCTCAAGGCTGCAGCCTGCATACACTAGTCAGCTTCACACAGCAACGACACCAGAGGGACCAGAGAACTGTAGGAATTCAGGTGTACACACTGGAGCAGCCTACTGTGGTAGAGGTGGGAACACTGCTCCGAGCAGAGACCTGCAGCTCCCCCCCCATTCAGCCAGCTGCTGGAGGCGTGGAAGACCACCACAGAGGGCGAATTGAAGGTCTGTTACTGAGACTTTATGAGCTTTAACTGGAGAGTCTGATGCAGTCCAATGCAAGAACATTTTGTGAAACCTTTGCAAAAAGTTTCCCAGATATGAATTATGCTTAGTCCTAAACTGAAAGGAAAAAAATCACCAAGGATCTGTTCTTAAAAAAAAAGGGGGGGTTGGTCCAAGGCTAGACTTAATCATTGTCTGAGAAACTGAGATATAAAGTCTGTCACCCTCAAATATATGTTTTTACTGAAAGTTGAAAATACATTTAATATGTTTACTTGGTGGTCAATAATCTAATTATCTCAATCTTAGTATTTTTTTTATATTGGTATCGTATTTGTTGGTATATTTAGCTCAGAGTTTGATTTTTCTTTAAAGCACAGATAGAATTAAAAGTGTTTTTAATGGATTTTCATCTCAATAATCACTGAAAATGTTTGCTGTTCAGCTTTTTCTTTGACCCCTGGTGTGCCCCAAGGCTCAATCCTGGGTGTCTTTTTGTTGTTTGTTTGTATGCCGCTATTAGGTCATTTTATCCACAAATACAATTCAAAAAGTATCGCAAATACTTCTAAATTAAAATTTTAACTCAAGAGGGGTTTAGAATGCTGCATTGCTGCTGGATTGTACTGCATCAGACTGTATCTTTACAATAACAATTATTTATTGCATTACTGCACAAAAAGACTGATTAGTTAGCTTTGAAATGTTGTCTGTCTCTCTCTCAGATGCTCCAGTTGAGCTGCCGATTGCAGTCAGCTCTAAGCAAGTACGCGATGTCTTGAAGAGCAGGTTGTCCACCTCAGTACCTGTAGCTAATCCTGCCATTGCTGTTGCATCTGATGATCGGATTGTGCATAATAAGGAAGAAGCAAATGAGTCTATCCAATCACAAGAAGGCTTACCTAAGACAGGTATGTGATTTTTAAACTAGTGTCTTCTGACCACATCATGTTCCCACTGTATGAATAATTGCTGGTATCTTTTCTAGCTTCATCTCCCCAGTTGTCTCTGAGATCAATTATGAAGCGGAAAGCAGAAGGTGAACCAGGCTCGCCCTCTACGAAGAAAAACCTACAGTTTATTGGAGTCAATGGAGGGTAAGTGTTAGTTATTGCATAGCAGCAGTCGGCTATTTTCATCCACTGAGTACTGTGTCAAGGGAATGTTGTCAGTATAAGGTTAAGTAAAAAGGTAAAAGAAGAAGCAGAAATGTACTCCCTGTGTCACCTGCAAAGACTCTGAGCTGTTTGAGCAGAGTGAAAATTGTTCTTGTCTTGCAGCTACGAGTCCACATCCTCAGAAGATAGCAGCAGTGAGAGCTCAGATGAGGGGAGTGACTCTAGTGAATATCATGAAGCCAGAGAAAAACTTCCAGAGTCTACAGTCCAGCACCAGCAGACAATACACAACAAGGATTCCAAGCAAGAAGAAAGCACCAGTGTACCTCAGCAAAATGCTGTCAAACTACCAGCTGCCATTCCAGACTCAAGTCCCAGCCAGTCTGCAGCTGTAGACACAATGCCATCAAACAAAGCACCTCGGTCACCAGCAACAGACACTGTGGTGCAAAAATGTGCCTCACAGCCACCAGCATCAGACCACGCCATACCTCCTCCATGTTCATCAAATGATTCTGAGACTGTCAAACAATCATCAGAAAAGCACAAACAGGTCACCTCCACACCAGTTAGCACTGAATCCACTCCTGAGCAGAAGGCTTCACTTACCTGTTCTTCATCACCTGGCCTCACTAAAATCAGTGATAACACCCAGCAGCGGTACAGCGTCCAGTCAGAGTGCAAACCAGCAGCTGAATGTATTTCAAATGAGACTGCGACAGCGCCTTCAAAACAAGTCAGGTAAGTGTACACAGAGTCTGTCTGTGAAGATTAAAGGATCTATGAACATCTGAGAGTGATGTTGTCTCCTTATCTGTCACAGACTGGAGCTGAGTGACAGCCTGATGTTAGCTCTGCATGCCCTGCAGAAAGCCCTGGGGGAACCTAATGCCTTCAGCCAACAAGGAGCAGTACGTGTTGAGTCTAATTCACATTTCTCCACATTTCTTCACATTTCTCCTGTCGTTACTTCTTTCTAGGAAATTGAGGAAGGTTCACTTTTAAAATAAATGACATAGACCAACCTCAAACAAGGAAGCACAGCTACCCACAAACTGTCCACACTCAATAATTTAATTTAGAATATATTTTACTTTAGTTTGCCAACTCTAAATATTTACTAAAGCATAGCTTAAGATGTTTGATTATCTGCATGTTTGATTCAGGAAAGAGTTTATGCCGGATGCCCTTCCCATTTATCCTGGCTTGGGAACGGCACTAAGACTACACTGGATTGTTGCACCCCATGTCTGGAATAAGACTAAGTTAAACTAAGAAAATTCTTAACTTTGGTTTCATAATTTTTGCAAGTACTGGAAGATCAAACAACACATTAACTCAAGGCTTCTCCTGAGGTTTGGTTTCACATTTTTGATGTCATCGTTGCTCTTGCATTTCTCCAGCCATCTGTCAAATGTTTATTTGCCTTAACAGTCCTCATTGTGTCTGATCTCAGAGGGCAGCTTACACCACAGTGCTGCAAGAGTGGCTACGTGTGTCCTGCCACAAAACGGCCGACACAGCTGTTGTCAAGGCCTACATGGACACTTTCGCCTCAATCTCCCCTCAGCTGCTGGAGTTTGTCATAAATATGGCTGACGGCAACGGGAATACAGCCCTTCACTACACTGTCTCCCACTCCAACTTTCCCGTGGTGAAACTTCTGCTGGAAACTGGTGAGTTCTGTGCTTTTATGAGAAAACAACAGAGGCTCTGGAGAAAAATTGGATAGTAAGCAAAGTAAAATCTCATAAGACTGAAGAGTCAAAGTAAAGTCTTATGGTTATTTTTTATTATCATAATCTCTACAATTTAAGAAATAGTAAGAAGTCATATTAAATTATTAGTGGTAGCATATTAAAATACAGACTCACTCTTAAGATATTTATCTCATACAGTGGTATGGTAACGATCCCTTTTACTTTGTTGTGCTGCTGTTGTATCACCTGTCAAATTGATTGGCCTCTTTACCTGATAGGCTTGTGTAACGCTGACAAGCAGAACAAGGCGGGCTACACGGCCATCATGCTGACGGCTCTGGCTGCCTTCCACTCCGACAGTGACCTTCAAACTGTCCTGCAGCTGCTGCGCACAGGGGATGTCAATGCCAAGGCCAGCCAGGTGCGCCCTCTACTGCTCATTAGTTTTTACTGCGTCTCCACACACACACAAAAATCCCCCATTGTCACGCATTAGTACAGGACTAGGACTGCATAAAATGTCTTATGTTTCAAAAACTGTAATCATTACAAAAAGTACAAGAGTAAAAACTTTGTAGACAGCTGACCCATGGCCAAGTGCTTCACAAAAGCTGTCACAACAGCGACACTGTGTGGACAGTTAGAAAAGTACAAAACTGTAAAACTTTCATAGCCTCCCACTGGTTGTTACCCAAACAAGAAGTGGTAACCAGATCCCAACAAACTAAATGTGTGTTTTATTGAAGAATTTCTTTGTCAAGGAAAATGTGGTGCACGATATTAACCCTGGGAGGCATTTAGCATGTGAAGGACATATTTTATTTTAATCCAATTTCTCAAGGAAATACAATGAGCGGATATTTCTATTTCTTTTTTTTACTTCCATGTATTTTTCTGTTTATTCCACCTTTAACACTGTAAGCATCTGATTATCATTTGGCTTTCAGAGGAATACATCCATTAACAGGGACATTTTTTATAAAACTGACAAATATCTGGAAAATATTTCTTGCACCAGTTTTACCCAGTTATTAGAATTTTCAGTCTTTATTTGTCTGAAACTTTTTTTGTGACATTTTGGCAGATATTCTACAAAAATCTGAATACCTTGTGATTTTGTGTGGATGTACAGTTTACCACCTTGGGCATAGTGCAGGTAGCAAAAGCCAGTGACATGCATGAGACCAGTGATTATAGTCTTTGTTGCTTTCCTTAAAGTCATTCAGTAAAAGCCACTCTAACTAATTAAGTTTGGAGCAATGTGGGATATGACAACAAGGGATAAAAGTTGTGCATTTTTATGAAGCCAGTCTAGAAAAAACAGCCAGTTCTCATTTGCTCATCTGGTTTGATTCCTGTTAGCAATCACATTGCAATTGCTCTAGAAACTAGACCGTCTTCTTACAAGTGATTTTAAGAACTCTGCTCAAAATGTATCTGCTGCACCATGTACACAAATGCAGTCTCAATGTGTCCACAGTTTGGTTAAAAAATGAGGGTAACAGTAATTTTAAACAATGTGTGTTTTGTAGGCTGGACAGACAGCGCTGATGCTGGCAGTCAGTCATGGTAGAGGGGACATGGTGCGAGCGCTGCTGTCCTGCGGGGCACAAGTTAACATCCGCGATGACGACGGCTCCACTGCACTCATGTGTGCCTGTGAACATGGTCATGTGGACATTGTGCGTCAGCTGCTATCAGTGCCAGGATGTGATGCCACTCTCACTGATAATGTAAGAATTCCAGTTCGGTCTGTGGTTATGCGGACTCCTTCCCAAAACCAGCGTCTCACCAACATTTTCTCATTGTATTAAACAGGATGGCAGCACTGCTCTGTCCATTGCCCTTGAAGCCAGTCAGAATGACATCGCTGTGCTTCTGTACGCTCACCTCAACTTTGCAAAGCCTCCATCCCCTGTGAGTATCTAAATATGCTGCTAAGACACAAAGTAGCCCTTTCACACCAACATTCAACAATCCAAGAAATGTGTCATGGAAGTGATTGCCACTTTCCATGGCTAATAACACACGGATAATTATATAATATTCTTGTTTGCATGCAACCCATCCAAACTGGATTTTGTCACATATTGAGCCATGCAAACACATCGCCGGTCAATCATTCCTCCAACCAGTTTCTTTAAAATAAGCCTCCTTCCCACATCTGGGCAGTGTTGCAATGTTTGCGTGTTCTCAAACACATGTTGATATGCAAGAGTTGCATATGGTTTACGGCATACCTACAGAAATTAAAGTTGGCTTTGGGTTGAGCAAAAATAGCAAACAAGCAAATCTGTTTAAGCCAGAAACCAATTACCCACAAGCTTGCAGCTGTCAAACAAGTCACTGCCTTAGAATAAGTACACATTCTCACCTAATGTGGGCTTTATGATGTATGTTTGTGCAGCTCTTTGGCTAAACAGAACGAGAGATGCATAACTTTGTCATATAATTTGACTTCTACCTGCTCCCCAACAAAACCTAAACTTCACTCATTCTTTTAAGTTTATTTTTTAAGCTCCCTAAAGTGACAGCACATTGCTGAAACGTGCAGACATGAGTCTGCTCATGTTTCTCTATCCTACCAACCATCTGCACTCGTCTTTCAGGTATGAATCACTATCCCAGCCTCTCAGCTGGCTATTAGTTTGTGTATAACACAAAGCTGACCGTAAACAGGCAAGATGTGTCATAAACTAGTATATAAACCCCCAAGTGATGGACAAATTCCAGATGTGCTTTATGCATTTTATTTCACAACCTGGCTAATAAACTACAACAAGCACTAACAAAGAGAATTTTTGGAAAACTGTAATTAACTATCAGGAATGTGTGATTACATGTAATGTAAATGTGTATGTTTGGATGACTGGTAATGTATGTTGAAAGCAAAAGAAGGGAACCCAAGGACCAAGCTGTAGCTCAACCAGTTAGTCATAGCTTGAGCACACCTGGCCCTGTGTTGCTCATCCAGGTAATTACTCTCAGTCAGCTCCTTCAGGACAAAGCACAGCATGATCAAAACAAAGCAGAGTCACCTAGTGAACAGAAGGCCCAGGAGACAGTACAGTGTCTAAAGAATGCCCCTAACACATGAGTAATTCCATGTCTTAACAAGAACATGCTTCAGTGGGATTAATTCTGAATATACAAACAGGATGTGTGGTTTCAATGACACATAATCAAATATAATGTATTTTGCATTTAAAATGGTAGTGTAATATTAATGTGCATGTAAATGTAGTGATCAAGAGGTCCTTTACATGAACAGAAACCACTCCTGGAAGAGAAAATACAGGGGAAATATGATGCACTTAAACAGTAAAAGAATCTAAACATGAGATTTTTCTTGGATTGGCAGTAGCTGTGATTGTAACTTCACAAAATGTACATTTCTTCCCAGTGTTAGGTTCATGGGTTCAGAGAGAGTGAAGCAGGAGATTGACAAATGGGTTATTGCTGTAGTGGCAGCGATGTACACTGATCTGGTGAAACAATTTGAGCTGTGGGAAGTGACTGAAAAAAGGAGAACATAGATGCAAGCAGTAGAAATTAGTTTCCTATGAAGGGTGGTGGGTTATCTCTTAGAGGTAAAATGAGCTTGGTCATCCAGGAGGGGCTCAGAGTAGAGTTGCTACTCCTTCCAAAGTATTTGGGGCATGGGAAAAAGCCCCGGGGCAAATCTAGGACACATTGGGGAGACTACATCTTTCAGCTGGCTTACCTTGGTGTACCCTGATGGATGGATGGATTAACCATGATGAATTTGATAAGAAGTTCTAAACTATAAATTGTTTTTTTTTTTACTTTGGCCAGGTTTCCCCCAAGTCTCCCCTCTTGGGCTCCTCTCCTCCTGCTGGTGAACTAAAGTAAACCACACGCCTACAGCTCAGCTACACAGCCAATCCACAGATGTTTATTCATCTATGTACTTAAAAGAAACATCAAGTTTGTTTGTGCGTTTGTTTTCACCCTGAATAATTTAAGTATGTGCAGATAATTACATGAGAGCTCGCACCATTGTTACTCATTGCTTATTGTACACAGTGGTCTTACTTTAATCCCAGTTGTGGTTGGAAAAGTGTGCAACTGAACATTTAATGGATGTCGTTCTAGTTTCGCAATAATCCAGTTGTCAGCACTGTTTTGACAAATCCAAACTGTTCACCGCATTTCACTATACATTCAATTGTTATGCACTCGTTCTGTAATTCCATATCAGTTTTATATAAGTTGGCTCATAGAGCAGCGTGTTTTCATTGTACCATAGGTGTTTCACAGTAGCATCGTTTTGTGTGACCATCACAGTCATTTGGAATAACTGAAGCCACCCCTCTCGTGGGTAAGTGTCCTTGCATCAACTAGCTCATTGGTGCTACAAAATATAACACTTCAATAGTCTGTTGATATTTATACACAAGATTTATTTACTTGAGAGTATTTTTGATATTGATTTTTTTTAATCATTCTGACTTAATTCAGGACCTCGTGGTTTTATTTCCCAGGTGTTGGTTAACTTTACACCTTTTTAACCAGAAATTAGTTTTATGTGTTTATCACATTCCCCAAATCAAACCCAAAGATGTCTGTTTCACATCACCTCTTTTTAAAGCTGCTTATTGTGGTAATAATGTTAACACAGGTGATGTTAAAGAGGAGAGAGGTTACCATTATTCTCTGATGGCTGCGGTACTATGGTCTTTGTATTTTTATATGTGAAGGTTTTTCGGATGGTTGATTAGAGGGTTTCTGTGTTTGTGATGTGTGCTCATAAAATTTAACAAGACTTTGTTGAGAGAGCGCTGGTGAAGCCAGTGAGATTTGTCAGGGAACCAGAAAGTAAGTGATTTTGGTCTTAAAAGGGCGTGCCATGTAAGATAGGAATATTAAAATAATATATGTCAGTGTAAACTGGTAATAATTATGGCTGAAATCGAACTCCTTGAACTAAAGTGCATAGGCTATTGATGTCAAAATTTCTATTACTTTTTAAAGATGTTTTACCAATTTTCATATTCACTTTTAAGCAAATTTTTTATAAACTTTCAATTTTTTTAAGTATCTATCTTTTATACATTTGGAGTTTTTAAGCTCACGCCTGCGTTATGTAATCACACAGCTCTGTAGTTAATGTTTTATGATGGTTTTATGAAAAATGCTAGATTGTGTGTCTCTTCTTCTAATTTGTGCATTTTGGAAAATAATAAATAAATAAATAAATGTGGACCACATGTTTTGTTGTCTTGTAAGTTCCACTCAGTGATGTAAAAACAAGGTAAAAACAGTTTGCATATAGGACCCCACAGGTTCCACTAGAGGGAGTCCTAACGCAAACAACTGGCGCAGGGCTCTCTTGTTTTCTTGGACGTTTTTTTAAATAGAATAGAATAGAATAGAATAATCCTTTAATTGTCCCACAAGGGGAAATTTGGTTGTATCAGCAGCAAAAACACACATATACAAACAGAACAGGACACAGAACAGAAGCACAATTTTTACATATTTACATCATGGACAATAGCTACCAGAGCAGAGTACTGTACAGTTATTTAAATTAGCGTACACATAGTGTGAAAATGGAGCAGGATACTGAAAGATGTTTAAATAGTTAAGAATATTTAGAATAATTAGAAAAGTGCAGATTGTTTATTGATAATACAGTTGTGTTTTTCAGTTCTGAAAATTCTACGTGGTTTTGATGAAGTTATGAGTGCTCTGAAAAATAAGGCAATTTAAAAAAAAGCTATATAAAGAAAGACTTTCTGATAGTCTAAAAATATGATAATTTGCATTCAGTACTGGGATGTATTTTTAGTATCTTGGTATTCTTCTTGGTATAGTCCAACATCAAGTGTACATAACATTAATAATATGGCAGTATACTCAACAGTTCATTCTGACTTGGGCAGAGAAAACACGTACAGTAATGTGCACAGTAATGCTAAAAATTCTCTGTGACAGTATAGCTCAATATGGGCTAATGAGCTGCAGATTCTATATTTAAATTTTGGGCCTTTAACCTCTTAAGCCCCAACGCCCCCTGATACGGGGCAAAAGGCAGGAGATCAGTTAGGCTTGGGGCTTAAGAGGTTAAGGTATAAAGGCAGAAATTGGCTAAAGCACAGCTACACTGTGATGAAACAGGTTTATGAAAATATCTTTAAGATGCTTACTTAAGCAAAAGACCTATTAAAATGGGCAACATCTTACAGTGGGTCTATTTCAGTGGCCCTACGGAGCATAGCTAGTCAAATTACTGTCTGTAAGGCTTCTTCAGGCCTAGGAGTGAAACATAACTTTTATGCAGCCTTCATCCATATAAGCACAGGCCACCGTTTCTAAGAGCATAAGCATAACTCTATGATATTCCTTTAGTCCACACCAGTGACTGTAGAAAACACCTATGAGAATGATGTTATGAACAATGTTTGAGACGAGTAGCATTTAATTGGATCAGTCGATTATAAAAGATCTTACTCATTTGTTATTTTCTTTGAAAAATAACTCACTTTCAGAAAGTCCAGTCATGATTCTTTGCTCACAGTAGTATGTGAAAAAACCTAATCTGATCATAATAATAAAAAATTATGATCTTACTAGCACCAGAGAGAAACAAAATGAATTATGTGGCTTTATTTGGCTCTTAACTCTTGCAAACATCCAAAAACAAGTAACTGCTTATTTAATTATAATTGATCCAGATGACTGATGTAACATGAAATCAATTATGGGTACAGTAATAAGGATAAATAGGACAAGTCAGGAATTAAAATACAGATGAATAACTGTGTTGGCTTTAATTGAGTTTGCAAAAGAGTTAAAACACAATCTGCAAATATCTGGCTTTAGTAAAAAATTCTAATTATTTACTCAGAATCTTAAAAATTACAGCAGTGGGAAAAGGGGGCTGTAATAAAATAATAACATGCTATTAAAATATGAAACAAGAAGTACAGTTGTGGAAAGAAAATCACAGAGTAATGGAAGATGCATTTAAGGAAAGACTGATTTTAGATGATGGGATGTCATTACAGTGACCATCATATGCACCATTCCATATGATTAATAAGATCTGAAGCCTCGCATTATCTCTGTTTGATTTAGTTTTTGTGCTAATGATAAAAAAGGAGGAGATATGGAGCTCTGCATTTATCAAGTCACCAGAAGGTTGATGACTTTTACGCACTGTGCGCCTCAGCACTCGGCCACCCTGCTCTGTAACTTTACTTGCTCTGCCACAAAGTGACTCCTAAACACTTTTACTTTGCCGTATTAACACTTACTAATCGAGGAATATGTGGAAGGAACAAAATTTCACAAACTGTCGTACAACCAATTGTTTCACAAATGTTTGTAGAGGCAAACTGAATGGCTAGATGCTTGGTTTTATAAACATATGACAAAGACACTAAAAACACTCGAATTCAATGAGAACCAGCACTTTTTTTCCATTTAGTGGATTATCAGAACGAGCGGTAACTGGGATGGTAAAATACGGAATGATCTTCTGGAATGATACACTGAGTTCTCACCCTAAGTATTTAGCAAAGCCGCTCATATTTCGTATCCTCAATAATGCTGAAAGTGTGATTAAACAAAGCAGAACTAAACTGAAATAAGTAAAATAAATAATAAGTAAATAATATTTCTGTACGTGTGATGTGTATGTGAACTGTTTCACACATATTTCCGGTTTTGTACGATGGGATAGTTTGCAATAAGACAAGCCATTTATAAATGCGCCCCTGCTAAGCTATCGGTTTTATCAAAGGTCACACACCTGCATTTATCCACACACAAAGTCACCAACGATTTTTAAAGGAGGGGTTCGCCCTTATATCTAAAACGTATCGGTTCTCCTTCAGCTGCCTCTCGCTGATCTTAGGTGTCAAGCTGTTTCCGGAGAGAGACACATGCGTAAACACGCGCGATTTTGGCGCTGTTGGTATATATAGTAGACTTTATTAAAAGCTAACTATATGGTTCTTTGTTGCCATCTGTTGTTATGTGGCACACTTAGTGTAATATAAACTTAAGGGTTAGACTTGAGAGTTGAGATGTGAGGTGAGGTGAGGTGGCGTGGCTTGGTAATGAGTGTTACTATATTCGTGTTAATGACAGAAGGGGCATTTTTGCCCAACCTGCCAGGATAGTCAGGTTTATACGCGACTTGTGTGGCCGACGTGATAGTCCTTAAAAAAACATAAAAACCCCAAAAAAAACAAAACACGTTTTGACTACATACTGAGCTCTCCTAAAGATGTGGATGTACATGTTTTCTTAATCATGCTTCTTATCAAGACCAAACTGCACAACCTGACAGGATACACTCAAATGTGCAAAGCACAAAACGCACAGAGTTCGGATGCAAATTTATTTTCAATTCATTTTTTTTTTCCAAAACTAGGAGCTGTTTCTTATAAGAGCGGCCTGAAAACTGGAGGTTCTGACTCCCAATCTGTTTTCAACGCTCTGAACCACAAGTAACCCTACAGTCTGAGAGTGAAATTCTCTATTGTACTGTGTGGTCTTTGAGTTAAGATGGGGCCTGATTATACCTTATATGTAATGCAAAGGGTTTTAAATTCCATTTTGGAATTAACAGGGAGCCAATGAAGAGAAGCCAGTATGGGTGAAAAATGCTCTCTCTTTCTAGATCCTGCCAGTACTCCCGCTGCAGCGGATCAACTGAAGGTTTTTCAGGTAGTTTTCAAGACATCGTGGTTATAATGAATTAAAGTAGTCCTGCCTAGAAGTAATAAATGCATGAACTAGTTTTTCAGTATCACTTTGAGACAGGATGCTTCTAATTTTAGTGATATTCCGCAAATGGAAGAAAGCAGTCCTATATATTTGTTTAATATACCCATTGAAGGAAATATTCAGGTCAAAACAACTCCAAGACTCCTCAGTGTTACTGGAGGCCAAGGAAATGCCATTCAGAGTAAATATCTGATTAGACAACATATTTCTAAGATTACAATAGCCTCAGCTGAGTACAATAGCCTCTATTTTATATGAATTTAGAAGCAGAAAATTCGAGGTCACACAGGTCGTTATGTCTTTAAGACATTCCTGCAATTTAACTAACTGTGTTATCTGACTTCATGGATAGATAAAGCAAAGCAGCACAGTACTATTAATACCTACAGCATCCTCTGATCTCTGTAATTTAAATATTATGATCAACTCTATCAAACGCTACATTCATGTTTAGCAGGACAAGCACAGACATGAGTTCACTGTCTGAGGCCATAAGAAGATCATTTGTAGTCATCACTAAAGCTGTGTCTGTACTGTGATGAGCTCTGAAACCTGACTGAAACTCTGAAACTGAAAGTATTAATTAATGGCAGGATGACAAAATTTGGGATAATAGGTCAAAGTTAAACTAGAAAAGCTTTCACTGGAACATTCTCTATTTATCTGAACAGACCTATAAAAATACCTTCTGAGATGCAGCATCACCACCTTGCAAAAACATCGTATTAGCAGAGGGAATATTTTCTATTGTCAAACTGTATTCACAAAAATCTTTAAGTCTTTAAGCCTGTTTACCTCTTTACAGTTTTGGATCCAACATTGGTGCAGTCAGTGCTTTAAGGATGTAAGAATTAAATTTGGGAATTTGGCAATTAAATAATCACAGAAATTGAAGGAATTTGTCTGTTATGTACCTTTATAGTAATGACACAATTCCTCCTATGTCCTCACAGTAAAAAGTATTCTATATTTAAAATAGTGGAGTCAAAGTAGAAAGCAGCATGAAAATAAATACCATATACTAAGTAAAAAAAGGCTTCTGCAGTTCTGAAACTGACCCTTCAGCATGAGCTGAATGCTTTAACTTTGATGTTTCTTTACCTTAAACCCTCTTTCCTCCTATATGCCCACAGTAAAAGACTATCTTCACCACACTAATGACCATGAGACTTTGATTGCATTCAATGTTTTATTAAAAGTCAGAGTAGTAGTAAGTATGAAAGCACATAATGCAGTCCTCTGCTCCTGTGTGCAGTTTATCTGTATTTCTCAGACAGGGCGAGAGCCACAGCAGCCAGGAACTTGTCCACAGCCACATGGACCTCAGGGGTGAAGTCGTCGGGGAACATGGTAGACAGGACCACGAGGAGGTTGTGAGACAGAACCTGTGGAAAGATGATGATCACATTGAAATGAATGGACTTTTTATTAATTTATTGGTAACCAGAGAACATCATTTCAGATCAACCAGCTATCCAAGGATCAAATGAAAAAATTACATTGAGAAATGCTGTCCTGATTTAATAATGATCTGTACCTTGAAGTTAGCAGGGTCCACTCTCAGAGTGAAGGCGTGCAGCTCACTGAGGCTCAGAAGAGCTCCGGGCAGATCGTCCATTTTGCTGACAGCATCAGTAACTGCAGCCATCACGGTTGCTCCGTGCTTCTTCACCGGGTCAGAGCCGGGGCTCAGGTCCTTCCAGTGGGAGAAGTAAGTCTTGGTCTGAGGGTACACTGTCAGCATCCTGGATAAAAATGTATGAAAACAGGCCAGTGAGTATGAGACAGAAGCGCGGGAGCAGGTTTTTGTAGGCAGTGTGGGGCCATATTTACCTGGAGACAGCATCACAGCCGATTTGTTCCTCCTTGCCAGCCACTTTAGCCCAGAAGGCTTTGACTGTGTTCTTGTCCTTTGCAGAAAGACTGGTCATCTTGCCTGTTGTTGCTGTTCTGGTTGGAGTTGCTGTGTTCAGCTCAAACTGTGGAGGTTTTTATACACGAAACAGGAAATGCACACACCCGACCCACCTCACAGATAACTTACTGCCGTTTGGACAGGTTCAAAATGATATGAAACACCTCCCATGAGATAAACAGACTATGAAATAAAATGTTCATAGAAGCTCTGGATAACTCATAAGAAAGATATATAAATATGCACTCGTATTTGAGAGCCAGTGAAATGTTTTAATGCGATCTAATGTTAGTTGTTCAGTGTTGTATCACAGTGGGTGGGCGGGACAAAACACCCATTCAAACTTTTGAAATTTTAAGCCATCGTGGCTTCATATTTGCCCATTTGTTTAAAATCTGAGTCAAATACTTTTAACAAGTCAGGGTTTATAATAGAGTCTAGTTTTCTGCACAAGTTTCAAATTGAATTATTTGATTCAAAAAAATAAAATCATGTTTGCTTCAGAATTAATACATTTTGCCCCTCCCAAGAGCATATTTTCTTTTTTACCTTATCACCTGTTAAATCATACAACCAACACCATATATTTTCTAATCTAATTAAAAAATACTACAGCTTTCCTTATCAGTGTTGGAAACCTTTGATTAAAATTTGATTGAATTTTATTAGCAATTTTCCTAAATAACCTATACTGTACAAACAGACTGGATATTGTATACTATATTATTATTTCTACTATTCTATTTAATCAAAGCCAGATTCGAAGATTATGTTGTGAACAATTCAAATATTTTTGAACTGAAAGGACAAAAAACAAAACAACTCTAAAAAAGTAATTTTCAAAAAATTCCTTCTGATGGTCATTCAATAAACAACGGCCACGGGCCACCTTAAAGCTCAACCCCACCATCTTTACAAAAAAATCTATTTGATTCATTTTGATGGTGGAAATGAAACAGAACTGCAAGGAGTTACACAGAAGCGGCTTAACCGACACATTATCTGAGAGGGGTTATAAAAGTCTAAAACCCATTTTCCTTTACTTCATTTTAATACTCAGTCACCAAAGAAGTATTACAAGTCATCCCACTGCCCACCTCCACCCAGGTGCATATCTTTGGGTGGAGCAAAAGGGCTCCTTTATAAGCTGCATGTGGTGACCTGCTGACCAAAGTAGGATAGGCGCACCAACCAACAAGACAAGATGGTTGCATGGACAGACTTTGAGCGTGCCACAATCAAGGACATCTTCTCCAAGATTGACTATGAAGTCGTTGGCCCAGCAGCTATTTCCAGGTAAGATCATCGGCATAAAGCTGTTTTTATGCTTGTCTGTAACAAATTTACAAATATAAGAGGCACATTTTGTGCATTAACATATACTTTTATTTTAGAAGTGTGATTTATTCAAATGTACATGTTTCCTCAGGTGTCTGATTGTGTACCCCTGGACTCAGAGGTATTTCGCTGGCTTTGGAAACCTCTATAATGCTGCTGCCATCACATCAAATCCGAAAGTTGCTGCTCACGGAAAAGTCATCATGCAAGGTCTGGAAAAAGCTGTGAAGAACATGGACAACATCAAGGCCACATTTACAGAGCTGAGCACGCTGCACTCTGAGAAACTGCAGGTGGACCCTGACAATTTCATGGTAGGCAATGCTGAACTGATGGTACTGCATCCCAGGAATTTGTGTGTGTGTCAAAGCTGAGTCTCATGCATTTTTTGTTGTGTTGCAGCTTCTGGGCGACTGCCTGGCCATTGTGGTTGCTGCTCAGTTGGGTAAAGACTTCACTCCCGAGGTCCATGCAGCTTTCCAGAAGTTCCTGGCAGTGGTGGTGTCCTCCCTGAGGAGGCAGTACTACTAGAGAGCTGCAGAGGACCATCACATGTTCTGTTTTTAAACTGTGTAAATGAGCTTTCAATAAATCACCACTAAACAAATTCCTCAAGTTTTCTTCTCTTTTATCCCCAGTCTGTGTTTATGGTCATGTCAATGTAAAATCAGTATCATGAAAGCCTTGTTTGTTATGTGATTAGAGAAGTAATGTTTTTCCCTTTAAAAATGACAATACCACATACTGAGAACACATCTGACATCATGATTAAACTAAAACTGACGCGTCTTTTAAGAAAGTTTAAATGATCATAAACTGACTGTTCTAGCACATGAATCAGCCCATCAAGAGACAGAACATCGCCTCTGAACTCCCAGCAGTATCCCAGTAGTAGCAGTAATGCCCCAGTAATTTAATAATTATCCCCCTAACTTAATCATGTTGTTGCTATGCAGTGTTGTTCTAAATCCTCTTTTAATTTTCCCTTTGTTTATTTTGTATAATCTGAAAATTCCCTTCAAGTGTGATGAGAATTTATTAAACTTTAATTTGCAGTAAAATAAAACATGTATTTACTGTTTCTGGTCATACTTCTTTCTTTAATATGTAGAGTTGATTTCCCCTACTTAAAAGGCTCCAGAGGGAGCTGCACACAACACTAATAAGCTACTTATTTTAACAGAAGGTTTTAGCTAAAAAGGTCTGATTAACATGTTTTAGTGTATGTAGTAACACTGAACAATGCAAGTGAAAAGTAAGAGCATCGGCTGATCTAACAGAGGGATAGTGCACTGACACATGTGTAAGCTGGACCAACAGGTCAAGTTGTGACAGTTTGTGATAAGAGGGATGTTATTAGAAAAATAAGTCTGTGTTTGATATTGTTGTTTATTGAAAGTTGCTGGCTCAGATACACACAAGGTGTCCTTAGGTGTTGGTGAGGCATTAATGTAGGTTATAGTTATAAAAGTTTCCCTTTGGTGATTAGCTAATTACATATGGTAATTTCATAATTAAATAATCCCATAAATTAAACAAATTTGTCTGTCATGAAGTCTATTATGGGAGATATTCTAAAGAACATCATTCAAAATAGAATAGAATAGAATAGAATAGAATAGAATAGAATAGAATAGAATAGCCATTTATTGTCATTGTACAATGAAATTATGGAAAAGTTTTGTATTGAAAGACAAATACATTTAAAATTTACAGTTTAACTTCAATAATATTTGCATTATAAAAAATGTCAAAAGACATAAAAGAGTAAAAAAGCCCATTTAACTCTTTATAGTTTAGGATCCATTACTGGTGCAGTCAGTGCCTTAAGGATACCAAAGGACAATTATTACGTAGGCTATCTGTGCTACCAGCAGTGTCTGACAGACTTTTTTACCCAAAGCAATACGAGGATATAAATGTAGGATCATCACTAATGTATTACTCATCAGATAATCACATTATTTGAATAAATGTGTCTGTCATGAAGTTTTTTACTTATCTACCAATAACACAATTCAAAAGTATTGAATTGAAAACCAAAATCATTTAAATTTAAAATTTAACCTAAATGAAATTTACATGATCAAAAAATGTTAAAATATACAACATCTTTAATATTCTGTAAACACTAAAACATACTAAATATTGTTTTACTCTATTTTATATGTTATAATCCTATTAATGGATTTTGGTTGTATAGCACACCATTAGCCTTCATATGCTGTGATTGACTTTAAATGCCACCAGGCACAATCTTATATATTGTTTTTGTTTCTTTTCTACATACAGATGTATTTCATTCATTTACTCGTCATATTTCTAAAGTCTAAATTTGATGTAAAGTAAAAAGTATCAGATAAATTCAGTGGAGTAAAAGTTACATTATTTTACATTTAAAACAGTGGAGTCAAAGTAGAAAGCAGCATGAAAATAAATACCATATACTAAGTAAAAAACAGGCTTCTGCGGTTCTGAAATTGACCCTTCAGCATGAGCTGAATGCTTTTAATGTTGATGTTTCTTTACCTTAAACCCTCTTTCCTCCTATATGCCCACAGTAAAAGACTATCTTCACCACACTAATGACCATGAGACTTTGATGGCATTCAATGTTTTATTAAAAGTCAGATTCGTAGTAAGTATGAAAGCACATAATGCAGTCCTCTGCTCCTGTGTGCAGTTTATCTGTATTTCTCAGACAGGGCGAGAGCCACAGCAGCCAGGAACTTGTCCACAGCCACATGGACCTCAGGGGTGAAGTCGTCGGGGAACATGGTAGACAGGACCACGAGGAGGTTGTGAGACAGAACCTGTGGAAAGATGATGATCACATTGAAATGAATGGACTTTTTATTCATTTATTGGTAACCAGAGAACATCATTTCAGATCAACCAGCTATCCAAGGATCAAATGAAAAAATTACATTGAGAAATGCTGTCCTGATTTAATAATGATCTGTACCTTGAAGTTAGCAGGGTCCACTCTCAGAGTGAAGGCGTGCAGCTCACTGAGGCTCAGAAGAGCTCCCGTCAGATCGTCCATTTTGCTGACAGCATCAGTAACTGCAGCCATCACGGTTGCTCCGTGCTTCTTCACCGGGGCAGAGCCGGGGCTCAGGTCCTTCCAGTGGGAGAAGTAAGTCTTGGTCTGAGGGTACACTGTCAGCATCCTGGATAAAAATGTATGAAAACAGGCCAGTGAGTATGAGACAGAAGCGCGGGAGCAGGTTTTTGTAGGCAGTGTGGGGCCATATTTACCTGGAGACAGCATCACAGCCGATTTGTTCCTCCTTGCCAGCCACTTTAGCCCAGAAGGCTTTGACTGTGTTCTTGTCCTTTGCAGAAAGACTGGTCATCTTGCCTGTTGTTGCTGTTCTGGTTGGAGTTGCTGTGTTCAGCTCAAACTGTGGAGGTTTTTATACACGAAACAGGAAATGCACACACCCGACCCACCTCACAGATAACTTACTGCCGTTTGGACAGGTTCAAAATGATATGAAACACCTCCCATGAGATAAACAGACTACGAAATAAAATGTTCATAGAAGCTCTGGATAACTCATAAGAAAGATATATAAATATGCACTCGTATTTGAGAGCCAGTGAAATGTTTTAATGCGATCTAATGTTAGTTGTTCAGTGTTGTATCACAGTGGGTGGGCGGGACAAAACACCTATTCAAACTTTTGAAATGTTTTGCCATCGTGGCTTCATATTTGCCCATTTGTTTAAAATCTGAGTCAAATACTTTTAACAAGTCAGGGTTTATAATAGAGTCTAGTTTTCTGCACAAGTTTCAAATTGAATTATTTGATTCAAAAAAATAAAATCATGTTTGCTTCAGAATTAATACATTTTGCCCCTCCCAAGAGCAGATTTTCTTTTTTACCTTATCACCTGTTAAATCATACAACCAACACCATATATTTTCTAATCTAATTAAAAAATACTACTGCTTTCCTTATCAGTGTTGGAAACCTTTGATTAAAATTTGATTGAATTTTATTAGCAATTTTCCTAAATAACCTATACTGTACAAACAGACTGGATATTGTATACTATATTATTATTTCTACTATTCTATTTAATCAAAGCCAGATTTGAAGATTATGTTGTGAACAATTCAAATATTTTTGAACTGAAAGGACAAAAAACAAAACAACTCTAAAAAAGTAATTTTCAAAAAATTCCTTCTGATGGTCATTCAATAAACAACGGCCACGGGCCACCTTAAAGCTCAACCCCACCATCTTTACAAAAAAATCTATTTGATTCATTTTGATGGTGGAAATGAAACAGAACTGCAAGGAGTTACACAGAAGCGGCTTAACCGACACATTATCTGAGAGGGGTTATAAAAGTCTAAAACCCATTTTCCTTTACTTCATTTTAATACTCAGTCACCAAAGAAGTATTACAAGTCGTCCCACTGCCCACCTCCACCCAGCTGCATATCTTTGGGTGGAGCAAAAGGGCTCCTTTATAAGCTGCATGTGGTGACCTGCTGACCAAAGTAGGATAGGTGCAACAACCAACAAGGCAAAATGGTTGCATGGACAGACTTTGAGCGTGCCACAATCAAGGACATCTTCTCCAAGATTGACTATGAAGTCGTTGGCCCAGCAGCTATTTCCAGGTAAGATCATCGGCATAAAGCTGTTTTTATGCTTGTCTGTAACAAATTTACAAATATAAGAGGCACATTTTGTGCATTAACATATACTTTTATTTTAGAAGTGTGATTTATTCAAATGTACATGTTTCCTCAGGTGTCTGATTGTGTACCCCTGGACTCAGAGGTATTTCGCTGGCTTTGGAAATCTCTACAACGCTGCTGCCATCACATCAAATCCAAAAGTTGCTGCTCACGGAAAAGTCGTCATGCAAGGTCTGGAAAAAGCTGTGAAGAACATGGACAACATCAAGGCCACATTTACAGAGCTGAGCACGCTGCACTCTGAGAAACTGCAGGTGGACCCTGACAATTTCATGGTAGGCAATGCAGAAATGATGGTACTGGGCCCAAGTAATTTGTGTGTGTGTCGAAGCTGAGTCTCATGCATTTTTTGTTGTGTTACAGCTTCTGGGCGACTGCCTGGCCATTGTGGTTGCTGCTCAGTTGGGTAAAGACTTCACTCCTGAGGTCCATGCAGCTTTCCAGAAGTTCCTGGCAGTGGTGGTGTCCTCCCTGAGGAGGCAGTACTACTAGAGAGCTGCAGAGGACCATCACATGTTCTGTTTTTAAACTGTGTAAATGAGCTTTCAATAAATCACCACTAAACAAATTCCTCAAGTTTTTCTTTTCTTTTATCCCCAGTCTGTGTTTATGGTCATGTCAATGTAAAATCAGTATCATGAAAGCCTTGTTTGTTATGTGATTAGAGAAGTAATGTTTTTCCCTTTAAAAATGACAATACCACATACTGAGAACACATCTGACATCATGATTAAACTAAAACTGACGCGTCTTTTAAGAAAGTTTAAATGATCATAAACTGACTGTTCTAGCACATGAATCAGCCCATCAAGAGAGAGAACACTGCCTCTGAACTCCCAGCAGTATCCCAGTAGTAGCAGTAATGCCCCAGTAATTTAATAATTATCCCCCTAACTTAATCATGTTGTTGCTATGCAGTGTTGTTCTAAATCCTCTTTTAATTTTCCCTTTGTTTATTTTGTATAATCTGAAAATTCCCTTCAAGTGTGATGAGAATTTATTAAACTTTAATTTGCAGTAAAATAAAACATGTATTTACTGTTTCTGGTCATACTTTTTTCTTTAATATGTAGAGTTGATTTCCCCTACTTAAAAGGCTCCAGAGGGAGCTGCACACAACACTAATAAGCTACTTATTTTAACAGAAGATTTTAGCTAAAAAGGTCTGATTAACATGTTTTAGTGTATGTAGTAACACTGAACAATGCAAGTGAAAAGTAAGAGCATCGGCTGATCTAACAGAGGGATAGTGCACTGACACATGTGTAAGCTGGACCAACAGGTCAAGTTGTGACAGTTTGTGATAAGAGGGATGTTATTAGAAAAATAAGTCTGTGTTTGATATTGTTGTTTATTGAAAGTTACTGGCTCAGATACACACAAGGTGTCCTTAGGTGTTGGTGAGGCACTCATGTAGGTTATAGTTATATAAGTTTCCCTTTGGTGATTAGCTAATTACATATGGTAATTTCATAATTAACCTCCTAAGACCTGAACTCTTCCATGGCATGAATTTTTAATTCTCTTTGATATTTGGACATATTGGGACGCGATGAATGTAAAAACAAAGAATTACCAGATTTTTTTCTTACCTGATTTTTGTTTCTGAGAAAAATTAGAGAAACATATGAGGATATTCGTCTGAAATTTTGATAGAACAGTGGCAGTATAATGTCCTCATAAGTGGATATCAGGCTCTTGTAGAGCAAAATTTAGTATTTTGGTCTAAACAACCCAAAATGTGATGTCCACATATGTGGACGCCAGGTCCTAGGAGGTTAAATAATCCCATAAATTAAACAAATTTGTCTGTCATGAAGTCTATTATGGTAGATATTATGAAGAACACCATTCAAAATAGAATAGAATAGAATAGAATAGAATAGAATAGCCCTTTGTTATCATTGTACAATGAAATAATGGAAATTTTTGTATTGAAAGACAAATACATTTAAAATTTACAGTTTAACTTCAATAATATTTGCATTATAAAAAATGTCAAAAAGACATAAAAGAGTAAAGAAGCCCATTTAACTCTTTATAGTTTAGGATCCAATACTGGTGCAGTCAGTGCCTTAAGGATACCAAAGGACAATTATTACGTAGGCTATCTGTGCTACCAGCAGTGTCTGACAGACTTTTTTACCCAAAGCAATACGAGGATATAAATGTAGGATCATCACTAATGTATTACTCATCAGATAATCACATAATTTGAATAAATGTGTCTGTCATGAAGTTTTTTACTTATCTACCAATAACACAATTCAAAAATCTTGGATTGAAAACCAAAATCATTTAAATTTAAAATTTAACCTAAATGAAATTTACATGATCAAAAAATGTCAAAATATACAACATCTTTAATATTCTGTAAATAATAAAATATACTAAATATTGTTTTACTCTCTTTTGTATGTTATAATCCCATTAATGGATTTGAGTTGTATAGCACACAATCAGCCTTCATATATTGTCACTGACTTTAAATGCCACGAGGCACAATCTTATATATTGTTTTTGTTTCTTTTCTACATACAGATGAATTTCATTCATTTACTCGTCATATTTCTAAAGTCTAAATTTGATGTAAAGTAAAAAGTATCAGATAAATTCAGTGGAGTAAAAGTTACATTATTTTACATTTAAAACAGTGGAGTCAAAGTAGAAAGCAGCATGAAAATAAATACCATATACTAAGTAAAAAACAGGCTTCTGCGGTTCTGAAATTGACCCTTCAGCATGAGCTGAATGCTTTTAATGTTGATGTTTCTTTACCTTAAACCCTCTTTCCTCCTATATGCCCACAGTAAAAGACTATCTTCACCACACTAATGACCATGAGACTTTGATGGCATTCAATGTTTTATTAAAAGTCAGATTCGTAGTAAGTATGAAAGCACATAATGCAGTCCTCTGCTCCTGTGTGCAGTTTATCTGTATTTCTCAGACAGGGCGAGAGCCACAGCAGCCAGGAACTTGTCCACAGCCACATGGACCTCAGGGGTGAAGTCGTCGGGGAACATGGTAGACAGGACCACGAGGAGGTTGTGAGACAGAACCTGTGGAAAGATGATGATCACATTGAAATGAATGGACTTTTTATTCATTTATTGGTAACCAGAGAACATCATTTCAGATCAACCAGCTATCCAAGGATCAAATGAAAAAATTACATTGAGAAATGCTGTCCTGATTTAATAATGATCTGTACCTTGAAGTTAGCAGGGTCCACTCTCAGAGTGAAGGCGTGCAGCTCACTGAGGCTCAGAAGAGCTCCCGTCAGATCGTCCATTTTGCTGACAGCATCAGTAACTGCAGCCATCACGGTTGCTCCGTGCTTCTTCACCGGGTCAGAGCCGGGGCTCAGGTCCTTCCAGTGGGAGAAGTAAGTCTTGGTCTGAGGGTACACTGTCAGCATCCTGGGTAAAAATGTATGAAAACAGGCCAGTGAGTAAGAGACAGAAGCGCGGGAGCAGGTTTTTGTAGGCAGTGTGGGGCCATATTTACCTGGAGACAGCATCACAGCCGATTTGTTCCTCCTTGCCAGCCACTTTAGCCCAGAAGGCTTTGACTGTGTTCTTGTCCTTTGCAGAAAGACTGGTCATCTTGCCTGTTGTTGCTGTTCTGGTTGGAGTTGCTGTGTTCAGCTCAAACTGTGGAGGTTTTTATACACGAAACAGGAAATGCACACACCCGACCCACCTCACAGATAACTTACTGCCGTTTGGACAGGTTCAAAATGATATGAAACACCTCCCATGAGATAAACAGACTACGAAATAAAATGTTCATAGAAGCTCTGGATAACTCATAAGAAAGATATATAAATATGCACTCGTATTTGAGAGCCAGTGAAATGTTTTAATGCGATCTAATGTTAGTTGTTCAGTGTTGTATCACAGTGGGTGGGCGGGACAAAACACCTATTCAAACTTTTGAAATTTTAAGCCATCGTGGCTTCATATTTGCCCATTTGTTTAAAATCTGAGTCAAATACTTTTAACAAGTCAGGGTTTATAATAGAGTCTAGTTTTCTGCACAAGTTTCAAATTGAATTATTTGATTCAAAAAAATAAAATCATGTTTGCTTCAGAATTAATACATTTTGCCCCTCCCAAGAGCACATTTTCTTTTTTACCTTATCACCTGTTAAATCATACAACCAACACCATATATTTTCTAATCTAATTAAAAAATACTACAGCTTTCCTTATCAGTGTTGGAAACCTTTGATTAAAATTTGATTGAATTTTATTAGCAATTTTCCTAAATAACCTATACTGTACAAACAGACTGGATATTGTATACTATATTATTATTTCTACTATTCTATTTAATCAAAGCCAGATTCGAAGATTATGTTGTGAACAATTCAAATATTTTTGAACTGAAAGGACAAAAAACAAAACAACTCTAAAAAAGTAATTTTCAAAAAATTCCTTCTGATGGTCATTCAATAAACAACGGCCACGGGCCACCTTAAAGCTCAACCCCACCATCTTTACAAAAAAATCTATTTGATTCATTTTGATGGTGGAAATGAAACAGAACTGCAAGGCGTTACACAGAAGCGGCTTAACCGACACATTATCTGAGAGGGGTTATAAAAGTCTAAAACCCATTTTCCTTTACTTCATTTTAATACTCAGTCACCAAAGAAGTATTACAAGTCATCCCACTGCCCACCTCCACCCAGCTGCATATCTTTGGGTGGAGCAAAAGGGCTCCTTTATAAGCTGCATGTGGTGACCTGCTGACCAAAGTAGGATAGGCGCAACAACCAACAAGACAAGATGGTTGCATGGACAGACTTTGAGCGTGCCACAATCAAGGACATCTTCTCCAAGATTGACTATGAAGTCGTTGGCCCAGCAGCTATTTCCAGGTAAGATCATCGGCATAAAGCTGTTTTTATGCTTGTCTGTAACAAATTTGCAAATATAAGAGGCACATTTTGTGCATTAACATATACTTTTGTTTTAGAAGTGTGATTTATTCAAATGTACATGTTTCCTCAGGTGTCTGATTGTGTACCCCTGGACTCAGAGGTATTTCGCTGGCTTTGGAAATCTCTACAACGCTGCTGCCATCACATCAAATCCAAAAGTTGCTGCTCACGGAAAAGTCATCATGCAAGGTCTGGAAAAAGCTGTGAAGAACATGGACAACATCAAGGCCACATTTACAGAGCTGAGCACGCTGCACTCTGAGAAACTGCAGGTGGACCCTGACAATTTCATGGTAGGCAATGCTGAACTGATGGTACTGGGCCCAAGTAATTTGTGTGTGTGTCAAAGCTGAGTCTCATGCATTTTTTGTTGTGTTGCAGCTTCTGGGCGACTGCCTGGCCATTGTGGTTGCTGCTCAGTTGGGTAAAGACTTCACTCCTGAGGTCCATGCAGCTTTCCAGAAGTTCCTGGCAGTGGTGGTGTCCTCCCTGAGGAGGCAGTACTACTAGAGAGCTGCAGAGGACCATCACATGTTCTGTTTTTAAACTGTGTAAATGAGCTTTCAATAAATCACCACTAAACAAATTCCTCAAGTTTTTCTTTTCTTTTATCCCCAGTCTGTGTTTATGGTCATGTCAATGTAAAATCAGTATCATGAAAGCCTTGTTTGTTATGTGATTAGAGAAGTAATGTTTTTCCCTTTAAAAATGACAATACCACATACTGAGAACACATCTGACATCATGATTAAACTAAAACTGACGCGTCTTTTAAGAAAGTTTAAATGATCATAAACTGACTGTTCTAGCACATGAATCAGCCCATCAAGAGAGAGAACACTGCCTCTGAACTCCCAGCAGTATCCCAGTAGTAGCAGTAATGCCCCAGTAATTTAATAATTATCCCCCTAACTTAATCATGTTGTTGCTATGCAGTGTTGTTCTAAATCCTCTTTTAATTTTCCCTTTGTTTATTTTGTATAATCTGAAAATTCCCTTCAAGTGTGATGAGAATTTATTAAACTTTAATTTGCAGTAAAATAAAACATGTATTTACTGTTTCTGGTCATACTTCTTTCTTTAATATGTAGAGTTGATTTCCCCTACTTAAAAGGCTCCAGAGGGAGCTGCACACAACACTAATAAGCTACTTATTTTAACAGAAGGTTTTAGCTAAAAAGGTCTGATTAACATGTTTTAGTGTATGTAGTAACACTGAACAATGCAAGTGAAAAGTAAGAGCATCGGCTGATCTAACAGAGGGATAGTGCACTGACACATGTGTAAGCTGGACCAACAGGTCAAGTTGTGACAGTTTGTGATAAGAGGGATGTTATTAGAAAAATAAGTCTGTGTTTGATATTGTTGTTTATTGAAAGTTGCTGGCTCAGATACACACAAGGTGTCCTTAGGTGTTGGTGAGGCATTAATGTAGGTTATAGTTATAAAAGTTTCCCTTTGGTGATTAGCTAATTACATATGGTAATTTCATAATTAAATAATCCCATAAATTAAACAAATTTGTCTGTCATGAAGTCTATTATGGGAGATATTCTAAAGAACATCATTCAAAATAGAATAGAATAGAATAGAATAGAATAGAATAGAATAGAATAGAATAGCCATTTATTGTCATTGTACAATGAAATTATGGAAAAGTTTTGTATTGAAAGACAAATACATTTAAAATTTACAGTTTAACTTCAATAATATTTGCATTATAAAAAATGTCAAAAGACATAAAAGAGTAAAAAAGCCCATTTAACTCTTTATAGTTTAGGATCCAATACTGGTGCAGTCAGTGCCTTAAGGATACCAAAGGACAATTATTACGTAGGCTATCTGTGCTACCAGCAGTGTCTGACAGACTTTTTTACCCAAAGCAATACGAGGATATAAATGTAGGATCATCACTAATGTATTACTCATCAGATAATCACATAATTTGAATAAATGTGTCTGTCATGAAGTTTTTTACTTATCTACCAATAACACAATTCAAAAGTATTGAATTGAAAACCAAAATCATTTAAATTTAAAATTTAACCTAAATGAAATTTACATGATCAAAAAATGTTAAAATATACAACATCTTTAATATTCTGTAAACACTAAAACATACTAAATATTGTTTTACTCTCTTTTGTATGTTATAATCCCATTAATGGATTTGAGTTGTATAGCACACAATCAGCCTTCATATATTGTCACTGACTTTAAATGCCACCAGGCACAATCTTATATATTGTTTTTGTTTCTTTTCTACATACAGATGAATTTCATTCATTTACTCGTCATATTTCTAAAGTCTAAATTTGATGTAAAGTAAAAAGTATCAGATAAATTCAGTGGAGTAAAAGTTACATTATTTTACATTTAAAACAGTGGAGTCAAAGTAGAAAGCAGCATGAAAATAAATACCATATACTAAGTAAAAAACAGGCTTCTGCGGTTCTGAAATTGACCCTTCAGCATGAGCTGAATGCTTTTAATGTTGATGTTTCTTTACCTTAAACCCTCTTTCCTCCTATATGCCCACAGTAAAAGACTATCTTCACCACACTAATGACCATGAGACTTTGATGGCATTCAATGTTTTATTAAAAGTCAGATTCGTAGTAAGTATGAAAGCACATAATGCAGTCCTCTGCTCCTGTGTGCAGTTTATCTGTATTTCTCAGACAGGGCGAGAGCCACAGCAGCCAGGAACTTGTCCACAGCCACATGGACCTCAGGGGTGAAGTCGTCGGGGAACATGGTAGACAGGACCACGAGGAGGTTGTGAGACAGAACCTGTGGAAAGATGATGATCACATTGAAATGAATGGACTTTTTATTCATTTGTTGGTAACCAGAGAACATCATTTCAGATCAACCAGCTATCCAAGGATCAAATGAAAAAATTACATTGAGAAATGCTGTCCTGATTTAATAATGATCTGTACCTTGAAGTTAGCAGGGTCCACTCTCAGAGTGAAGGCGTGCAGCTCACTGAGGCTCAGAAGAGCTCCGGTCAGATCGTCCATTTTGCTGACAGCATCAGTAACTGCAGCCATCACGGTTGCTCCGTGCTTCTTCACCGGGTCAGAGCCGGGGCTCAGGTCCTTCCAGTGGGAGAAGTAAGTCTTGGTCTGAGGGTACACTGTCAGCATCCTGGATAAAAATGTATGAAAACAGGCCAGTGAGTATGAGACAGAAGCGCGGGAGCAGGTTTTTGTAGGCAGTGTGGGGCCATATTTACCTGGAGACAGCATCACAGCCGATTTGTTCCTCCTTGCCAGCCACTTTAGCCCAGAAGGCTTTGACTGTGTTCTTGTCCTTTGCAGAAAGACTGGTCATCTTGCCTGTTGTTGCTGTTCTGGTTGGAGTTGCTGTGTTCAGCTCAAACTGTGGAGGTTTTTATACACGAAACAGGAAATGCACACACCCGACCCACCTCACAGATAACTTACTGCCGTTTGGACAGGTTCAAAATGATATGAAACACCTCCCATGAGATAAACAGACTACGAAATAAAATGTTCATAGAAGCTCTGGATAACTCATAAGAAAGATATATAAATATGCACTCGTATTTGAGAGCCAGTGAAATGTTTTAATGCGATCTAATGTTAGTTGTTCAGTGTTGTATCACAGTGGGTGGGCGGGACAAAACACCTATTCAAACTTTTGAAATGTTTTGCCATCGTGGCTTCATATTTGCCCATTTGTTTAAAATCTGAGTCAAATACTTTTAACAAGTCAGGGTTTATAATAGAGTCTAGTTTTCTGCACAAGTTTCAAATTGAATTATTTGATTCAAAAAAATAAAATCATATTTGCTTCAGAATTAATAAATTTTGCCCCGCCCAAGAGCATATTTTCTTTTTTTTACCTTATCACCTGTTAAATCATACAACCAACACCATATATTTTCTAATCTAATTAAAAAATACTACTGCTTTCCTTATCAGTGTTGGAAACCTTTGATTAAAATTTGATTGAATTTTATTAGCAATTTTCCTAAATAACCTATACTGTACAAACAGACTGGATATTGTATACTATATTATTATTTCTACTATTCTATTTAATCAAAGCCAGATTCGAAGATTATGTTGTGAACAATTCAAATATTTTTGAACTGAAAGGACAAAAAACAAAACAACTCTAAAAAAGTAATTTTCAAAAAATTCCTTCTGATGGTCATTCAATAAACAACGGCCACGGGCCACCTTAAAGCTCAACCCCACCATCTTTACAAAAAATCTTTTTGATTCATTTTGATGGTGGAAATGAAACAGAACTGCAAGGAGTTACACAGAAGCGGCTTAACCGACACATTATCTGAGAGGGGTTATAAAAGTCTAAAACCCATTTTCCTTTACTTCATTTTAATACTCAGTCACCAAAGAAGTATTACAAGTCATCCCACTGCCCACCTCCACCCAGCTGCATATCTTTGGGTGGAGCAAAAGGGCTCCTTTATAAGCTGCATGTGGTGACCTGCTGACCAAAGTAGGATAGGCGCAACAACCAACAAGACAAGATGGTTGCATGGACAGACTTTGAGCGTGCCACAATCAAGGACATCTTCTCCAAGATTGACTATGAAGTCGTTGGCCCAGCAGCTATTTCCAGGTAAGATCATCGTCATATAGTTCTGTTTTTATGCTTGTACGTAAATTTACAAATATAAGAGGCACATTTTGTGCATTAACATATACTTTTGTTTTAGAAGTGTGATTTATTCAAATGTACATGTTTCCTCAGGTGTCTGATTGTGTACCCCTGGACTCAGAGGTATTTCGCTGGCTTTGGAAACCTCTACAATGCTGCTGCCATCACATCAAATCCAAAAGTTGCTGCTCACGGAAAAGTCGTAATGCAAGGTCTGGAAAAAGCTGTGAAGAACATGGACAACATCAAGGCCACATTTACAGAGCTGAGCACGCTGCACTCTGAGAAACTGCAGGTGGACCCTGACAATTTCATGGTAGGCAATGCAGAAATAATGGTACTGCATCCCAGGAATTTGTGTGTGTTTCGATGTTGAGTCTCATGCATATTTTGATGTGTTGCAGCTTCTGGGCGACTGCCTGGCCATTGTGGTTGCTGCTCAGTTGGGTAAAGACTTCACTCCCGAGGTCCATGCAGCTTTCCAGAAGTTCCTGGCAGTGGTGGTGTCCTCCCTGAGGAGGCAGTACTACTAGAGAGCTGCAGAGGACCATCACATGTTCTGTATTTAAATCATGTTTTAATAGGGCTTAAATAAAGAAATCTGTACTGCTCAAGTTATGTATTTTTTGCTATAGTGTGCGCGAGCTTTGTAAGAATTATAATATTTAAACAATGGCAAATTATTTTATAAGTTTACAATACAATAGAATTTAATCTAATAGAATAGATATATCAATATAATTTATTGTCCGTCCTCGGGGAAATTCAGGTGTTCCAGCAGCAAAGTGACAGGCAGATGGAGCATGCATAGTCACACAAAAGTAAAGAAAATAAAATAAAAACAAGAAATAACAGTTTGTACTGGGGAAATTTACTACATAAGGGGAAAAATACTTGTAATAATATATCATGTTCAGATTCAATGAAATGCATGTGCATACATATATAATTCCTGAACTTCCTTTTACAGTGATATCCCAAATAAATTCCATTTCTTTGTACTTTTTTAATCCCCCCCCCCCCCACACACACACACAAACACAGACTTTTTACAAGAACTAGAGAAAAATAACTATTAAAATGTCACTGTTCTGAAAGAGACAGTACTTTAAAATGCAAATGACTTTGAATTTTACAAAAATACAGCATGATAAACCTTTTCTATTTTTCCTCTTCCATTTGGTAAACCAACAAATTTGGCAAAAACTACTCGACTTGGCAGCTTCCCTTCGCGGTGTCAGCCGATTTCTCGCTTTCGATAAGGTTCAGTGTCGTTGAGCTTTGAGTGCGTTGTTCTGTGTCAAAAATTGACATGAACCACAGAAACACAAACTGCTGGTGATCTCGTGCATACAATACTCATAAAGACCGCGAGTGGTCACCAAAACTGAGGCCACAAATTTTGGACCGGTGGGTGAGCGGTCAGCGCTTTAGGAGGAGAACTGCTTGTGACACATGTGCTTGCTCACCTTACAATTGCAGGTCAATGCAGATGAAATACAGGCTACTGTGTGCACATGTAATGGTCAGGTGGTTTGTTTATGTCTGTGTGTGACTTGTACCCATACCCATGCATAATTTAATTTCAGCGTCTCACTCAGACTGTGCATGTCCACAATGAGAATAACGCAGTCTAACTATACTCATACTCAAGCTGAACACAAGTTACACCATAAAAAACAGTCTAAATGTGTGACTTGTAGTCGCTGTTTCTGACTGGTCTGTCACTGGTAATTTAAACACATCTGTGACTTGTATGAGTTTTGGCTGTATGGTCGTGCAACGTTGGCGCGCACTCTAGATTTTGATATCTCCGCCACCTGCTGTTCGCTGAGCCGTCTGAGAAACCAGTCACTGGTGATGTGATCTAAGAAAAGTATGCTATACGGAAAGCATGTATTGCTTTGGTTATTGCATGTTAGATGTACTATGGGGTCTTCGTGGCCACATAAACTTTGTTCTGATGTTTGAAAACGAGCATACAGTGTAAACAGAATCAAAGTTATGGCAGATGACGTGCCTGGATTAAAAAACACACTTAAAACATGACTGATTTTTTCATACTGTGTGTGTGTGTGGGTTTTTTTGTTTCATCTCTGTTGTAACCTGTGGAAATGAACGTATTCTTCTCTACAAAAGCTTAAAGAAATGGACACATAGACATTCTTATGTTTGTGAATTTTATTGAACAAGCCCCTACATACGAAGAGGGTTGCTGACATTCATGCCACACGTTGGTAGCTTCTGTCTTGCTGATGTTTAGCGGTATCTCTCGGACAGAGCCCAAGCGAGGTTATTGAAGAACTTGTCCACGGAGACGTGAACCTCCGGGGTGAACTCCGCAGGGTAGTACATGCCCAGGACCAAGATGATGGTGTGAGCGAGGATCTGTGTTTGTGACAGAAACAGCAGATTGGATTAAATCAGGCACTGAAGACATTCCTATATTCTCTTACTTTTTTAGTTTTTTAACGCTCACAATCTAAACTAAAGTGCATGCACAAATAATCGTTATCATTTCTGGCAAATTTAAAGGTTATTATTATTATTATTATTATTATTATTATTATTAGTATTAAATATTTTGTTACCTTGAAGTTGGCAGGATCCACGCGGAGCTGGGTGGCATGCAGCTCACTGAGCTTGCTAAGGTGGTTGGTAAGATCATCAACGTTCTTGACAGCTTTTCCCACAGCTGCCATGATGGTTGCACCATGCTTCTTCACCTGCGGACAGTTAGGGCCCAGGTCGCCCCAGTGAGAAAAGTAGGTCTTGGTCTGCGGATACGCAACGAGCATCCTGTAAAGCACAGCGGAAGAAAATACGAAGAAGTTACAAAAACCCACCCTCTTAAAAAGGCCTGTGTCATCCCTACTTTAAAATGAGATCTTACCTGGCCAGAGCTTCTCCACCCATCTCGGCGCTCTTTGACTCGACTTTGGCCCAGAAGGCCTTCACCAGGGTCTTGTCTTTCGCAGAGAGACTCATGACTGCCTTTGAATTTTCGGGATGCAAGGAAAAATGCTGATCAAAAAATGCTGCTTGGTTGGATCTGTCAGTGCGTCTTTATATCGACCCAAATGGTGCCACGCCCAAGTATCAAATCCAGACCGCACGTTTGATAAACAAACTGCTAGAAATTTCCATTGCCAGTTTTATTTGATAAAGTAACCACTCCCAAGATATCACGTAATTGACGCAATTGACAATTTAAAAAAATGAAAAGAAAAAAGAAAAACTGAATGGCTGCAATGCACAACAATCTTTAAACAACTGGCGAATAAATTTGGTGCAAAAAGAAATATGCTCTAAGCAAAAATGGCATTTAACATAAATCATAATTTTCAGGCAGCACTGTTAGTCAGAGTTTGATATTTTAAAAATAAAAACACTTGTTTTATAGCCAACAAGGAGCACAAACACCCTCCTAACGTTAAGGGAGCACATATGCTTTTGGATAAATACACTGTATGATATCTTAGCTTATTTAAAGGCAGGTGTTAAAAAACTGGTATTACTGACCCAGTTTTGTGTGTTTTGACTGACTAATAGTATGGATTATTTGTAGCTTAGTCACGTTTAAGTGACAGCAATATTTGAGCCAAATGACGTTATCTATCCGGTTGGCACTGACCATTGCCCAAATTTGCCTTACGCAAAACACACGTCATTAAACAGACAGACGCAGATTATCCAATCAGATGCTTCGATGACTGAAGGAGGGGGCACAGGGTAAATGAATAAAAACGGGAATCCGAAGTAAATTATTCACAAGAAGATTTGTGATAACTTGTGAGAACTTGTTCGTGAACCAGGAAACTTGCACCCCGTCAAAATGGTCGAGTGGACAGATGCTGAGCGCAGTGCCATTACAAGCCTGTGGGGAAAGATTGATGTGGGAGAAATCGGTCCCCAGGCCCTCACCAGGTAAACTGCAGCTCATAGCAATTCAGAAACATAGTCGTTTGTTATGCAACTTTTTTACTATAATGTTAAAACTTGGCTGAAGCGAATATATCAACACGTTTATTTGTGTATGTAGAAACAATTATTAATGCTATATGCACTAAAATTAATATTGTTTCTCTGGTTTTATTTCAGGCTTCTGATTGTGTATCCCTGGGCACAGAGATACTTCCAATCCTTTGGAGACCTGTCCACCAATGCCGCCATTATGGGAAACCCCAAAGTGGCGCAGCACGGAAGGACCGTGATGGGTGGTCTGGAAAATGCTGTGAAGAACTTGGACAACATCAAGAACACCTATGCCAACCTGAGCCATATGCACTCCGAGAAACTCCATGTGGATCCCGATAACTTCAGGGTATCTCCCCACCAGCATTCAGAAACATTCATCACACATGGACCTGAAAAGGTTAGCTAATTAGTTTGTGTTTATTAACTCTGTTAAGCATTTTTTTTCTCTCATTCAGGTGCTCGCTGAATGCATCAGCCTGTGCGTTGCCGCTAAGTTTGGTCCCAGCGTCTTCACCGCTGACGTCCAGGAAGCCTGGCAGAAGTTTTTGGCCGTGGTCGTTTCTGCCCTGGGTAGACAGTACCACTAAATTTCTGGAGTGCCAGTTCATCAAAGATGTGCAACAGTCATAGAAGTGACATCATGTATCTTTTTGACTCTGTTGCCATATGCACTAATAAAGAAAACCTCAAATCATACTCATTCTCTGTGCGATCATTTGACTTGTTCTTTTAACCGACAATACAACATCAAGAAGAAGACCTCGGACAGCCAATAATTTTCAACAGAAGTCGCTTATATGTTTGAGTATGATATGAATATTACAAGTATGCATCACTGATAAACCGTTTCGTGACTTTTTACTTTACTTTATAGTTTTGCTTTTCGTATAAATACAAAAAAAAGGTGAAAGGGATCCAAAGTTGTTGTTTTCTGGCTGCATGGGAAGTATTGTTGATGTAAGTGAAGCATTCCAAAATGCAAAGAAGAATATCAGCTATCAGACATTTTACGCATATTTAAAGGTAGAGCGTTAACAACGAGTCAATCTGCAAGCTCAGAAGAAAGTATTTCTTCTTTAGTGCAGAAAATTCGTTTATAACCTCGAGCCAACATAACATAAGAACACCATCAGGCGTATAGCAGCAAAATCATAAAAACTGTATGCCTTCTTAAAACGCTTTGAATGAAATTCAAAAATGACCGAAGGATATACTATATAATATAAGTACTGTAGCGATCGGACGGGCCACAATCATGATTGAGCTGATCAGTTTTAAAAACAAATTTAATTGAATCGGGTTATTTAAGGCCAAGAAATAAACTTTCATAAGTTTCTGATATGAAGTGGACCCGCGGATCATTTATTTGGGTGGGGAAAGCCTGAATGTTCAGATAATGATAGCATGGCACAATCTAAGTTCATCAGCTGTTGGAAAATTACTTGATACAACAGGATGGGGAGGTGGTTATGTTTACGTGAGGATATTTTAATGTCATACCATACCATCTCTGGGCATTTCCATTGTGTTTTGCAGTGGTAGTTGACAGGCAGTCTGTGTAGCTCAGACTCATCCGTCCGCTTTAAGTGTGCTGGAAATATAGGACCCTCATACCATCTGCTGGTTCATCTTTGCCAGTCATTAAGCGGAAAAGCTGATCACTCAGCAGCTCAGAGTGCGTAGGTAAAACTATTTATTCAATTCGCTCAGGTCATGGTTAAGTGGACGGAACTGGAACGCAGCACCGTGAAAGCTATCTGGGAAAAAATTGATATCGATGAGGTTGGGCCACAAATCTGGGCAAGGTACGTGATTCTGAACATTTTACTGTTCAAGAACGGATTGTAAAAAAATCCTAAAAACGTAAAAAATATTCTGGCAATTTTCTTCATTGTTTAAGGGTACGTTGTATTTTAGGGATTTTTTTATTCCACTTGGTTCAGATTTACCTGTTTATCACGTGGTATCGTTTATGCTAATTAACCTGTACCACTAACTGTTGCATTGTCAGAGTCTTGATAGTCTACCCCTGGACTGAGCGATATTTTGGTTCTTTTGGAGATCTCTTCACCATCACTGCTATTTTGAAAAACGACAAAGTGGCGGCTCATGGAAAGGTGGTGCTGAAGGCTCTGGACAAAGCAGTGAACAACATGGACAACATGAAACGGGCGTATGCTGATCTGAGCCAGTTACATTTTCAGAAACTCGAAGTGGATCCTGATAGCTTCAGGGTAAGCAACACTTTTCCTCAAACCCATATGAAAAAAAAATGTGACTTGTACATAATGCACTTGCAGAGGATTCATGGTGTTTTCTCTTTTTTCACAGCTGTTGGCAGACTGTATCACCATCACAATCGCGTGCAAACTCAAGTCAGCCCTGAGCCCACAGAGTCAAGCTATCTGGCAGAAGTTTCTATCTGCTGTGGTCGACGCTATGAGCAGTCAGTACCGCTGAAAAGAACCTATTTGGAGATAATACAACTTTTTTTTAAACGTGTGTTAGCCTTGATATAAGTTTGATATGAGTGCATTTCAGTTTGTTTTTTGTTAGTTGGAGCTTGAGTTTGGTGAGTCCCATACTGAAGACAGTTACTAAAGACAAAACTGAAGTCAAAGTGACCCCAACACACACAAGCAGCAAGTGAAAATAGTCTGACAGAGCTAAAGGAGGAAACAGCATTTAGTGACTTTCATGGGTTCCAGATTTCAGACAGATTTCAGACAACTTTCAGTCATGGACTGAAAGTTGTTGTTTTTAACTCTGTGAAAAGTTAATAAAACATAAAAACAATTTTTATAGTTAACATTGTGTCACATTTTCAAATTACTGTGAGCCTCTGAATACGGGGAACTGTATTAATGGCCATAATTCCTAAAATGAATACAGTACCTTTGCTAAACCACTTGAAATAACGTTGAAAGTCTGTCCATCAATCACACATTCATTGTTACCTCTGCCAAGAAGGTTATGTTTTTGGTAATGTTTGCATGTGTGTCATTCTGTCAGTAAACAAAAGAGCTCAAACAGTCTTTAATGAATTCTGATAAAAAACGTTTTAGGGATGGGGTCATGTTGACAGTCTGTTAGAATTTGGTTTACATCCACAGCGGTCTTCACAGTCAACTTAACGATTTACTTGAGGTCTGCTGCAAGGAAGGCCTAGCTTATTTCATAGAGATAATGCCCTAATGACATTCTGCACATACTTTAGTGTTAGGGTTTGTTAAAATCTCCTCGCTGCAGTCCACACCTGTCATACATTAAAAACCTATGATACATTAGGAAATGAAAAACATAGTAACCTAGTAAGGCTGCTGAAATCCTATATCAAGCAAAAATTGAAAAATATATCTGCTTCATTTGCAAAAGGCTTAAATGCTGTTGCTAAAAGATACACTGATAATACACTGATAAGCATGCCACAATCCAATATTTACTAAAATGTACTGCTGGCTTCAATTCTGACATAGTATATGCATTTTAAACTAATAAAGAAAGCTCACTCTCAACATTTGATACGTTGCTTTATACAGTGCTCAGTTAAATCTAGACTAAATGATTTGCAAGTCATTTTATTATACTTTTATAAACATATTATACAGTGGACACAATTTGTTTTTCTTTTTTTAAACTAAGTGTAAAGGATCTGTTTACAATAAACTTAGTGTAGGCAGATCTTTGTGTCTGCAGAGCAGAGGGCAGGTTTGTCTCCAATGATCTGACTTAGTAATGAAGGTCCAAAGAAAATGCAGCATGTCCCGAGGGAGGTAATACTTAATTAATAGTATAGGCATTGTCATTTCACAATATTTTAAGGAAAAATGTGAATCAACAAGTGTAACTGCAGTTAATGAGAGGAGAAAAAACATGGCTGAAAATCAAGTTTAATTGTCTTGAGAGAAAAATATATGGGTCACAGTTGCGTTGTTGAAAACAACCATCCCAAATTTGAACGTCTATTTGTTTGGATTTGTAAAACAGACACCATATAAGTGTTTTAATGTTGCAATGGTTTTAATGTATAGAGTGTGTTGCTCCTTAGGCTTGGATTTTACAGTGGCACCAACAGGGTTGATGGTATCCATATGGATTCTGACAGCAAGAACATACAGGAATTGGGTCATATAATTGTTTATTTTAAACAAGAATGACAGAACAAACAAACAGACATAAAAGGAAGGTCACAGGGACACAAACAAATTGATCAAAAATCTCTGGTCATATTCAGTATGATTGATTTAGCAGCTCTGGTTTGGCTTATTCCACAAACACTAAATAGTGAACAACACCTAAACAGAACTAATGTTCATTTATTTGAGTAGCAATGAACTCACAATGCATTCATTAACGACATCACTCTACTGCAAAATCAGGTCCAAACCTGCAACCCATCACCATGAACAATGACCCATTAAGAGGCTGTTTATAAACTGCTCATACAGAAAGCTCAAAGTCATCACACAGATAATGTAAACAAATATAAAAGATGTCCTAATATTCACATTGTGTGAAAAATGTGAGTATTAAGTGAGAAATATGCAGTGTGTAGCATTGGCGCATTTAGAACCTTTTCAGGATGCTCAACCACTCTAAAAGCAACATGGCCTTTTAATGTTACATTTTCCAGACTTCTCTGTTGGAGATCGTACAACAGATTACAGTGAAATCAAGTCCAGTGTTCTTGATGTCATGTTGCTATTAGTGCACTCACACAGAGGAGCTGCATGAGAGACGGGGATGGAAAGGGTTAGAGGTAGAGAGCAAAATCAAACAGGTGAGAGGCGGCGTGTAGTCAAAGACAGCAAAAGCTGTAGCTTCTGTTTTGCCCACATAAATTGATGATGATTTCATGATCTAAAGTTTGTGCAAGTGCAAGTTTCTCCTCTTTTTCTGCTTTGCTACAAATTTTCCTTTAACTTACTTTCAAAAGTTATATTAAGAACTGTGATCATTTATTCAGAATCATTCTTCATGCATAGTGGTCACCAATGTCCCTCTAATTTTTCATGTGTCTGAGTGAACACACTAACTGCCTGAGCGATCCCTTGGATCACTGTGAGCAACAGTAGACATGTGCACTGTGGTCACGCCAGCATCGAATCCATCCAAGTTATATGGTTTATTAAAATAATCAAATTACAGCATTTACATTTATGTTAGACTACTTTTAAGTAACTGCTTTATCCCATTTACAATGAAAATTTTAAAAAAAATCTTGTTCATGACCTGTGGTAATATGTTAACACTATTAGAAGTAAAAATAACTTGAACTCCAATTTTGAAAACAAAACTTTTTTTTTTTTTTTTATAAAGCTCTGACTTGTATTATTAGTATGAGTCTGTGGTCTGGGAGAGAGTCCTGTAACTCTCTGTCTGCAAAATACAGTAAATAATGACCAATGTTGGGCATTTAATTATATAGTTACTTCTTCAAAATGTTACTGAGTTATACAAACAACAAAGTTTTTTTGCAGCTGTTTACCTAAAAATGCAGCCAAGGCGTTTTTTTAAATAAACATTTCAAACTATTTACAGAACAATCAGGTGTTCTGCATCAAATTTGATGCCACACAAATCATTTGTGCCACTCCAAAAAATAAATTCTGTCCACTATGAGATAAAGGAGAACATCACAGCCTGATACCTGCAGGCCTGACAACAGGAGATGTATCACTCCTGTAACACCTGTAACATTCAGCAGTCGCCTCATTGTTCTGACACACACAACAAAACTATTGACTACACTACACACTAACTACACAAGATTTGTGCTAAACGTCGCAAATCTCTCACATCTCAAAACACGCCATCACTCCTAAAACTTCCCCCTTCCTAAACAACTAAATGCCATGTTGCCATATCATTTTTTGATTGGCCGACATGGTACATGTTTTCGACCAATAGGAAAGGGTGGGGGTTTTTTGGTTTTGTTTTTGTTCACAGGCGGAGAGTGCTTTCGAGCATTTTCCTTATAAAACGCCGTTTTTACCATTTTTTCCCGCAGTAAATATAAACAACAATAGTATTCAGGAAGAAAACCAAACATTGCATATATTTTTCTCATAACTCCGGTTTTACGTGTCCTATCAACACAATTTAAAAACTGGTATAAAGTCCACACTTTTTCCGTCAATTGTTCCGTCTGTCCTGCTCACATATCCAATACACGTTGTCATTAACGTGGCTTCACTCCACATCAGCCACGCTGCTTTGCTAGCTAAAACACCGGTGTCGGCACATAAGGACGCTGTCATAGCCTGTCAACAACGTTGATTAGCATACGACTGTGAATCGCATTACTGGCTGGACTATGGGATAAGGTGGCATCGTTCTAATCCCATACGGGAGCAGCCAGTCACTTACTGACTAAGACTGCAAAACAGAATTGTTAAAGTATTAATTTTAATTTCAATTCAGGTAGATTTTTTCTTGTGCACAACGCAGATTTTCTGTGCGCAGAGACCGTGCCAGCAGTGCGCAATTGCGCACGCACGCATCTTAGAGCAGCGGTCCCCAACCCCCGGGCCTCGGACTGGTACCGGTCCGTGAGTCGTTTGGTACCGGGCCGCGAGAGTTGAGGCTCAGGTGTGAAATGTATGGTTTTCAGGGTTTTTATCGGTTTTCAGCATTATCGTTTTTATCATTAACTCGGTTTTCCTGGGTCTTTTCACGTGTGTTATGAATAAATCTTCTTTTTATCGGTACCGGCACTAGTTTTATTTTGTTGTATTTATCCGCGGCACCTTATTGCCGGTCCGTGAAAATATTGTCGGGCATAAACCGGTCCGTGGCGCAAAAAAGGTTGGGGACCGCTGTCTTAGAGGGAACATTAGTGGTCACTATAGTGGACAGCTATTCAAAGGCTGTTTGTATTCGTGTCAGTGTTGATGGCATACTTGCACATAAACCACTACATTGGACACTGATGTGTCACTTCATACCAAATTAAGTCAAAATGTAGGTTGTCCACCTAAGTGGACATGTAACAAACTCTTTGAAAAGTATATGTTTAAGAAAATGAAGTTCAAAAATCTTTTTTTCATACCTAAAGATGACTAAAAATACTTAAGAAAAAAATCCTGATTCAGGTTGTCATAATTCATGCATGAAAGGGTTAAACACTGCAGTAGGTAATCCAAAAAATAGATTGCTTTTGGATATGTTTTAATGTTTATCCTGTGAAATTTAGGTCTGCAAAGGTGAAAATTATGAAATATGTTTACAAGCAGCATAATACGTTAATATAATTGTAAGGCAAATATGAACGACGTTATGACTGGGGGCTGAGGCCTCCTAGTGGTTTGATCCTATGATCGCCCCTGGTGTGTGGCTAATTGTCCCAGATGAACAAGGCGACTGATCATAAGAGTGCAATTCTCTTCTTTGCCACAAGAAGTCACTGCCGGGAAAAAATGAGTATGGTGCAACAGACCCCTGCTTGTGTGAGAGCACTGCAGTCTAAGATACCGAGAGAACGAGGACCCGAGTCATTTTCTTGTCCTGTCATAATCATATCGGACATGGTCGGGAGGTATGACTGAGAGCGGTGCATAGTTACAAGGTTTATAAAGAAAAACTGAAGCCGCTCAAAAAGAAGACGATAAGATAGATTGTGGGGGTTCAGTCAGCCTACACGGCTGAGCACACTTACCTGGCAAAAATTAGAAGTCCTTTCGACCAACGGCCAGCAATCTACTTGGCCATTCAATCTTGACATTTTCTCACTGCACGAGTGCACAGGTATAGGTACATTTAACTGAAGCAAATCAGCCTGTAGCGAGATGGTGACAGCTAAAGTGGACAAGAGTAAAAGCAGGTTTTCAGTGGTCGAAAAAGAGAACACCAACCCAAAACATTAGCTAAATACCCGACTTCCTGCAGTTCAATGAAATAAACTAACCTCAAGAGTGAATCTATAATTGTAACCGCATCGATATGTCGTGGTGCAGCCAGTGAGGCTGCTGCTACTCCTGCATTATCTTGTTAAACAGGTCCACCCACTGAAGCGATAAGCCTCACAGTAAAAACGAACACCACGAACGGCATAATCATCATGTTTATAACTGATAGCACAACCAACAGGCCTATTAATTAATTGTAGAACTTAGATTTTAAATCAGAATCCACGGACTGATTACAAAAGCGTACTGATTTAATTTAGCTCATATATTTTTCATATGAAATTGCAATCAGAAAGACAGTGAATTATAAAGTAAATAAACACAAGCATATATACATATGTATGTATGTACAATAAAAAGTTATTATTGGCCGCCATAAACATGAAACAATAGTTTTTGAGTAAAGGCAAGTGGAACATATGAAATCAAAGGTTTATTTATTCAGAACTACTTATTACGGGAAATATTTTTGATATAAATTGAATGTATACCAATCAAGTACATTTTTTGACCAAATTCCATTACATATAGCGTTTGACATGTATGTAAGAAAACTATATGGAAAATTTACATTTAATCAAATTACTTGAATTCAACATTTTGGACATAAAGCTCTTTTGAGTGTACATAAAATATTGCAATGGCAGTTACTAAGTTATATTTACATTTCTTATATTTTCTTGTAGTTTGGGGTAAAACTAAATAAAAGCTTTAACCTCCAGTTAATAAGGAGTATGATTTGTGAGGATAAACACTTGTTTAATTAGTAGTGGAGGTTATTTATAGACCCTTACCATCCCTCAAGAGCGCATTTCCAGTGCGGGGCAAATCTGAAACGATAAGATATTTGGCTTGTACACAAGATCCCATATGTGTTTCTTAGCAGCCAGTTAATTCATAAAGGCCGATTTTTAACGTCCAAGCATTACCAGCAAGTCCAAGCATTACCAGTTTGAGCAGGCGAAATCCGAGGGTTTCACGAGCTGTTTTTTACGTTTCAATTGGATGGCCGTGTGAAATATAATTCTGATTGTTTCGTCCGATATTATAGAACACCGTGAGACTTTGGTTTCGTGTTTATCTCATGCCAGCTGTTACATATCTTTTGGAATCCTTCCAAACGCCTAAAGCATTATCTTTAAGGGGGGCTGGGTGTGCCTGTGTTCAACTGCATCTATAAAACCCCTCTGTTTGCGGCGAACGCGGCATTGAACTTGGAAAAAAAATCAAGAGGCGAGATGAGTCTTTCCGCTAAGGACAAGGAGACAGTCAAGGCCTTTTGGGCCAAAGCGTCGGGAAGAGCGGAAGACATTGGCAGTGAAGCTATCGCCAGGTAAATAAGAGAAATAGGCGAATTTAATCTGTTTCTGCATTTTATATTTATTACTTACTGGCTTACCCACCTGTGTTTTTGCCCAGGATGCTGACAGTGTACCCTCAGACCAAGACTTACTTCTCCCACTGGAAGGACCTGAGCCCCGGCTCTGCCCCGGTGAAGAAGCACGGAGGAATCGTGGTAGCTTCAATAACCGATGCCGTGAACAAAATCGACGACCTGGCAGGGAGTCTTCTTACCCTCAGTGAGCTGCACGCTTTCACTCTGCGAGTGGACCCTGCAAACTTCAAGGTATTTGTTTATGAAATCATGAAAGCGGTTCAGAAAACCTGTGTGTTTGCTTTAAAGATTAATTGAACTACAAATTAAACGCTTGCTTAAACATTGGTTTTAGTAGTTTTTATTTAAATGTGCCTCCATAGGCTACTGGTTGAGACTGCATCAGTTATAGTGAGGAACTGTAACGTCATCATTAATTATTCTTTGATTTAGAAGCCTATAAATCTGCCCCATCCACACATGTATAAGGCCATATGCAAATATAAATAAATCATAAGTTGAACCCCAATTAGTGACATCGAGCTACAGTTATCTTTAGGATAAATGAAATGTGTGTTTCAGCTGCTGTAGCGCAAAAATGTTAACCTTTTAAACAAACAGGGAAGTTGCCTCAGTGTTGTCAGCAAGTCAAAGCACGACTGTCACCGAAGAAACACAGGATAGACTGAGTTATGATTCAGATAACTGATTTATGATATCATAATCCCTGATTCTGCTAAAAAAGTGTCACGCTCTTTGTTATGATCTTTTCACAGATTCTTGCTCAGAACATCCTGGTGGTTCTGGCCACCATATTCCCCGTCGACTTCACCCCTGAGGTCCATATGGCTTTAGACAAGTTCCTGGCTGCCTTGGCTCGTGCTCTGTCTGAGAAATACCGATAAATTGCATACTGGGGGCGACGAGCGGCAGGGACTCAGATAGCTACTCACTACCAGTCTGAATCTGAATAAATCAAATGCAATGAAACTGCTTTGTTTGTTTGGCTTTTTTTGTGGTGTAACGTAAAAATATAGAAGCAGAATAAAAATGTAAAATAAAACAATGCCAGAATGAACACACAAACTATTTTAAGACTGACGATGAACATGAGAACTCCAACGAGTTGTATATCTGGAGGATAACTGGTATTGCTAAAGAAAATAAGAGCAATTTGTGAAAAGCATATCTTTCTACTGAGAAAACTCAAAAATATAACAGTATAAAAGTTGTCTATTAATCGCTGCTTGTGAAATAGCCTATACTGGAATTGTTGGAACAAAACATTACAGGAAATTAGCTCTCAAAAAATCTTATACAAATGTCGATGTTTTTATTACATTTCAAAATCTTGGCAGACAGTTCTACTCAGATTATTTTGTTTCAATGAAAAACTGTTGTGTAATATTTTTAGCTTTACTCCAGCATATTGACGAAAGACAACTGGTTTAGGCCACTGCATTTATCTGACACCTAATACTGCGTGATTTACTCAATTAAATACTTTTTCCACCGCTTCCAGAAACATGAATCAGAAGCTTCATGAAATTATAACCTTACTCTGTCGCAGTCGACTTTACTATCATTAAATCAGAAAATCAGAATGCTTTATTAATCCTTAAGGAAATTATGTAAATTATGTAAAATCTCACCTGTTGGACCAGAAAATGGTTGCTGTTTGAGTGAAAGAGGCTGACTACCCTCTGACAGTGCACTGTTAAATGGTAAACCGTTAAATCACTAATAATCAGTAATACTGAATGCTGTGCGTTTACAGAGTCCGTCCGGTCTATTTGTAGTTTAATTTCACTTCATCATCGGTCTCATATCATCCGTCATAATTTATGAGAGGTCCTTTGATGCGAAAGTCACAGCATGACTTATTTTTATTTTACACCATCTTATTTAACCTCTTAAGCCCCAACGCCCCCTGATACGGGGGCAAAAGGCAGGAGATCAGTTGGCTTAAGAGGTTAAAATTTGAAAGAATAGGCTAATTAATATCTTACACCCATTATTTAACTCTTCTGTTACACCCTGATATAGTTGCAAATGCTAGAAAAAGAAAAAACAACAAAGTGAAGAATATGCTCGTTGTTTTATTGCTTTAAGCCTCCTCAAGACATGATTTAAAAAACAAAGTATGTAACGGTCCTATTATGAAAAAAGGGGAAATAAAACAAACAACTTGAGGTATATGCTTCATATATCTTATTTATTAACATCATTTTGAGGTACAATTTAACAACAGAGTATGTGATGGTCCTCTGTAGCTTTCTAGTAGTACTGCTTTCTGAGGGAGGACACCACCACTGCCAGGAACTTCTGAAAAGCCGCGTGGACCTCAGCAGTGAAGGCTTTACGCAATTGGGAAGCAACCACAATGGTCAGGCAGTGACCCAGGAGCTGTAAAACAACACAGGATGCATGAAATATCATGAACATGCTAAATAAATACATAAATATCAATAGAATTCAGTACCATCAGTTCAGCATTGCCTACCATGAAATTGTCAGGGTCCACCTGCAGTTTCTCAGAGTGCAGCGCGCTCAGCTCTGCATATGTGGCCTTGATGTTGTCCATGTCCTTCACGGCTTTTTCCAGAGCTTCCATGATGACTTTTCCATGAGCAGCAACCCTTGCATTTGATGTGATGGCAGCAGCATTGTATAGGTTTCCAAATCCACCGAAATACCTCTGAGTCCAGGGGTAGACAATCAGACACCTGCGGAAACAGAAAATTTTAAATAGCTCACAATTACTAAAGAAGAGTCATATATATAGAGTCATATAATCTTGCACATTCTTTAAGGGAGTAAATATCAGAAACATGGTCATACCTGGAAAAAGCTGCTTGTCCAACGACTGCATAGTCGATCTTGGAGAAGATGTCCTTGATCGTGGTGCGCTCAAAGTCTGTCCACACAACCATTTTGCTTTGTTGAGTTTTGCACTTGTCCTGCTATTCAGTAGCCCACCACACGCAGCTTTTAAAGGAGCCGTTTCGCTCCACCCAAAGATATGCAGTTGGGTGGAGTAGGACAGTGGGGTGGCTAAAACGAGTTACATGTAACGCTTTGTACTTCTTTGTTCGTGTAACTTGAAAATCAGTCAAGAGAAAATACGTTTTCCAGTTTTATCAGAGCGCAGTTAAGTCTTCGTCACATTTGTGCCGGCTTAGTTAATTAGTTTCATTATTCATAAACGTTTTCGTTAACTGATGTTTTCAGTATTACAGTTTTAAAAAATAATTTTAATGTTAGGGGATCACACAGAGCTACATTTTTAAGTTCGGGAAATTCAGAATATCATAAGAACACCTTGTGAATCGAGCTGACTCACAGACCAAATCCCAGTCTCATTTAACAGACCTGCAGAAGTTTTTTTTAATTAGCTTAATCAACTGTAAGTAAACATAAATAAATAAATGTTTAAAGATAAGGTGAGATTTAAAAAAAACCCCAGAAGATTCCACTGCGCTGGAGAGATAGCATTTTGGTTTTTATTGAAACTTTTTTGGTCTCATTTTTCCATACTTCTATATCTCTCTCCGCTAATTTTAGGTTGATTTTGGCAGAGTTATCATGCCCTGTGCTCACATGTGGACCTAGAAATCAACTTTCCTTCCTGAGGCTAACGGCTCAGTGTGCACCCACCTGTTGAACATCAGATATGTTTCAGTAAGGTGTTGGCTGCTAAGATATGACGTCATCATGTACAAGCCATAGTCATCATGTTGGTAACTGACAGCCTTGCAAAATCTAGAACTTGAATCAGTATTTCTAGTCCTCTACTTGTTTAATTCTGGTAATTCTGGTTTTTCAGTACTAAGCTGTATGCTACGTAATTTTTATAATATGTTCTTGTATTATTATTATTATTATTATTATTATTATTATTATTAAGCCCATTATCTTATAGGCCTATAAATTTAAAATGTCCATTTTACTGCTCTGACTTATTTCAGCACCACATTAATATGAACAGCAACAGACTCAAAGACAGCAATCACTGTCACTGGAAATCTATCTTTTGGGTTTTAAAACTGCAAACTTTTAGTATTCAGATGGATTAATTTAATACATTTATTAAATAAATGAATAAATAAACACTGCCTTGAGACTGGCTTGCGGACTGGTCTTCAGAGCCACCATCACAATTTTGTCTTGCGTTTATCTTGAGCAGACCCTTGTGGTCATATCTCTGAGGTGGCCCGGGTGTGTCCATTGCCTGTTTCATGTATAAAAGCCCCCATAGTTTGAGCTGATCAGGAAAAGGGAAAAACAAAACAAAAACAGGCAATATGACAACCCTTTCCGAAAAGGACAAGAACATAGTCCAAACTTTCTGGGCTAAAGTGGCTGGCAGGGAGGAGGACATCGGTTGTGATGCTGTCTCCAGGTAAATATGCCTTACAATTTACAACCTATGACCCCAACTGGACAGACCCTCTGCTGCATTTTTTACCTACTATTTACTTAACTTACATTTTACCCAGGATGCTGACAGTGTACCCTCAGACCAAGACTTACTTCTCCCACTGGAAGGACCTGAGTCCCGGTTCTGCCCCGGTGAGGAAGCACGGAGCAACCGTGATGGCTGCAGTTACTGATGCTGTCAGCAAAATTGATGATCTGACCGGAGCTCTTCTGAGCCTCAGTGAGCTGCACGCCTTCACTCTGAGAGTGGACCCTGCTAACTTCAAGGTACTTATTTATTAAATCATAGCAGTGAAACTTTTTAGTGTTTTGCTGTGAAGGTTTGGACTTAAATAAAACAGATTACAACTTTTGTGCATTATCGTATTAACATAAAAATAATTTAATAGATTTAATATTTTTTTGTCTTTAGACATCTCAAGTTTTTCTTCCCAAATAGCTGTTCCCAAGCATATCTATTTCTCACAGAAACATTATTAAACACAACATGTCTAAATTACACTTAACCCAGACTGTGCGGTTCAATCGTACAAAAGCAATGTTTGCAGAACATTACAGCAATTAAATGTGACTTTAAATGTGGCTATCATGTTTTCACAGGTTCTCTCTCACAACCTCCTCGTGGTACTGTCCACCACATTCCCCAACGACTTCACCCCCGAGGTCCACGTGGCTATTGACAAGTTCCTGACTGCGGTGGCGCTTGCCCTGTCTGAAAAGTACCGATAAATTGCACTCTGACGGCCAACAACATGGGCTTGGATACTCCCAAACTGAATTTTAATGTAAAAATAAATAAATACATCTAATACAGTACAGCTGTTATCTGTGTGGTGAAGCGAATTTCTTTAAAGTTGATATCAGCTTTCAATTTAGTGGCAAATCTAAAAAATAAAAACAATAATAATACGTGTAATAAAGGAGGGCTGAGATGAAAGGCCAACAAAATGTGCCAGAATTTATTTAAAGTCAAGATGAGTGGCCAATATTTTATAGCTTTCAGTTGGCCACTAAATAAAACTTAATGTGCAAACACAGAAAGAGTGTTCAAAGTAATATAACCTACCTTTCTAACCATTACATGCGAGCTGCCACAGAGTAACGATTTTATTTTTTTCTACAGCTATTATGTTGTGCAATAAAAGTAACATCGCTATAACTTTATTGCAGGCTAGGAGGCTGCCGATGTTTTGCAGATCCCAGCACAAATTAATATTCTGACGATTATATTTCTTTAATAATATCAATATTAATTCTATTCATTCTATAAAATAACTTTTAAAATGCCTGTATATATATTGTTGCTGCAGCAATTATGCTTTAAAATAACATGGAAAATCCAATCCAAGATGAACCCAGAACACAACACAGCAGCACATGCTGTAGTTTGCTGAGAACATCTGCTGACATTTTAGCTTCTTCGCTATCATCTTGATTATTTTTTATGATTCTTTTAAAATTGTCCAGAGCAATACAATAACCAACAAAATCTGTAAAGCAAAAAAAAAAAAAAAGTGTGCGTTCAAATGATTTATAAAACCAAACGCTGCAAACTATATTTTCATTATAACCATGGCAAGGGTCACATGCTCTTATGACATATTGACAGTTTATTTGATAGTTACAGCACAATCTGATTTACTCGAAGTAATGCCTTTTTAAAAAAAAAAACACACCCCAGAAGAAGATAGCAGCGATGTGCGATAATGCAGAATAAGGTATCGATCTGATACCAAGTAAATAAAGGTCCAGTTTTTTCCATACCAATACTGATACTGATGCTTTAAATCTATATAGGCAGTTTATGTAGGGGAGAGCAGTGTATCAGGATTTATGACATGAGTCATGTCATACAGTTTGCAAATTCTTAACACATTTTAATGTAATTCTACACTAATGAGTCAACACAACTTATCTCACATAGTTCACTGGGCTACATACTGAATTTAGAGGATACAAACAAATTATCGACCCTGTCGCACTACAATCGATCCAATACCATGGTTGTTATGGATACCATCAAGAAGACACAATGGTGTTGTCTTTTTACAAGTATCACCTTGCTCACATTTTTCTGTGTGTGTTTGTTTTTGGATGTAGTTGTATTTCGTTTGTATTTATACTGTTCTGTCTCACAGAACAGTATAAAAGAACAGTGTGTAGGCCTATATATTTTTCTATATATGAACAAAACTTACAAGGCTCTCAAAGAGTTACTTTTATTTACTGTCTAATATGACCATATATTCTAAAAAAAAAAAAAAAAAGGGAAATAAAATGAACAACTTGAGGTACATGCTTCATATATCTTATTTATTTTCAGCATTTTGAGTCACACTTTAAAAACAGTCCTCTGTAGCTCTCTAGTAGTACTGTTTTCTGAGGGAGGACACCATTTAAAAATTAAAAGAATAGGCTAATTTATAGCTTGCACTACAAGATACACCCATTATTTAACTCTTCTGTTACACCCTGATATAATTACAAATGTTGGAAAAGGAAAAAACCACAAAGTGAAGAATATGCCCATTGTTTTATTTATTTAAGCCTCCTTAAGACATGATTAAAAAAACAGAGTATGTGACGGTCCTCTGTAGCTTTCTAGTAGTACTGCTTTCTGAGGGAGGACACCACCACTGCCAGGAACTTCTGAAAAGCCGCGTGGACCTCAGCAGTGAAGGCTTTACGCAATTGGGAAGCAACCACAATGGTCAGGCAGTCGCCCAGGAGCTGTAAAACAACACAACATGCATGAGATATCATGAACACGCTAAATAAATACATAAATATCAATAGAATTCAGTACCATCAGTTCAGCATTGCCTACCATGAAATTGTCAGGGTCCACCTGCAGTTTCTCAGAGTGCAGCGCGCTCAGCTCTGCATATGTGGCCTTGATGTTGTCCATGTCCTTCACGGCTTTTTCCAGAGCTTCCATGATGACTTTTCCATGAGACGCAACCCTTGGATTTGATGTGATGGCAGCAGCATTGTAGAGGTTTCCAAATCCACCGAAATACCTCTGAGTCCAGGGGTAGACAATCAGACACCTGAGGGAATATATAAATAATTGATTTGCTCTTGAAAATGTTAAATAGCTCAAAGAAGAGTCATATATAGAGAGTCATATAATCTTGCACATTCTTTAAGGGAGTAAATATCAGAAACACGGTCATACCTGGAAAATGCTGCTTGTCCAACGACTGCATAGTCGATCTTGGAGAAGATGTCCTGGATCGTGGTGCGCTCAAAGTCTGTCCACACAACCATTTTGCCTTGTTGAGTTTTTCACTTGTCCTGTTAGCAGGTCACCGCGTGCAGCTTTTAAAGGTCTGTTTCGCTCCACCCAAAGATATGCAGTTGGGTGGAGTTAGACAGTGGGATGTGCCAGTCTGGGGTTTGGCAGGACTATATTCACTTCACCATCAAACTGAATCAAAGAAAATGTGTCTTTTTTTCGTTATCATTGAATCATAAATTAAATTATAAATTATTTTCATTCGTCACTCTCAAAATCTGCTAATCTAGCCTCTGACCACTCAGATAGCTAGTTGTGTCCACTCAGGTATACATGTGAGCCTCATTAGCTTTCATTATTTTATGTCCTGTTTTTTATGTTTCACTGCAATGAATGATCACCTTTGTCTAAACAGGAAATCTCAACTTGTGAGCTCTTTTGTGAACAAAAAAAGAAAAAAGTAAAGATAAACCCACAGATATCCAGGAAACATTTATTGCTCTCAGGGTGGATCCACCTGTTGGAAGTTTAGATAAGGCAGAAACAAACGTCATCCTCAAACCTTAGTTATTATAAGTTTTAACTGCCCGAACGAACGGCAGTTAACTGCAGAATTTCAATTTGGAGTAATGACTCCTTGGCAATCTACATGTCTATATTTAAATCATAAATTTTAAGTGAAATTGCATTAAATTTTTAATAGAGTGCTTGAATGAATTCGACCACCATCCAAATCTGCCCCAAATTAACAGTATTTATAGTTACCAACATATTTTTTTCTCTCTCTATAATGTTTTTATTTTTTAAGGGAAAAATACACTACATCTACACAAATTTTTCTTTGCAAAACAGCTCCAGCTCAGTCAGATTAGATGGACAGCGTTTGTGAACAGCAGTTTTCAGATCTTGCCACAGATTCTCGATTGGATTTAGACACCAGACAGGTCAGGGATAAAGTTATTGAGAAATTTAAAGCAGGCTTAGTCTACAAAAAGATTTCCCAAGCTTTGAACATCTCACTGAGCACTGTTCAAGCCATCATTCAGAAATGGAAGGAGTGTGGCACAACTGTAAACCTACCAAGACAAGGCCGTCCACATAAACTCACAGGCCAACTCACAGTGGCAAGAAGAAAAGCTATTGTTAACAGAAAACCATAAGAAGTCCTGTTTGCAGTTTGCCACAAGCCATGTGGGGGACACAGCAAACGTGGAAGAAGGTGCTCTGGTCAGATGAGACCAAAATGGAACTTTTTGGCCAAAATGCAAAACGCTATGTGTGGCGGAAAACTAACACTGCACATCACTCTGAACACACCATCCCCACTGTCAAATATGGTGGTGGCAGCATCATGCTCTGGGGGTGCTTCTCTTCAGCAGGGACAGGGAAGCTGGTCAGAGATGATGGGAAGATGGATGGAGCCAAATACAGGGCAATCTTGGAAGAAAACCTCTTGGAGTCTGCAAAAGACTTGAGACTGGGGCGGAGGTTCACCTTCCAGCAGGACAACGACCCTAAGTCCAATCGAGAATCTGTGGCAAGATCTGAAAACTGCTGCTCACAAACGCTGTCCATCTAATCTGACTGAGCTGGAGCTGTTTTGCAAAGAAAAATGGGCAAGAATTTCAGTCGCTAGATGTGCAAAGCTGGTAGAGACATACCCTAAAAGACTGGCAGCTGTAATTGCAGAAAAAGGTGGTTCTACAAAGTATTGACTCAGGGGGCTGAATAATTATGCACACCCCACTTTGCAGTTATTTATTTGTAAAAAATGTTTGGAATCATGTATGATTTTCGTTCCACTTCTCACGTGTACACCACTTTGTATTGGTCTTTCACGTGGAATTCCAATAAAATTGATTCATGTTTGTGGCTGTAATGTGACAAAATGTGGAAAAGTTCAAGGGGGCAGAATACTTTTGCAAGCCACTGTATGGGTTGTATTGTGAAATTACTAAAAGTGCCATGAAAGGATGTAAAATATCATACCAAATTTGACCTCTGCTTCAAGATCAATAGATTAATGCAAAATGATAATAATGGTATATGGAGCAATTTAAAACAATGTTCTTTACCGCCAGTGTTTGCACTGACAAAATATTGACATACCGGGAATGATATATGAGGATTCGAACCATTATTTTATTAAGACCTTGTTATGTACAAAACAGTAACAGGTTATAACCATTTAAATAGATAACAATTTCAACATATTTACAATGTTCCTGAATGAGTATAAATTGTTTGGAAAATAAAAACAAGTTGTGATCAAAAGCTTTTTCACTTGATATTTTTAAGTAAATAATAATAATTTAAAAAATAATAATAATAAAATGATTGTACATGCATGCATTATGTGCATTATATCAAGTAGTGAGCTCCTTTGGTGGGGGGTTGCACTCTTCAAATGCTTCTTGATCATTCCTTCATTTCATGCACATGCTACTTTGCTTCCATAGCTTCTCCTCTAGAATAGTGGAAAGAAAGTGTAGCAAACATACATTTAGTTGCTTATCTGACTACATTTTTTCTAAGTATCCAGTTTTATATCAGAAGCATTACTTTATATAGATTGTTGGTATTTTCTGATTTGTGAATTGATATAATAATGCGTCCAAAATCTCCTGTGTAAAAAGCAAAATAAGAATGTTTTATCCACTGTTAAGATTGCAGCTGTCAAAATATAAAAAATTAGCGCATGCTTGAAAATAAAATGCCTTGTTATAAAAAACCTCTGATATCATTAATTAATTGTTTTCCATTCTGATATCTGTTTGCATCATAAATAAATACGGGATTCACCAATGTCTCACCTTAAAAACTGAACTGTCTATCAAAGTTGATTACTTCAGATGATAAACAGTTATTTTAATAAACAGTCAAAGTTAAAAATACAGTTTTCATTTGTTAATGTAACCCATGAGCCAAAAACATTGTAATTTTAGGTATTTATAATATTTATAAAAGTATGTTACTTCATGATTTTCTATTTAATTTTTAAAATATGTATACACACACACACACACACGTAGATATACATATTTAGTATACACATTCAGTAATGCACATATACTCTTATATTGTACATATATTTATTCATATAATTCTCAGATTTACCCATTCTTATATTTTGCTTGTTATGTTATTGTATTTTTGCACACCTCTGTTGCCTGTGAAGCTCGCACGCAAGAATTTCACTCGCATGTACTGTACCAGTGTACCTGCACATGTGATGTGACAATAAAACTGATTTGATTTTGTTGTCTAGAAATACATTTCCCTTTTCCACTCTTTGGTTTAGTTTTATTTCTTTATTGTGTGCACTAACTTTATAGGTGAACACCATTTAAAACTCTTTTTCTTCAGTAGTTTTCAAAGCTAGCGTGAAAACTGGTTTACCGTTTATCTCACGCAAGCTGTTACATATCACTGTGGGCCTGTCCAAGCGCCTGTTGCTATCTCTGAGGTGTGTCGGGTGTGTCCGTTTACTGTTCTACATATAAAAGCCTAAAGCTTTTCTGGTGGTCAAGACAACTTCAAACGAAAAGTCAACAGGCAAGATGACCAGTCTTTCTGCTAAGGACAAGGACACAGTCAAAGCCTTTTGGGCTAAGGTGGCTGGCAAGGAGGAACAAATCGGCTGTGATGCTGTCTCCAGGTAAATATGGATTATGACTTATAATCTACGACCCCAAATGGACTGCTTTAACCTGCTCCTTTTTTAAAAATATATGTACTGTTAACTCACCTTACATTCTTATCCAGGATGCTGACAGTGTACCCTCAGACCAAGACTTATTTCTCCCACTGGAAGGAGCTCAGCCCCGGCTCTGCCCCGGTGAGGAAGCACGGAGCAACCGTGATGGCTGCAGTTACTGATGCTGTCAGCAAAATTGACGATCTGACCGGTGGTCTTCTGAGCCTCAGTGAGCTGCACGCCTTCACTCTGAGAGTGGACCCTGCTAACTTCAAGGTACTGACATACAATAAATTCTGAAAGTGGTCCTGATTTCGTTGTGTTTTTTTTTTTATTATGAGGGTTTAGTTGCAGTTTCTTTGTTTCTAAGCTTAATGTACATTTAATGTTTAACTTCTTGTAGCAGTACTGAATACTGAATCGCAGTATTCAAATAAACAGAGATAATTAACCCTGGCATGCATTTTCTAACAGCATGGCGTTTTTTAAAATGTGATCTTCATATTTTCACAGGTTCTTGGTCACAACCTCCTCGTGGTTCTGGCCACCGTGTTCCCCAACGATTTCACTCCTGAGGTCCATGTGGCGATGGACAAGTTTCTGGCTGCTGTGGCTCGTGCATTGTCTGAGAAATACCGTTAAAGTGTACACAGGAGCAGATGTCTCAATTTGAAAAATGAAAAATAATAATAAAATAAAAATCAAATTCAATCAAACTGTTGTGATTATTTGTATATTCTTCTGGTGTTTGCAAACAATAAGTTAAAAGGATTTAAAAGCTTTCTATTTCAGGTCAACAACACATTGGCCACATCTACATCCATTTTTTAAGAGATGTAGACTGACCCTAACCTTTGATACCATTGCAAATACTTGGCTGTTTGTAGGGGGGTAATAAGAAGACTTTGCAAAAATGTAGTACAACTTGACAAAAAACAAGCAGGAGTTTTCCTTGTTGTTTACAGTTGTTTAGTTCTTCCCCTAAGCTTATAACATATCTGAAGCTACATACATAGAGATAGAGAAGTCCATTGAAAACTTGAAGTAAAATCAAGATCTGAATTTTTGTCCTGCGTTGAATCAGAGCAGTTGGGACACTTTTACTTGACTTTCAAATTCTGCAGTGGTTTCTCTTTTCTATAGTTACTTATAGCGATTTAAATAATAATAATTATTATTTTCCACTTATCCTTGACGGTGTCGTGGGTGGGGCTGGATCCTATCTCAGCTACCACAGGGCGATATCACAGTCTGGCTGCGAACCAGACTGTGTGGAATGAGGAAGAGGACCCAAGCACAGACACGCAAGAACAAAACTTAATTTTAATAGAAAACAAGCTGTTTATTTAGGCTGGCAAAAATAATACAAAGAAAGGGCATGGGTAAAACTAAACAATAACCTAAACTGGGTGAACTAAAATTAAAACATGAAAAAGCCTTAAACATGGAGACCTGGAATCATGACGTGAACTTAGCAGACAACCTGACGACAAATGACTGGAAACACACAGACTAAATGAACACATGAGGTGATCCGGGGAAGTGGAAACACATGGGAAAATAGCTGATATGAATGAACATAACGATGTCACAGGGGGAGAGTAAAACTAAACACATTGAACATAGGAACACGAGACCTCTTCAAAATAAAACAAGAAACATAATTAGACGCAGACATGACAACAACAACAACTTGACAACACAAGACACGCAGACATGAAAAACATGAAGGGCAAGGGAGAGTTAATACAGGGGTTGAAGACACAAAGGGGAATCTAATAAAAAAAAGACTATAATGGCAACCTAGGCATAATATAAATGAACTTAGAAAACCTAAAGGACTTACGCCGGTGTACTCGGAGAGAACCCACGCAAACACGGGGAGAACATGCAGACACACAAAGAAAGGCCCCAGCCAGTTGGCGGAATCAAACTCAGGACCTTCTTGCGAGGCAACAGCGCTAATCACTGCGCCACCGTGCTGCCATTGATGCTTGATTGTTATCTATTAAGTGGCCAATTACTGAAATAATAAAGAAATATCATTTAGTCACAGAAACACTGGACACTAAGTTATTTCCATTAGATAAAACAATAATTTTCAAACAAAACAAAACATTAACCTATTTTCTCTGTGGTAGGTGGAGATGGACAATAAAAGCTTTTGTGACTGAATAGGTAGATCGAGCCCAGAAACAAAGACCAAAGCAGACCTTCATAAAATTTGGAATAAAGATACAGTTTTTATTGTTGCCACTATACACACTGGATTGTGAATGAAACCATCAATATGTGATTGAAATCCAGACTTTCAGCTTTAATTCAAGGGGTTTCACAAAAATTTTGCATTCTTTCAAATACTTTCTGCCAAAGCCTAATTTGACTTTCTTGATCTTCAGTGTAATCAGTGGTTTGGACCTTGGTGCAAACTCAGCAAACTCAGTATCTCTTGATTGTGACTTTGACAACTCCTCAAGAGTGTTAAATGTTGTAAGTTTTATTTTCTTCACCATAGAAATAATTTTTGTCATCATGCACTTGTATTTCATTGCGTTTAAGGTTGTGGCTGAGCTGGAAACACTACAATGGTCATTTCTGAAGTTTTTGCTGTTTCTTTAAAGGGCTGGTTGTGTTTTTCAGCATAATAAAGGCCTCGCTTGTATACATTAATGTCTCTTTGAGTCTCATATTTAAAATTACGGCAAAAAGCTATAAAATTCTTGACTTCTTAAATCAAATTAATATATTATGTCTGAACATTTTTCATGAAATAACAAGGGAAAAGACTCAGCTGGCCATGAAACTGCTTATTAGTCAATTGTCCTATAAATTTTTAAGTTCTCAAACTGGGGACTTTGTATAAAAAATACTTTAATTCTAAAACAGTTCATGAAACATTTTTGTAAAACCTCTTGAATTAAAGCTGAAAGCATGCACTTCAATCACATGTTGACTGATTGATTTGCATCCCACTGTGGTTATGTATGGAAGCAAAAACTGGGTCTTTGTCCTGAACATTATGTGCATGCATTTGGTTGCATGGTTTTTAATGCTCTTATTGTTATATCAGTCTGCACCACATACTTTGCTGTGGGAGTCCTTTTAGTCGTTGCATTTGTTTTTACAAGCTCTGAGTTCAATGGATTCATTTTACATTATAATTTTTGAGCAGGATCATAACATTGGGTGTGCTTTTATTTTACTCGATACACCATATAATATCTAGGTGGTTGTTGCATGACTTTTCTATGTATCATTTCACTTTTGATATTAACATTTATTTTGCTAATAAGGTAGATATAAACTTTTACATTTTGGTGTTTAAACACTAAAATTAGTAAACTGTTGGGTTTTTTAAAGTTTAACTTATCATTACAGACAGTTTAATTTAATCATACACGAAGTGAAAAAGAAAACAGGGGACTTTCTGAAGCTGCTTAATATTTTATTTTGTTTAAAGCTCATTGAGACAAGGGTTTAAAACAGAGCATGTGACGGGCATCTGCAGCTCTTTAGTAGTACTGTCTTCTGAGGGAGGACACCACCACTGCCAGGAACTTCTGGAAAGCTGCATGGACCTCAGCAGTGAAGTTTTTACCCAATTGAGAAGCAACCACAATGGTCAAGCAGTCACCCAGGAGCTGCAACACAACACAATATGCTTTAGCAATCTTCAACTCACACACACATAACAATGAAAATCAGTACCATTAATTCATCACATACCATGAAATTGTCAGGGTCCACCTGCAGTTTCTCAGAGTGCAGCGCGCTCAGCTCTGCATATGTAGCCTTGATGTTGTCCATGTTCTTCACTGCTTTTTCCAGAGCTTCGATGACAATTTTTCCATGAGCAGCAACCTTTGGATTTGTTGTAATAGCAGCAGCATTGTAGAGGTTTCCAAATCCACCAAAATACCTCTGAGTCCAGGGGTAGACAATCAAACACCTGAGGGAATATATAAATAATTGATTTGCTCTTAGTTCTAAAATAAAAATCTACATTGTGTAATGCATAAAATATGCCAGCTTTTTTCATTTCACATAAAGATGCTATTCAATTAACCACAATTTCTGTATGTTAATATAAACACAAACAATGTTTCACCTGGAAAAAGCTGCTTGCCCAACGACCGCATAGTCGATCTTGGAGAAGATGTCCTGGATCGTGGTACGCTCAAAGTCTGTCCACACAACCATTTTGTCTTGTTGAGTTTTTCACTTGTCCTGTTGGTCAGCCGGTCACCGCATGCAGCTTTTAAAGGTCTGTTTCACTCCACCCAAAGATATGAAATTGGGTGGAGTTGGAGAGTGGGAGTTGACTAAACTGGTTCAGTTTAACGATTCTAAGTTCAGCTTTGATAAACCATCAAAATGAATCAAAAATGAGTTTGAAACTTTTATTATGGACAGATTTTATCCATATTTGGATAATTGATCGAGAATCGAATTAACAATTGTCTTTGTTTCTCCTTTTAATTTGTTTTGATGGTTGAAAAGTTTCACTGTTAGAAATTCCAAAATTACTGTGACTGGTGAGATAAGCTTTAGTCATACAGAATACATAAATTTGCTGTAGCTGTGTAAGTCTTTAATGTATGAACAATATATTTATATATTTATATAATAATTCTCCAACACATGGTACCTAATATAGATATAAATGCTTAGGAGGAGTGAGCAGCCAACTCCAGATTGTAAGTCAGTGCAATGGAAAAGGGAACTTTTGGAGAAACTCTGGTATTTAAACGTCTTGATGCATTCTCAATCATCCAGGAAAGTAAATCTCCAAAAGTTGATTCTGTTCATCTGGACGTAGCGTTTTGTGGGAGAAACGTTTCGGAGACTGAAGAAGTCACTTGGATGAGTGACGAAACGTTTCTCCCACAAAACGCTACGTCCAGATGAACAGAATCAACTTTTGGAGATCTGGCATTTAAAGTGTCTGTAAAATTCGAATTTCTTGTTCAAAATTAAAATTGTGTATCAGTTAATCATGTTTCTTGGTATGAAGTGCCCAAATTCAACAGCAAACAGTTTCCAGATCTAAATATCTTTACTGAAGTGCGTAGGCACCGGGCTTTTGGTGCCAGAGCATGTGAAAGAAGTGAGATAAAGAAATATATAATCTCAGTTAGAAAAGTAAATCAGTTTTTCTCCTTCAATATTAATTTTACATGTTAAGTATAACAAACATTTTTGTATTTTTAAATAATTAACACAAATACGTAAATACAGAAGCTGTCAGTGTAATGTGTCAGCTTAAATTTTGAAATCAGAGATTTTGTCAGTATTTTAAAGACACCAAAAATACTAAAGCTTAGTGGGAGGTCTTCATGGTGTTTATATCTAGTAAGACAAGAACAATAAGATACACTCATAAAGGAAACTAAGTTCACTACAGAATTTATTGTTGTTTATTTAACTACACATAAGACCAACACTTTTTTTGTTATAGTTATGTTCATATGCCTTATGAACTCACAACACACTTATTAATCTGAGCCTCATTAAGTTTCATAATTGTATGTTCTCCTTTTCACACTTCACTGAAATGTGGGATCACCTCTATCTAAAGGGGAAATCTCAACTGTAAGCCACATGTTAGCTCTTCTGTGCCCCCAAAAACGTTAGATAAACACACAGATTTCCAGGAAACATTTATTGCTCTCAGGGTGGATCCACCTGTTGGAAGTTTAGATAACACAGAAACAAACGTAATCCTCAAACCTTAGTTAACGTAATTGTAAGTGCCTGTACAAATGTTAGTTAACTGCAGAATTCAAATTTGAAATCAGAATCCCTTAGCCGTACAATCCACTGTAAATGTTTATATTTAAATTACGTCTTTGAGTTTAAATGACAAACGTTTTTAGTGCAGTGTTCAAATTTATTAGATCACCAGACAATATGAGGTTTGTGCCACAACTAATCTAATTTCTTAAAGCATTTTTTATGTTTCTATAATGGCCAAACCACCAATATGTACAAACACTTAAATTGAAATATTAACGCCAAAATATAATTATTTTCATTATCCATAAATTATCCATAAAATGTACAGCTTTACAAAAAAGAAAAAAGAAAAAAAAAGTAAAGCACAATATTATGTTTTGATTGAGATATCAAATTACAGTTACTTACTTGCCTGTTAACCTTTATTTATTCAGGTAAAAGTCTCACTGAAAAAACAAAAGGAGAACCCTTTCAAGAGAAACCTGGCCACAAGGACAGCAAAAGTTATAATATAATAAATAATAAATAACAAGTAAAGAAACAAATGGGTCATTCCATCTCAAATCAGCCAACTTTTAGAACATTTAATGCTCAACTGTCTCCAATTTGGCCAAAAATCTTATGGTAAAACAGTTCAATATATGAGTGCTGTAAAACTTTCGAATGTCAAGATTTTGTTTTTAGAGAAACTGTCCTTTGACCTACTTTCATTTTTTTTTTTTTTTTTGCACGTTGAAATCTACATGTTTGAAAATGAATATCTCCAATTAATGTTGAAACATTTACAGATAAAAGCCAGAAAATGAAATAAAATAGAATCAGGATCTGCCAGATCTTTGAGACAGATACATGAAAAAGTCTGAGTAAGTTGAAATATAAACACAACAAAAAAAGAAATGTCCAGCACTCCTGCAAAGTCTGATATTTGAGTACATATTAATGGAAAACTTCAAATTGCTAAAAAATAACTAGTGACAATTTCTGAATGGTTTAAAGTTAATGTAATACATGTTGTACTCTAATTATAACTTCATAAAAGAATTGTTAAATATGTTCAAAAATTTCATTGTTGATAGATTTCATTGAGGGTCGTTTTGGAGAAATCATGATTGCTGTACTATCTTAGCTTTATATATAAAATACTTTAAGTTATATATGTTTGTTACTTCTTAGTATATTTTAACCCAAATTATCGATGGCACTAAGTCTCAGCATGATATGTAACTAGAAAATTTCTTCAAAATATAAAAAATTTGATGCACATATTTAACAAATTTTTTTCTCAGTTATAAATTGAGCATTATCTGGAAATTCCAGAATTTTGAGCTTGTGATATTTGCTCAGTCCAGCATGAAAGTTATATGAAAATGGGATTTTCTTCATTTTTGTGAATGAGAATCTAATGTTAAGAAGTATTCTGTGTTTATTTTAGGGTTATTGTTTAGTTTTTTATTAGTGTGTGCTCCAAAACAGGACTTCACAGGACATATTTTTTTTTCATATTTTATAAGCCAATGCTCAGACAAATATCTGTCCCAAATTATCAAGTCTGATTCATTTTTATAAGAAAGGACATTGAAATTTTCAGGCTTTTGCAAGAAAAATGTCATGAAAGTGCCCTTTGGAAAAGAAAAACATATATAAAAACTTACTTGATATATGAACCTAAAATTACCAGCAATCAGTATATACTGTATATTGAAACTTTGGACCATAAAGTTTTTATATAAACAGGGGAAAGCGGAACTGGAAGCTAGATGATGAAGTTTTTAATATACAGTGGCTTGCAAAAGTATTCGGCCCCCTTGAACTTTTCCACATTTTGTCACATTACAGCCACAAACATGAATCAATTTTATTGGAATTCCACGTGAAAGACCAATACAAAGTGGTGTACACGTGAGAAGTGGAACAAAAATCATACATGATTCCAAACATTTTTTACAAATAAATGGCTGAAAAGTGGGATGTGCGTAATTATTCTGCCCCCTGAGTCAATACTTTGTAGAACCACCTTTTGCTGCAATTCCAGCTGCCAGTCTTTTAGGGTTTGTCTCTACCAGCTTTGCACATCTAGCGACTGAAATTCTTGCCCATTCTTCTTTGCAAAACAGCTCCAGCTCAGTCAGATTAGATGGACAGCGTTTGTGAACAGCAGTTTTCAGATCTTGCCACAGATTCTCGATTGGATTTAGACACCAGACAGGTCAGGGATAAAGTTATTGAGAAATTTAAAGCAGGCTTATGCTACAAAAAGATTTTCCAAGCCTTGAACATCCCACTGAGCACTGTTCAAGCAATCATTCAGAAATGGAAGGAGTATGGCACAACTGTAAACCTACCAAGACAAGGCCGTCCACCTAAACTCACAGGCCGAACAAGGAGAGCGCTGATCAGAAATGCAGTCAAGAGGCCCATGGTGACTCTGGACGAGCTGCAGAGATCTACAGCTCAGGCGGGGGAATCTGTCCATAGGACAACTATTAGTCGTGCACTGCACAAAGTTGGCCTTTATGGAAGAGTGGCAAGAAGAAAGCCATTGTTAACAGAAAACCATAAGAAGTCCCGTTTGCAGTTTGCCACAAGCCATGTGGGGGACACAGCAAACATGTGGAAGAAGGTGCTCTGGTCAGATGAGACCAAAATGGAACTTTTTGGCCAAAATGCAAAACGCTATGTGTGGCGGAAAACTAACACTGCACATCACTCTGAACACGCCATCCCCACTGTCAAATATGGTGGTGGCAGCATCATGCTCTGGGGGTGCTTCTCTTCAGCAGGGACAGGGAAGCTGGTCAGAGTTGATGGGAAGATGGATGGAGCCAAATACAGGACAATCTTGAACGAAAACCTCTTGGAGTCTGCAAAAGACTTGAGACTGGGGCGGAGGTTCACCTTCCAGCAGGACAACGACCCTAAACATAAAGCCAGGGCAACAATGGAATGGTTTAAAACAAAACATATCCATGTGTTAGAATGGCCCAGTCAAAGTCCAGATCTAAACCCCACTTTTCAGTTATTTATTTGTAAAAAATGTTTGGAATCATGTATGATTTTCGTTCCACTTCTCACGTGTACACCACTTTGTATTGGTCTTTCACGTGGAATTCCAATAAAATTGAGTCATGTTTGTGGCTGTAATGTGACAAAATGTGGAAAAGTTTAAGGGGGCCGAATACTTTTGCAAGCCACTGTATAAAGCTAAAATTTCACAGCAATTGTATGTCCAAACTCTGAACTATAACATTTTAATGCAAACTGGAGAAGGTTGAACAGAAAATGTTATAAAAATGTGATGATTTGAGTTTGGACTGACCCAGGTCTTGAAAACTAAAAATATGCACACATGTAACAAAAATACTTTCTGAGGTATAATTAGAGTATCATCTGAAAACTCCAGTATTTTGTTGTATTTGGACAGGACAATCTACTGATATTGCTGTTCTTGTGGTACAAGTTATATTAAAAATGGCATTTTCCTAATTTTAGTGACTAGGAATTTAATTTTAATTAAATCATCACCAGCTAGCTTTTGCAATTTGAAGTTTTTAATTAACGTGTGCTCAAATATGGGACTTTGCATGAGTACTGGAGTTTTTGTTGTTGTTATTGTTTTTCTTTTGTTTTGGAACTAGCTCACAAATTTTGTGATGTATCTGTCTCAATTTCAGGAGCTGTATTAATTGTGATTTTAAGAAAGACCAGTGAACATTTCAGGATTCTATCTTTGATAGTATTTGAAAGATTCATGTTCAAACATTGCTGCAGATTTCAATGTATGAAAAATTGTAGAGCAGAAGCCTTGATTTGAGACGGATTGACCCCAAAACAACTGATATTGCATTCAGACCTGAGCACAAACATGCAAATCATATCCAGCAAAAGATCATTACAAAAGTGAAATTAAAAGCAGTCATACTGACCAAAAAGGTATTTTCTCGCTCCAATAAAATAAACTTAAACTCCTCATGCATTCCTGAACAAAACAATTACTTTTAGTGCTTGAGTGTTATGCTAGATTCATTTCTGACTTCTCAGGAAAGAGCTCTTACTTGGTATATATTGTTGGTATTTTTTTTAATTTGTAGAGTGATGCAATTTAATTGATTGACAATAAAATAATGTATCCAAAATCTCTTCTATCAAAAGCCATATTAGAATTTATAACTGTTTTATCCATGCTTGAAAGAGCATAGAAAGCGCTTTAGAGCATGCTCAAAAAAAATTTGAATATGAAAACCTCTAATATGATTTACTGATTGTTTTTCATTATGATATCTGTTTGTGAAATAGGTTAATAAATAAATAACTAAATAAATGTATGCCTCACCTTAAAAACTGAATTGTCTATCAAAATGTATCATTTCTCAAGATAAACAGTTATTAAATTGTTCGAAATCAAAAACACAATTTAATTTGTTAATGTAGGCTATAGACTAACAGATATTTAAATTTGAGGTATTTATAAAAGTATGTTACTTTGTGGTTCTATTCTATTTACCGTTTATCTCACACAAGCCGTTACATGTCACTGTGGGCATGTCCAGGTTGCTATCTCTAAGGTGTGCCGGGTGTGTCCTTTTACTGTTCTGCATATAAAAGCCTAAAGCGTTTCTGTTGGTCAAGACAACTTCAAACAAATTCAACAGACAAGATGACCAGTCTTTCTGCTAAGGACAAGGACACAGTCAAAGCCTTTTGGGCTAAAGTGGCTGGCAGGGAGGAGGACATTGGCTGTGATGCTGTCTCCAGGTAAATATGGATTAAGATTTACGACATCAAATGGACTGCTTAAACCTGTTCCTGCATTTTCTATGTACTGTTCTGTGTACTTATTGTACATTTTTATCCAGGATGCTGACAGTGTACCCTCAGACCAAGACTTATTTCTCCCACTGGAAGGACCTGAGTCCCGGTTCTGCCCCGGTGAGGAAGCACGGAGCAACCGTGATGGCTGCAGTTACTGATGCTGTCAGCAAAATTGATGATCTCACCGGTGGTCTTCTGAGCCTTAGTGAGCTGCACGCCTTCACTCTGAGAGTGGACCCTGCTAACTTCAAGGTACTGACATACAATAATTTATGAAAGTTTATAAGAAGTTTAATGATTCAAATAGAAATGGAAGATTCAGTAAATTAACATTTTCAAAACAACACAACGTTTTGTTTAAATGTTATCATCTTTTCACAGGTTCTTGCTCACAACCTCCTCGTGGTCCTGGCCACCGTGTTTCCCAACGATTTCACTCCTGAGGTCCATGTGGCGATGGACAAGTTCCTGGCTGCTGTGGCTCGTGCATTGTCTGAGAAATATCGTTAAAGTGTACACAGGAGCAGATGACTGACAGCAGCATGAGATTGAATTCTTACTGTCAAACTGAATTTGAATAAAAAAGGAAATAAATCCAATCAAACTGTTGTGGTTATTTTTGTGATCAAGTAACGTTTTTGGTTTGGACAATAGATTAAAAGCATCACAAGTTTAGGTCAATGGCAGGTGAAAAAAAGTCTTCCTGAATCAATTCATTTGGGTCATGTAAACAACCACTTAAATTGTTGAGTATTTATAATTTTTTTCTGTGTGTGTTTTATTTTTATTTTACAGTCAAACTCTGCAGTGAACTATTTCTCCTAAACATGACTAGTCTATAGTTATTAGTAGCAAATTATTAGTTATTAATTATACTATCATCAACATTTCCAAAATCAGAAAAAAAAAATTTGTTAAACAAAAAAATTAACAAAATTCTTTTAAAAAAAAATCTCTAGTAAGTGGGGAGGGACAGCAATTGTCCTCTGTCCTAAGGCTAGGTATCTAAAGGAATAGATTGGTTCCTTAAGCAATGTGTAATGGCTGCATGCAGCCACACAATGGAAATACTTGGGTAATATTCATTTGATCTTTTTGTCTTATGTTTACATTGTGCTGTAAAGCTTCTGTGATCGCAAGTTAAGCAATTTAATACTTTGAGTTTACCTGTAATGCATGACAGCTCTAAGCTATAGTCCAAATGGTGGCATAGACTCTGTTTTGCATTGTTGGTTATTTTATATGGGTATATGTTATATTAATTATATTTCTGTTCTTTTTGAGTTACCTGGCCTCTGCTCCAGTCCTTCCTGGTTTGGGTGAAAGAGGAGGCTGAGGGTGAAGCTGGTTTAAATGCAGAAGCCAATAAAATGGACTGGACCATCTATTGTGATCATGTAGGGGGGGATGGGGTTCTTCTTGAATGATGGTTAGCTGTTATCTCTTTAGTTTTCACCTTTGGTGTATATGATGGTTTGTTCATTTGCTATATAAGTTATAGAAAAGTTATGTTTTGTTAAGTGAATTTTGAGTAGAGTTTTGTTAAGTTAACCACTTGGTTCTTAAAAAGTTTATTTTTGTCATTTTGAATTTTTGTAATCATTTTGTCCTTTTGGGGGTACAATAAAACCCATTTTTTGAAGATTACATTTGTGCCTGTGTGTTCCTGGCTGCTTGGTCCATGATACAATGACTCATGCATGTAATGTCACTTCCATATTAGTTGGGACAAACATAAAACTTTACAAAAAATGTGTAGTTTTGCCTCTGTACACCACCACACTGGATTTTAAAGCAAGAAAGTGCAAGCTTTCTCTCAGCTTTGTTAAAAAGAGTGAATGCACTGACCAACTCAGAAACACCAGAACAAAAAAGGACAAGTGCATGATCACTGAATTATTTCAATGAAAACCAATTTTCACTACATGTAACTAAGCCAAAAACCTACGTGAAGAGGCTGGTGTATCACTGTCAGAGTCTACAATTAAGAGATGCGTTCATGAATGGAAATAGAGTTTACAATAAACCACAGAATACAGTGACAGCCAGGGAGATGAGACTGGACTTTGCCAGAAAACATATGAAAGATCCTGCACAGATCTGTAAGAAAAGATATGACATTTTATATGATGGGAATTAATTTGGGAGAAGGAGAGAAGCAGCTCATGATGTGTAGCATGTGGAGAATGGTGGAGGCAGTGTTATGGCATGGGAATGAATGGCTGCCAATGGAAGTGAGTAATCAGTGTTTATTGATGATGTAATTGCTGACAGAAGTAGCAGGGTGAATTATGAAATTTACAGGACCATACTCTCGGCTCAGAATTTGTGAAATGCTGTAAAAATTATCAGACTGTTTTTCACAGTGCAAATAATGACCCAAAACATACTACAAAAATAATCCAAGAGTTTCTCAAGGCAAAGAAATTGGATGTTCACAGTCTCCAAGTCGGTCACCTGATCTCTGTCCAACAGAGCATGCCTTTCCACGTACAAGCAGCAACTGGAGGCTACAGTCAAGGTCTATCAGAGCAACTCAATAGAGGAAACAACATTTGGTGATTTCCATGGGTTCTAGATTTTAGACAGCCATTGGCTGCAGAGTCTTTTCATCCAAGCATTTAAAAATGGCTTTAATCCTTAAGCAGTCCATACAAGGTTTTTGCAAAGGACATTGTATTAAAACTTAAAGATCATAAAGGAAGTGAAAAAAGAAAGGCACTGGGAACTTTCTGAAGTTGCTTAATATTTTATTTTTTAAAAACTTATTGAGGCACAATTAATAACAGAGCATGTGACGGGCATCTGCAGCTCTTTAGTAGTACTGTCTTCTGAGGGAGGACACCACCACTGCCAGGAACTTCTGGAAAGCTGCATGAACCTCAGCAGTGAAGTTTTTACCCAACTGGGAAGCAACCACAATGGTCAGGCAATCGCCCAGGAGCTGTAACACAACACAACATGCTTCATTGACACACAAACACGCAATACTGGGAATCAGTGCCGTCAGTTCAGCATTGCCTACCATGAAATTGTCAGGGTCCACCTGCAGTTTCTCAGAGTGCAGCGTGCTCAGCTCTGCATATGTAGCCTTGATGTTGTCCATGTTCTTCACTGCTTTTTCCAGAGCTTCGATGATAATTTTTCCATGAGCAGCAACCTTTGGATTTGATGCAATAGCAGCAGCATTGTAGAGGTTTCCAAATTGACCAAAATACCTCTGAGTCCAGGGATAGACAGTCAAACACCTGAGGGAATGTGTAAATAATTGATTTGCTCTTAGTTCTAAAAGAAAAATCTACATTGTGTAATGGATGAAAAATGTCAGCTTTTTTTCATTTCACATAAAGATGCTACTTGAATAGCCCAAATTTCTAAAATTAAATTTATGTCAATATAAAAAAACCAACTATGTTTCACCTGGAAAAAGCTGCTTGCCCAACGACCGCATAGTCGATCTTGGAGAAGATGTCCTGGATCGTGGTGCGCTCAAAGTCTGTCCACACAACCATTTTGCTTTGTTGATCGTTGCTCTTGTGCTGTTGGTCAGCAGAGCCACAAAGTCACCTTTTAAAGAGTTCTTTTCACTCCACCCAAAGATATGAAATTGGGTGGAGTTGGAGAGTGGGAGTTGGCTAAACTGGTCAGTTTAACGATTCTGAAATTAACCAAAAATGAGTTGGAAACTTTCATTATGGAATCTCTTACAGACTACTTATTCTTATATCTTGGGATAGGCTCCAGCCCTGGGTGACCCCTAACAGTTAAGAAAATTGGAAGTAAGATAATCAAAAATATTTTGCAGACCTGGATAGGAATAAAGAACTGGATGAAGTACAATGAGTATATCCTTTGGAAAATAATGAATTCTAAATTTCAGTGACAGCAAACTTCTTGTTCTTGTAAATAATACATATGGGGTTTTTTTAAATGGACAAGATTCCACAGATTTTAATTTTAACATATGACCAAACCATAGCATTAAGGTCCTGCATTTGCCATTTGTACATGCGTTTAATAAATAAACTTGACAAAGAGCTTTCTTAAAGAGGAAAATGACAAGAAAAGAATGGTACACCCACACATCCTACAGGCCTTTATTGACTGGCTGTAAGTAGAAAAAAAATTAAATAACTTTGTCTCAGCTTTTGTTTGTTTCTGGTTATCCACAAAACATTTTCTGTCATTCTCTTAAATATTTTCAGTATTTCTGCCATATTTTAGAACCTGTTTTTCATCCTCAATTTTCTACACCTGATGTTTAACTTTACCTCAATATATCAGTAGCAACTGTCCACTCTGAGCTACATTTGAGCTCCTGTAGAGAACAAACAGCTGCTGCAAAAATTTAAACTGCCCTGTGAGAGGCTTCACCTGCTGAAGATTAGATAAGCCTTAGAACTGACAGGTTTTTTAAACCGAATGTCATGGACATAGATTTTGGTTGTAGTGTTGGTAAATAATAGCCTAAACAAAAGTATTTAAATTTTAACCTACACATTAGAACAACATCCCTGGACTCTCTAAGTTCAATTATATCTGTGATAGCTGCTTTCCACATTAGGATTTGGATTTGGTTTTTGATTATCTGTTTGGAAACATAAATTAGCCACTGACTTATTAGTCTAAATATAGCCATAAACATTTCGATGCATGTGTATGTACAGTAACTGTATCTATAAAGCCCTGCTATAAATCCAACTATCTCTCCAGACCCAAATTTGAAGCCAACAGCCTTTTTAAAGTTATAATCATGTACCCATTTTGCTTTTTCTCAAATTATTATTATTAAATACATAAAGAAATACAAACTAACAGGTGACTTGTCGTGAATTAAATGGTAATATTAGACTGATATGAATACAAAAATTGGAAGGTTACTGATTTGATTTAACTGGCTCTCACTGAAAATGTAAGTTTTAAAATATGCACATTCATTTAATGAAGATGTTTCTTAAGTGAAGCCAAAAAGAAGAAACGAATTCTGAATATCTTGTTATGTTGTCTTGCCTTATACAGTCTTTTGTTTGGTATTTGTCTCATGGGAACTGTTACATATCATTTTGAACATGCTCAAATGCCAGGACCTTATCTGTGAGGTGGGTCGGGTGTGTGCATTTCCTGTTTCATATATAAGACGTCCACAGATTGAGCTGAACACAACTCCAACAGCAACAACAGGCAAGATGACCAGTCTTTCTGCAAAGGACAAGAACACAGTCAAAGCCTTCTGGGCTAAAGTGGCTGGCAAGGAGGAACAAATCGGCTGTGATGCTGTCTCCAGGTAAATATGGCCCCACACTGCCTACAAAAACCTGCTCCTGCATTTCTGTTTCATAGTCACTGGTTTGTTCTCTTACATTTTTACCCAGGATGCTGACAGTGTACCCTCAGACCAAGACTTACTTCTCCCACTGGAAGGACCTGAGCCCCGGCTCTGCCCCAGTGAAGAAGCACGGAGCAACCGTGATGGCTGCAGTTACTGATGCTGTCAGCAAAATTGACGATCTGACCGGAGCTCTTCTGAGCCTCAGTGAGCTGCACGCCTTCACTCTGAGAGTGGACCCTGCTAACTTCAAGGTACTGATCATTATTACTGTCATGTTTGTGGGGTGACATTATTTGAGGTCATCTACTTAATAAAAAGTTTGTGGTTCAGTCCCTGACTGTCAAAGTATTCTTGGACAAGCTACTGAGGCATACTGCAATACACCAGTGTAATCACTGGAGTATGAATTTGTGTGAATGTTAGAGAGAAAAGAGCCTAGTCATAGAAAAAGAAGTACTTGTATGAATGGGTCAGTTAGGCAAGTTGTATGAAGTGCTTTGAATGCTCCAGTAGACTAGAAAAGCAATATATATATACACCGGTCCATTTACCATGACAGCGTTTGCCAAATTATTTTTTCTGTTCTGTTGTGAACACTGATTGGACTACAAATTAAACTCAGTCTAACTCAGCTTTCATTTGATCTTTAGATTACTGGTTGATCTGAATTGATGTTCTCTGGTTACAAATAAATAAATAAATAAAAAGTCCATTCATTTCAATGTGATCATAATCTTTCCACAGGTTCTGTCTCACAACCTCCTCGTGGTCCTGTCCACCATGTTCCCCCAGGACTTCACCCCTGAGGTCCATGTGGCTATGGACAAGTTCCTGGCTGCTGTGGCTCTCGCCCTGTCTGAGAAATACAGATAAACTGCATTATGTGCTCGAGTACTCACTGACAGTCTGACTTGTAATAAAAGATCCAATGCAATTAAACTCTCATGGTCGTTTGTGGTGATCATTTTTAAACAGTTGGATTATTATTGTAGCTTTTACCAGGAATGTTTTTTTTCTCTTTATGGGCTAATTAAAGAAGAATAGCGATTAATTTACTGAAAGCTTATATACACAACTTAAAAACAGAGCATGTGACGGTCCTCTGGAGCTAGTAGTACTGCCTTCTCAGGGAGGCTTGAGCTACAAAGACTCTCCCGGAAGCTGCACGGACCTCAGCAGTGAAGTATTGACCCAAACGAGCAGCAACTACAATGACCAGGCAGTCCCCCAGAACCAGCTATTCCTGTTTTTTCGTCATTATTCCGAATTGCTTTCTTCTTCTTCTTCTTCTTCTTCTTCTTCTTCTTCTTCTTCTTCTTCCTAGTATTATTATTGTTATTATTATTATTAGCTTGGGTGGATGAATGGATGGATTTTCGACGGGGGGAAAAAATGAATTATTTTAACCAAATACCATGACAGCTTACATAGTGTGTGACCTCGGTTGGCGTCTCACTCCGCCCCTGCTGGAGATTTTGAGTTCATGCGAAACACTTGTTACACCCGGTTGGCGTTTTGTGCTTCAACTAATTTTGAAAAATATATGAATGCATAAAAATAATAAAAGATAAAATTGACACAGACCTGTCACTATAGCTGCCAGGGTGTCCAGTAACGGTCTGATATCTTGATGTTTGGGCACCACATTTCACAAGCGACAGCTTCTGTTTGATACCATTCCCGAATGTCCAAATTAAAGCTGAGACTTGATGTAGTTTAGCCTAACCTTTGTTTTATTTATGATCGGAAGTGCCACAATGACGTTTTAAGGGAGAACATAATCAGTATATCACAAATGGAAATGGCTAACAAACAGCCATTATAATTCATCATACAGTGAGAATAGCAGACAAATCAACAATACACCTCTTCCAATTAATGGCTAATTAATATTATGCTGAACACAGTCCAAAAGATTCAGTAAGCCACATCAGTGTCTACTGTCTGTCTACTGTTTACTAGCCAAGTGGCTAACAAAGGTAAACAGAGGTTTTCCCAATCCCCACTAATGAATGTTATCTTGTTTCAGGATACACAATACCTGCCATTATCCAAAGGCACATCTGCTTACCTGTATCTTTTGCTCATTTCTCCTTTTCTCTTTTTTTTTTTCTAAACTAAGGACCTGATGGCTTTGGCCTTTTCTTTTCCAACTTCCATCAGTAATTTTTGCACTCTAGTATAAACACCCAACCCCACAACATAAACTAATAGACCTACACCTTGTATATGTTTTTTTTTCTTGGATTTCACACAAACCAGGAATAAAAATTAATACATAATGGGCTTGGATTGACAATATTATGGAAGCAGCCCGCCCCTCCCCTTTAGAAAGGTTGTGTGTGAGACTTCAGCACAGCAGCATCAGCAGCATCAGCAGCAGGCGCACCGAGGGCCCTCACGCTCACTTTTCGGGTATATGTGTGTGACAGATTTTGGAAAACACATCGGTGCAAATTATAACTCTGTATCATAATGTCTTCAGTTTTTGTGTTTGTTGTAGGGCTGTCAACGTTAACGCGTTAACGCTGCCATCATTATTAACGCGATCAACCCATCTGGAGCGCAGAATGGACAAACTTTGGATAAACTGCCCGAAATGCGTTGACAGAAACATTTCAGGGATTTGGAGTCATTCTGATGGATTAATTGTGTTAAAAATTTTAATCACGTTAAGACCTGAAGACGGCATTAACGTTGACGATGCCACCCCAATGCTGCCCTGGGCAACCTCCCATGTCGCCCATATCAAAACCCGCCACTGGTAGCACCCCACCCGCACTGTGCATTGTCCAAAGACGAATCCCAATGATTTATGGGAGACAATACATATAATCATAAAGCATCTATGATGGACTCTATGAGCTAACAGATTTGATGGGTGCAGGAATTCGCACGACTACTTGATTTTTGGGAATCAAAGTGTGTGCTACTTCGCAGACTGATGAAATAATTAAGGCTACAGAACTACAGACTAATTTATAATACACACTAGTTCACATATATTCACTTCAACGTTGAGTGAGCAAATTTTTAGTGCTCATGTGGATTTTATGACTTCTACCTGTTTCCCCTCAGAAAATTTGAAACAATGCTGACTTTCAGCCATCCTCATTATGGTTATAATTGAATTTTCATCTGTGTTTCTATTTGTGTTGAAATCTGAAATTCCTCTTCATTCAAGATGTGCTCTGGCACCAACCATAGGCGACAGTTACTGACAACAAGAAATAAAACAGTTTAGAGGGGCTGCTGTGGGCTGAACCGTTTTTCAAAGAAGGGGTTGGGGTGACACTGTGAAATATATTCAGTTTTGAAATTCATATTCTGTGTTAATTCTGTGTAGCTAGAATCAAAGTGTTAATGCTAGCTTTTTCTTTTTTTTTATAACAATATTGTCATGTGCAAAACTATGACAGTGACTAGGGGCGACGAGATTATTTTAGGGTGCACCGCAGTATCTGCCTTGTCATGACAGCTCCTTTATCTAAGGAAAGCTGCCATTCAGAAGGAAAAGACGAGGACCACAGAGGAGGTTCGTGGATGAAGGCACATGATCTGCTGTAGTGACCTCTAAAGAGGGCAGCCGAAAGAAGTAAAAGGCCAACTACACAGCCCAGAGCAATCAGATGGTCTACGCACACCCACCCGCGTTTATAACAGCTCCTCATTGATAGTGTGACTGATGTCGTATATAATTATTACTTTAGTGTAGCCTGGCTAAATTAACCAGCCCAGAACACAGATTATCTTTGGGGTTCTTTTAATCTGAATGATAAAGTAAGCGCTCAGAAGAAAATAAAAAAGGTTGTAAAAATAAAGAAATAAAATTGTTACAGACAGTTCTTATCCAGTAACAGCTTTGTGCACTGGTAACCTACTGCTACTGCAGGTTATTCCCCAACTTTATCAGTGTCTGGAACTCAAGGATGTCTAGCGTCAATTTGTGACTGATATAAACCCATACAGAAATAAAACAAACTTAGCAGTGCAAAAATAACTGTAGTGGCTTCTCCTGAGTGCATTAATCCAGCAGAAAACGGAATACAGATCCCTCTGAGATGAACGGCGAAGTTGGTTGCAGCAACTCCTGGTGCCTTAACTGTTCCACACTTTGCATTTAAAACCGATCACGCAGCGAAAAACGGCATTGCACACCCACATAACACCAATGCAAGCTAGCACTTCCGTTAATGTCTCTGTAGATCCCCATCATCCCTTGCGCTCTCAGAGGTACCCCAAAAGAAACAGCGCCCCCCAGTGGCATGTCCCATAATATTGACCTTCCACCTGGCTACATTCTCCCCTGCTTAAGAGTCAACGTCCCCGGTGACTCAATTGGTATATTTCAACTCATGCACTGCTTCTTTAAAGAGGGCAGTACCCATATTAGTCAACAACTGAGACAGTACCTCCGGGCTCAAAGTGATGGCATGACATGCTGATACAGGGACATGGTAAGGGTTTGAATGCACTCCAGCATTAGCTCTCTTACTCCGACGGGGTACTGGCGTTGGTGTAATGACCCCAATATCCCCGTCAGTCTCAGTAGCAACTGTCTCTGGTGTGGACACCTGCTCAGAGGCAGACGGTGCAGTAACACGAGCATCATCAGTGTTTACAGACTCTGAAACGCCACTGCTTTGAACTGCTTCCCTGGCTTCATCAGACCCCTGCTCTGCAATTGAGTATGAGGTTTCTCCTAACAACATATACTCAGGATCTGAATCTGAACAGCCTGTTTTCTCTTCTGTCATGGGACCCGCTACCACAGGGGACTCATTATTTTTCTTTTTCCTGGGTGCAGGAATGGGGCCAATACAAGGTCTAAGGTTAGCTCTGTGAACCCGTTTTACTGGCCCACCCTCCACAGGCTCCACCGCATGTGTGCTGTCCTGGACTTCGACAACCCTATAAACCACAGGACTCCAGGCGTCTTGAATTTTGTTCCTGCCTTGAGGCCAGTGTCGCAGATACACTAACTGACCTATTTCAACAGGAGGGCAATAGACCCGGGTTTTGTCCAGCTCAAGCCTTTCTGCTGCTTTCTGCTCAGTGTACTGCCTCGCCCGGTTATGTGCCTCATTTAAGCGCTGCTGATGCACAACCAGCCAGTCATGTCTCTTATCAAGCACCTGCTCCTTCCCTAGTAAAGCATCTACAGGAAGGTGGGGGTGCACTCCAAACATGAGGTAATACGGCGAGTGACCTGTGGTGGCATGGGGAGTCACATTGTATGCATAGACCAACTCTGGCAAATACTCAGGCCAACGGCGTTTCTTGTCCGGTGGGAGGGTACGCAATAGGTCATGAAGTGTCCTATTGAAACGTTCACATTGTGCGTTACCTTGGGGATGATGTGGTGTAGTACGGCTTTTTTTAACCCCATATAACTTGCACAGTTCCTGAATCACCTCACTTTCAAAATTTCTGCCCTGATCAGAATGTAACCTCTCTGGTACACCATACCTCATGAACCACTCTCTGAGCAAAATCTTAGCAGTTGTATCAGCTTTCTGGTCGCGTGTAGGGAAAGCTTGTGTGAACTTGGTGAAAACATCTGTAACCACCAACACATTTTCCCGTCCATCTGAGGCTTGCTCCAACACGCTAAAATCTACTGCAACCACTTCAAGAGGTCTAGTGGCCAGAAAAGGCTTCACAGGGGCATGAATCTTGGGCTGTGGCAACTTAGTGAGCACACATCTGTAGCATTTCTTAATCCACTGGTCCACTTCTTCATACATACCAACCCAAAAACATCTCTGTCTTAACAGATTCTGGGTCCGCTCCACCCCCTGATGCCCCATCTGATCATGCACACTCCCTAGTACAGCTTCCTTTAAACAAGCTGGCAAAAGGAGCTGCTGACACCTCCCCAAATGTCCATCCTCAATGATCCGATACAACAATCCCTCAATCTCCATGATTCGTGACCACTGTCGGAGCAGAGAAATCACAGATTTAGCCAAACCTTTCCTCTGCTGGTGTGTGGGTTTCTTCTTTTTGTCCCAAAACTGCCTAAAGGTCTTGATAGTAGGGTCAGAGCTCTGAAACTGTCGCAACTCTTCCTTAGAATACCCTGGCAGAGTGGGTGTATTCCCTTGGGAATCAGTAAAATGAGTGTCTTGCTCAACTGCTGTGACCCGGGCCTGCCTCACCTGACAACATTTTACACCTGCACTTACTAAGTCCCGCCCTATTGTTGTCCCTCTGCTGACTAGGTTACAGATGGATATGCATTCATCAAACTCCTCCTCATCTCCTGCAGGCTGGGGCTCCCCTGCTAATGGCTGCCTAGAGAGGGTATCGGCTGCTGTGTTACACCGACCAGGGCGATACTGCACCTCAAAGTCAAATGGTGCTAACTGGGCAACCCAGCGCTGTTCAATGGCTCCCAGCTTTGCTGAGTTCAGGTGGCAGAGGGGGTTGTTATCGGTCACAACTGTGAATTTGGAGCCTAAGAGATACCCTCTAAACTTCTCAGACACAGCCCATTTAAGGGCGAGGAGCTCTAATTTCATGCTGCTATAATTTCTGTCATTTCTCTCTGCATTTCTCAACCTTCGGCTGGCGTATGCTATAACACGTTTCCTGCCACCCTGCACCTGATAAAGAACTGCTCCCAGTCCTAAACTGCTGGCATCTGTCTCAACAACAAATGGCAGTGAGAAATCAGCATAAGCAAGTAGGGGGGCACTTGTGAGCTTCTCTTTCAGCTGTTCAAACGACTCTTGACAAGATGGCGTCCACACACTTTCAAGCAAGTTTTTATATTTAGCTGGACTGTCATCCTTGCCCCATGCATTAACCAGATCATGCAAAGGACCTGCCAGCTGTGAAAATCCATGGAGAAATCTCCTGTAATAACTGCAAAATCCCAGGAAGGATCTCAGCTCTTTAACTGTGGTGGGTACTGGCCACTGCCTCACTGCAGCTATCTTGTCTGGGTCCGTACCTATCCCTTCAGCTGAGATCTGGTGACCCAAAAAGCGTACACTAGATTGGAGAAAATGACATTTCTCCACCTTAACCTTCAGCCCAGTTTCCCTGAGTCTCTGCAACACTGTCTGAAGACGTGCCAAATGGTCTTCAAAAGTGGATGAGTAGACTAATATGTCGTCTAGGTACACGAGCATAATCTGAAGGATTAAGTCACTCATAGTGGCCTGCATGAGTCTTTGGAAAGTGGCTGGACCATTACACACACCAAAGGGCAATCTGGTATATTCAAACAACCCAAATGGAGTTGTAAAAGCTGTCTTGTGCCTGTCCCTTTCGTGAACTGCCACTTGATGATAGCCACTTGCCAGGTCGATAGTCGAGAAAAACCTTGCACCATGTAATGCATCAAAGGATTCATCTATACGGGGCAAAGGAAAGGCATCACGTCTGGTCTTGGCATTTAGCCGCCTGTAATCGACACATAACCTCAAGCTGTTGTCTGTCTTCCTCACCAGCACAATGGGCGATGCATAGGCACTAGTGCTTTCTTTGATCACACCCTTTTTCAGAAGCTGGGTTATGTGTTCTCGCACCTCTTTGTACTGTGTTGGAGGTATTCGTCGGTAGGCCTGGGTGACAGGGACATCATCGACTAGGTGTATCTCATGACTGACCTTCTCTGTATAACCTAGATCTTCATCCTTGAAAGCAAATACATCTGCATACTGAGCCAAAAGTGCAGCTAATTTGGTCTGTTCCTCTTGGGAGCCACCAATACTCAGCTGCTCTATCAGCAATTTCAGTTCACCATCAGATTCTTTAGCCCCTTTCTTATTCAGTGACACTTCCTCGTGGTCAGCAGAAATGCGATTAAACTGCACCTCAGCTGCATTTTCAACACACTCCACTACAGTAAGCACACCAAGTCTGGTCCGGGGAGCCAACCACACATCTTCCTGAGAGAAGTTCACAACTTGAACTGGAAACACGTGCCTGTCAGTTTCAACAAGAGTAGGAACAACAACCAAACCGCTGGGAACGAGCGTGTTGGTTGGCTCAAGTAACATTAAGGTCTGGTCATCTGAAACTTTCCCAAGCCCCCTAGCAAATACTGTGGCCACGGATGATGCTGGCACGTGTACAGTATTTTTACCAGCTAACCGGGCGGTGGATGACTTCTCTAATACTTCGCAGGCTTGCACCCTCTGAAAAGCTTCTCCCCAAGCGGCATTTAACTCTCCTCCGAGAGTCGAATCAAAACTAGCAATGGCTAGCTCCTTACATCTCTTTATTATGTTCATTCCAACAAGAACAGGGGGGGATCCCTCTAGTCTGCTGGCACCTTTTTCCACCTGCTGTTCCGCATCATTTTCCTGCACCTTAACTTTAGCTGACATTAGCTCTTGGTCCTGTGGCCCTCCCGGTTCTGGGGCGGGGTCCCTGACTACCAAAAACCCACACTCCTGCACTGTTAACCCCATGGCCTGCACATCCAGCTCAATGTAACCTATATAAGGAATTGGCAATGAGTTAGCTGCAGTCAATTTAAGCCATTTAGCTGTAGGGGTTACGTCATCATCTTTGCCCATTAGGTGTTGTCGGAAAAATGCCTCTGAGATGGTGCTAACCTGGCTCCCTGTATCCAAAAGGGTTCTAGCCTTAATCCCTCCCACCTCAATTTCAACTTCAGGACATTTACCAACTGCTCTGTCAAAAAATCTCTCACGAGTTAGGGTCTTTGAGCCAGTAGTCTCCCCTCGAATTGCCCGGCTCTTGGCAACCGAGGTAGCTAGTTTCCCTGAACAGGTGCATGAACAGCAACCGGAGAAGCTCCTTGCTTAAGGGTTTTGCACTCCCTAGCAATGTGTCCAACTCCCTTACACTTGAAACAGATGGGCTTCCCATCTTCAGTGAACTGGAACTTTGATCTGGGAATCCCACGTTTAGGGGCCCTTTCTCCGGATGTAACACTCTCCCGAACCACACTGAGTAACTCCCCAATAGCCTTGCCCTGCTCAGAAACCACCTTAAGGATCTCATCTAGAGTTGCAGATGATCTATCTGGAGCTTCACGGATACTCTGATCCCCTGCAACCGCACTGGCACTTAATATGGGCCTGCTCTTGGCAACTCTGGTGCCACTAGGTTTTTCTTCCATAGACCAAGCAATTGCTTCCTGACGTACATCAAAAAGCGTAGACTCTGGCTTTTCCCTCACCATCTTGCGAAGCTCCCTTCGCAGAGTGGAGTCTCTTACTCCCTCCACAAACTGGTCTCTAACTGCCATCTTTGCGTCTCGTACTGCATCAGGCCTTTGTTTAAGGGCTAAGCGGAGGATCTGGGACAGAGCGTGTGAGTACTCAAAGAAATCTTCACCTTCTAGCTGGAAACGGCTAAAAAAGGTTTGCAGTAACTGTGCTACACTGCGCCTCTCACCGTAAGCTTCTCTGAGAAAACAAAAAATGTCTTCGGGTTCCGTCTGCTCTCCCCCAGTACACAACTTGATCTCTTCAAGTGCAGAACCCCTGAGGAGGGAAAAAATGAAGTCGACCTGATCGTCATTACCCAAGCCTCTAGTTCTGATACCCCTCTGTACTTCATCAATAAACTCCTCTACAGAACGTCCATCTACGGTTGCATCCCCACTAAAGGGTTGAATAGGTCGCTCTCGCGGCAGATATACATACGACCTACTTGCCCCGTCACTCAAAGCAGTTATCCTGGCCATAGCCTGGTCATGTTTGTTACTCAGTTCTGACAATTTTGCCTGAAGCTCAGTGACAGGGTCCCTTCCGGTGGCCCCCGCCAAACCCTGGTCATCGTCACTGTTTGTGTCTGACATAATGAAATGTCTGTGTCCAGATTAGTCTTTGGTGAGGATGCAGAAAATGCCTTAACAGTCTATTCAGCTAGGTGCCACTGATGTCCTCCTCTCCTCTGGAAAGAATCCTTCCCTCGATCGAAATCGCCTTCTTCTGGACAGACTGGCCACTGCTCTTCTGCACACCTCTGGTATGGCCCCAATCGTCAGGTCCTTTCCAATCCCTCGCGCCGCGGGTGACCACCACTACAGTTATTTATTTTTTTTTTTTGCACCGTAAAATAACCTACTTAAACTGAAACCCATAAAAACAAAAATCACTGAGCTGCCCCTTGCAGATACCCCACTCCTGGTACCAAATTGTGTAGCCTGGCTAAATTAACCAGCCCAGAACACAGATTATCTTTGGGGTTCTTTTAATCTGAATGATAAAGTAAGCGCTCAGAAGAAAATAAAAAAGGTTGTAAAAATAAAGAAATAAAATTGTTACAGACAGTTCTTATCCAGTAACAGCTTTGTGCACTGGTAACCTACTGCTACTGCAGGTTATTCCCCAACTTTATCAGTGTCTGGAACTCAAGGATGTCTAGCGTCAATTTGTGACTGATATAAACCCATACAGAAATAAAACAAACTTAGCAGTGCAAAAATAACTGTAGTGGCTTCTCCTGAGTGCATTAATCCAGCAGAAAACGGAATACAGATCCCTCTGAGATGAACGGCGAAGTTGGTTGCAGCAACTCCTGGTGCCTTAACTGTTCCACACTTTGCATTTAAAACCGATCACGCAGCGAAAAACGGCATTGCACACCCACATAACACCAATGCAAGCTAGCACTTCCGTTAATGTCTCTGTAGATCCCCATCATCCCTTGCGCTCTCAGAGGTACCCCAAAAGAAACAGCGCCCCCCAGTGGCATGTCCCATAATATTGACCTTCCACCTGGCTACATTAGCTTGGCCTATTATGAAAGTTAGAAGTATGTGTTTTACTTGCTGTTTTTAATCATCCCTAAATCACCCGTGCGCGCAGGAAGTCAGAATTTCTAATTTAATGTGTTGGATGAGAGACAACACACCAGGGCACCCTTCACAAGTTAAAGAGTAAAGGGGCGTGTCCGAGGCGTGTGCTGTCGGAGCAAGTTAAACAGTTTTATTTATTGAGAATGAAAAAAAAAAATACAAGTATATACCGTGACTAAAGTAAAAGAAACGTAAACATGTATTAATTTCGTATAGTAACTGTGTTCTTCTATTATAAAATGGATGTTGGTGTGGCGGATGACACGCTCCATGCAGCGATTGGTGCGCCTGAATCTGGAGTTTAGCGGTATCTGTCGGACAGCGCCAAAGACAAGTTCTGTAGAAACTTGTCAAATGAGACGTGGACTTCAGGGGTGAAGTCTTCGGGGAAGAACATGGCCATGCACAAGATGATGATGTGAGCAAGAATCTGTATAAATAAATAAATAAATATGGAGAAAACGTATTAATTCATAAATAACGAGAAATAGATTAAGTTTCAGACTCAGAGTCATAATACTTTAATAATCCCTAAGGAAATTATGTGGGTTATAGTTGCTCCAAGACAATAACAGTAACATACTGAACTAATTAAATAATACAATATATTACAAAGTTTATAAAATATAAGAAATAGCTCTGATCGACATTTTACTCTAAACTGTAAAACTTTGTCATTTGTTATTTTACTGTAGAGCGTGTGCAAAAGGCTGTAACTATTGCAGTGTGTACTGTGCAACAACATTATAGCTTTATATACAAAGTATTATTACTTTTAGTATTTTGCTCATTGAGAAATTGTATGGACTTATGAGCAATGCATGGATCATTCCCTCAGTAAGCTTACCCTGAAGTTGGCAGGGTCCACTCTGAGCTTGAAAGCATATAGCTAGCTTAGATTGGTCAGACCTCAAACAAGGTCGTCAATATTCCCGACGCCATGATGTTGGCGCCGTGCATCTTCACCTGTGCAGAATCTGGACTCAGGTGGGCCCAGTGAGAACAGTAGGTCTTGGTTTGCGGATATGCAGTCAGCATCCTGTAAAACGTAAACGTGATAAGTTATGATAGAGAGAAGTTATTACATAGAATGTGGTGCATGATGTGTGCACATCGTCAAAACAGAAAATAATGAAAACCAACCGGCCCAGAGCCTCTGCTCCAATCTCAGGGGCTTTCGGAGTCGTTTTATCCCAGAAGGACGACACCACGGTTTTGTCCTTTCCAGAGACTCATGTCTGCCTTTAAAGGTTTACGCAGTAGAAAGAAAAGTTAAGTAAGTTCTGGTGAAAGTTGTTTGTTACTATCCTCCTTTATATGGAACGAAATTGCACCACACCCAGTATCAAATCTAATCCACACCTTTCTGTTCGCGTTTAACAAGCCATTTCTAGAGATAAAAGTAACCACACCCTGTTCTCAAGTATTTTTAGTCGCCGTGTTATCTTACCTTATAAGTCCCGCAGTATTTATAAGGTAAAATAAGTACAAAATAACACCTAAAGTCCAATTAGTTAGTAAAATAGCGATGAATGCATTAAAGAACTGATGTCAGTAAGAGGGGGCATGCAGTCTAAAGGAAATAGTGGCAAAATTGCTAATGAACGAAAAAAAAAATCTATATATATTAAAAAGTTAGAGTTAAAAACGCACTTGAATATATTAGATGCTCATATGTGTAGGTGCTGAGAAAACTTTAAAAAAAATAACAAATGAAGAAAATGTTTTGGGGTTTTTTGAGCTTTTCTCCTTATTCAAAAATCACACTTTCAAAATCAGTTAAATGCTGCCTTACATTTTATCATATTCATTTACAATTAGGTTTATTGGTAAATGAGTATTCGACACTGAATGGCGTCGAACAATTGATGTCGAGTTGATGGTGTTTTTAATGTTTCATGTTCTTGTCTTTTTTCTGTTCTTTTTCCAGTCTTCTGGCAAAAATTATATCTGACTTATTAACAGCCCTTATCCTTGGTTCTGATCCAATCAGATGCTTCCGGACTAAGAGGGGTGGTAGCGGCCAATTAATAAAGTCCTCCAAAAGGGACCTAAGTTTTGTGAACGAAGACTAATTTCAGCGAAGCTGGAGAAAATCTTATCTCTAACAATATGGTCGAGTGGACAGGTGCTGAGCTCAGCGCGATCACATCCCTGTGGGGAAAGTTTGATGTGGCTGAAATTGGCGCCCAGGCCCTGAGCAGGTGATTACGTTAGATGATAATTTAGCGACGCCTTATTGGTATCTCCAAATTAACTATTCTTGTTTTTACATGCCTTGTTATTTACCGCATGATAACAGGATTGGGGTTTTTTTCGTTTTGTTTTTATTAATCTGGCACAGAAAACAACTTAATGCAACCGAAATAAAAGAAAAAGTAAAACTCTTTATTTCAGGCTTCCGATTGTGTATCCTTGGACTCAGAGACACTTCAGGACAAGTCTTTGGCAACCTGTCCACCAATGCTGCCATTATGAGAAACCCCACGGAAGGACTGTGATGGTTGGTCTGGAAAATGCTGTGAAGAACATGGACAACATCAAGCAGACCTACGCCAAAACTGAGCGTCATGCACTCTGAGAAGCTCCATGTGGATCCTGACAACTTCAGGATATGTGATCTGAGACTTTTTCCACCAGTGATAATGATGAAGCATGCCATTATTATTGTATCCCTTTCATTTTAGGTGCTTTCTGAAATTGTCACTTTTTGTGTGGCCTCCAAGTTTGGACCTCAAGTCTTCGCCCCTGATGTCCAGATGACCTGGCAGACATTCCTCACTGCGGTCGTCTCTGCCTTGGGCAAACAGTACCACTGAACTTGTGGAATTATAGTTCACATTCATAACCAAATAATTTACAGCTGTGTTTCCGTTAAGCGCTTCGAAGCTGATGCATGTGACAAATAAAATTCCAGTTAAATGAAATTCTCTTCGTGTGATCATTTTTAATTGCATTTTTTTCTATTCAAGCCTTCCAAGAGCAGATTTTTACAAGGGATTGTGCAGTTATACATAATTGTGTGACCAATGCAACACTGAAAATGTTCATAATAGTAATAATAATAATAGTAAGAATAATAATAGCAAGAATAATAAGGGTGGTGTCATTTCTTTTTTAACTCAGCCAATAAGTTGTAGTTAGAATTATCCATGTTGTATTATCTGAAATTAAAACCTCCTAAGCTCATTCTTATAAAAGCGTCTATATTTTACTTCTTATCTTTGCAAAGGGTGACGCTGCCGGTTTCTATTTTGTCCGTTTCAAAATGTGCACTTTGATATAAATGGGTGAGGTCGCGTGACATTATTTATAACAGTGCATCAAAAATACTGTTGGTTCCTATTGTCGTGGACCATGACAAAGGATTTGAAATATTGTGTACATTACACATTACATTACGTTGCACTGTCCACTTTCTGTTGTAACATAACAAATTTCCCTCGTGTGGGGCTAATAAAGGTTATCTTATCCTATCTTATTAAATTCTTTTAATCCAAGAATCCAAAAAGGGTTTCTTCCATGTGTTCGGTAAGATAATCAGGAAATGGATATGTATTAGAAGAAAAAAGAAGAAGCTTATTTTGTATAATTATATAAAATGTTCATTACTTATGTGTTCAGAAAAAAGTATATAAAATGCCAAATCAAACTGTTTAATATCACGCCATGCTTAATGAATGAAATCCTTGTATACACATTAGTATTTACAGCCCAGTTAAGCAAAGCTTTGGGGTAATTCCTCCACTGTAAAGTAAAAAGAATATTCAGTGCAAAATGTTAAATTTGTATTTAACACAACTGTATGCTTATTTCTGATCGAATTTTCTATGCTCCCACACCCCCTTCTGTCACTACATTATTATTATTTTAATTTCTTAACATACCCCTGCAATTATGTCAAAAGTGAGTGGTGTAGGGATGCAGACAAAGATGAAAGGACCAGCTTCCAGTGTTTATTATATTTATTAACGGAGCCCTGCCATTTTAACAGGTTTTATTGACATTGCTGTAGATGACAGGCTTCATAGGGGCTCCGGAGTTGCAGGATTTTAGCGGTATTTCTCGGACAGAGCGAGAGCCAAGTTCTGGAGGAACTTGTCAACGGAGAGGTGGACTTCGGGAGTGAAGTCTCCGGGGAAGAACATGCCCATGCACAAGATGAGGTTGTGAGCGATGATCTGTGAGGCACAAAACACATGCATATGTTAGGTCTGTCTACAACGTGATCATTGTTGCGCGGATGTTACTGGGTGACCTTACCCTGAAGTTGGCAGGGTCCACTCTGAGCTTGAAAGCGTGGAGCTCGCTGAGGGTAGATAGACTTCCAGTAAGGTCATCAATCTTTGACACAGCGTCTCCAACGGCCCCCATGATGGTGGCACCATGCTTTTTCACCTGCGCAGAGCCTGGACTCAGATCGGCCCAGTGAGAAAAGTAGGTCTTGGTCTGGGGATAAGCAGTCAGCATCCTGTAAAACATAAATTCAAATGATGGAAATATGAATAAGTACTTACTAATTAATAAAAGCATGAATGAATGAAGAATGAAAAGAAAAGGGCAAAATACAACCTCCCCAGAGCCTCTCCTCCAATCTCAGCTGCTTTCGGGGCCACTTTGACCCAGAAGCTCTTCACCACGGCCTTGTCCTTTGCAGTGAGACTCATGTCTGCGTTTTCTTCAGTTGTCTTCTGAACTGAAAGAAAATGTGCTGACTATTTGTCACTATCATTTTTATATAACACCAAAATGGACCACACCCAGCATCACATTTAAACCACACCTCTGCGATAAAGAAAAAAATCCAGCAGTTTCCGAGGCATTTCTTGAGATAAAGGTTAACGCTCCTTGTTTTTAAGATATGACTTATTTTGTTGGGGGAAAAAACTAATATATTTATCCCTTAAAGAAATTATTAAATAGCAAGAGGTTGTTGAACAAGCAATGTAATATTTTATAAAATAATGTCCAAAGTGTAAAATATGAAACAAGTGGCAAATAATCTCTCGCTGCCAAATGCTCGTTGGGTCTTAAGAGAGAATTAGATGACAACATAAGCACTTACAGAATGACACCACATAATCAAAAATTAAGATTTTTTTTTTTTTTTTTTTTTTTTTTTTTTACCAAAATCTCGGTAAGTAATCATATCCGAGGCATGATGTGAGATATAAAATGATGACTGGTTGTTGCGCTTCATGTGGGACTGCACTGCACCTTTATCCTTTGTATCCTATTTATTAGAGGTTTGAGAATTGTTTTCAAATAAAATAGACTACATTTCTTTACTAGAGATGTGTGTTGCATATGTATACATCAGAAACCGGGTATTTACCCTACTTTCAGGCCAGCTTGTTGGGATCTGATCACTTACGAAAGATCAGAAATCAGTTGCGAGGTTTAAATGTTTTTTTTACTGTACGTATAGGTTAAAAACAATCTATAAAGACCTGTAGTCTAGAATTCTTATACTTATTTCTATATTTGTTACATAAAAAAATGTGTTTGTGTTTTTTTCCTTATAATCTGGTAAAGATCCTATCTTACTCATGGGCAACAACCCAAAAGCCTGACGGCTATAGTCCAATCAGATGCTTCCAGGACGAAGAGGTGTGGCACTATGTAATTAATAAAAAGCTCCCACGGATCGGCGTTTGCGAAAAGGTTTCTGATCACAAGCTACGTGAAAACCTTTACGCTGTCAAAATGGTCGAGTGGACAGATGCTGAGCGCAAGGCCATCATAAGCCTGTGGGGAAAGATTGATGTGGGGGAAATCGGTCCCCAGGCCCTCGCCAGGTAACCTGCAGCTCATTGCAATTTAGAAACACATTTATGTATTGTGTGACTTTCTCTTCGTATAATCTTAAAACCGAACTGAAACCAATGCATCTACACGTTTGTTTGTCTTTTTAGCTTAAAATGCATAATTTTTTTGATTTTATATGCATTAACATTGTTTTTTTTTCTCTCTTATCTTATTCCAGGCTTCTGATTGTGTACCCCTGGAGTCAGAGATACTTCAAAGCCTTTGGAGACCTGTCCACCAATGCTGCCATTATGGGAAACCCCAAAGTGGCACAGCACGGAAAGACCGTGATGGGTGGTCTGGAAAATGCTGTGAAGAACTTGAACAACATCAAGCAGACCTACGCCAAACTGAGCGTTATGCACTCTGAGAAGCTCCACGTGGATCCCGATAACTTCAGGGTATGTCCCCACCAGCACACAGAAACATTTATCACTATTAGATCTGAAGCAATTCGTTAATTATTTTGTGCAACTCTCTCATTTTAGGTGCTCGCTGAATGCATCAGCCTGTGTGTGGCCGCTAAGTTTGGTCCCAGCGTCTTCACCGCTGAGGCCCAGGAAGCCTGGCAGAAGTTTTTGGCCGTGGTCGTTTCTGCCCTGGGTAGACAGTACCACTAAATTTCTGGAGTGCCAGTTCATCAAAGATGTGCAACAGTCATAAAAGTGATTGTAAAATCATATCTCTTTAACTCTGTTGCCATATGCACCAATAAAAAAAAAAAAAAAAAAAAAAAAAAAAAACTCAAATCAAACTTATTCTCTGTGCGATCATTTGAGGTGTTCTTATACCCGACAATACAACACTAAGAATCATTTAGTGTCATTTTAATTTACACTGTCTTCAAAAACAACATTAATGACTTCTTAATTAAGAAATATGTCCCGACTCATTCATTATTTACATTTCTTTGTCCTTAGTTTGTGTTTAAGTTTTGTGAACGAAGACTAATTTCAGCGAAGCTGGAGAAAATCTTATCTCTAACAATATGGTCGAGTGGACAGGTGCTGAGCTCAGCGCGATCACATCCCTGTGGGGAAAGATTTATGTGGCTGAAATTGGCGCCCAGGCCCTGAGCAGGTGAGTTACGTTAGATGATAATTTAGCGACGCCTTATTGGTATCTCCAAATTAATTATTCTTGTTTTTACATGCCTTGTTATTTACCGCATGATAACAGGATTGGGGTTTGTTTTCGTTTTGTTTTTATTAATCTGGCACAGAAAACAACTTAATGCAACCGAAATAAAAGAAAAAGTAAAACTCTTTATTTCAGGCTTCTGATTGTGTATCCTTGGACTCAGAGACACTTCAGGACAAGTCTTTGGCAACCTGTCCACCAATGCTGCCATTATGAGAAACCCCACGGAAGGACTGTGATGGTTGGTCTGGAAAATGCTGTGAAGAACATGGACAACATCAAGCAGACCTACGCCAAAACTGAGCGTCATGCACTCTGAGAAGCTCCATGTGGATCCTGACAACTTCAGGATATGTGATCTGAGACTTTTTCCACCAGTGATAATGATGAAGCATGCCATTATTATTGTATCCCTTTCATTTTAGGTGCTTTCTGAAATTGTCACTTTTTGTGTGGCCTCCAAGTTTGGACCCCAAGTCTTCGCCCCTGATGTCCAGATGACCTGGCAGACATTCCTCACTGTGGTCGTCTCTGCCTTGGCCAAACAGTACCACTGAACTTGTGGAATTATAGTTCACATTCATAACCAAATAATTTACAGCTGTGTTTCCGTTTAGCGCTTCGAAGCTGATGCATGTGACAAATAAAATTCCAGTTAAATGAAATTCTCTTTGTGTGATCATTTTTAATAGCATTTTTTTCTATTCAAGCCTTCCAAGAGCAGATTTTTACAAGGGATTGTGCAGTTATACATAACTGTGTGACCAATGCAACACTGAAAATGTTCATAATAATAATAATAATAATAATAATCATAATCATAATCATAATCATAATCATAATCATAATAATAATGTCATTTCTTTTTAACTCAACCAAGAAGCTGTAGTTAGAATTATCCATGTTGTATTATCTGAAATTAAAACCTCCTAAGCTCATTCTTAGAAAAACGTCTATATTTTACTTATCTTTGCAAAGGGTGACGCTGCCGTTTTCTATTTTGTCCGTTTCAAAATTAACACAGCTGTATGATTACTTCTATTCGAATTTTCTCTTTTCCTATGCTCCCACACCCCCTTCTGTCACTACACTATTATTATTTTAATTTCTTAACACACCCCTGCAATTATGTCAAAAGTAAATGGTGTAGGGATGCAGACAAAGAAGAAAGGACCAGCTTCCAGTGTTTAATTATATTTATTAACGGAGCCCTGCCATTTTAACAGGTTTTATTGACACTGCTGTAGATGGCAGGCTTCATAGGGGCTCCGGAGTTGCAGGATTTTAGCGGTATTTCTCGGACAGAGCGAGAGCCAAGTTCTGGAGGAACTTGTCAACGGAGAGGTGGACTTCGGGAGTGAAGTCTCCGGGGAAGAACATGCCCATGCACAAGATGAGGTTGTGAGCGATGATCTGTGAGGCAAAAACACATGCATATGTTAGGTCGAAAAGTCTATATTGCCTCTTGACTAATAGTAATCTCTGTCTATAACGTGATCATTGTTGCGTGGATGTTACTGGGTGACCTTACCCTGAAGTTGGCAGGGTCCACTCTGAGCTTGAAAGCGTGGAGCTCGCTGAGGGTAGACAGACTTCCAGTAAGATCGTCAATCTTTGACACAGCGTCTCCAACGGCCGCCATGATGGTGGCACCATGCTTTTTCACCTGCGCAGAGCCTGGACTCAGATCGGCCCAGTGAGAAAAGTAGGTCTTGGTCTGGGGATAAGCAGTCAGCATCCTGTAAAACATAAATTCAAATGATAGAAATTTGAATAAGTACTTACTAATTAATAAAAGTATGAATGAGTGAAGAATGAAAAGAAAAGGGCAAAATACAACCTCCCCAGAGCCTCTCCTCCAATCTCAGCTGCTTTCGGGGACACTTTGTCCCAAAAGCTCTTCACCACGGCCTTGTCCTTTCCAGAGAGACTCATGTCTGCGTTTTCTTCAGTTGTCTTCTGAACTGAAAGAAAATGTGCTGACTATTTGTCACTATCATTTTTATATAACACCAAAATGGACCACACCCAGCATCACATTTAAACCACACCTCTGCGATAAAGAAAAAAAAAATCCAGCAGTTTCCGAGGCATTTCTTGAGATAAAAGTTAACGTTCCTCCATGTTTTTAAGATATGACTTATTTTGTTGGGGAAAAAACTAATATATTTATCCCTTAAAGAAATTATTAAATAGGAAGAGGTTGTTGAACAAGCAATGTAATATTTTATAAAATAATGTCCAAAGTGTAAAATATGAAACAAGTGGCAAATAATCTCTCGCTGCCAAATGCTCGTTGGGTCTTAAGAGAGAATTAGAGAATTAGATGACAACATAAGCACTTACAGAATGACACCACATAATCAAAAATTAAGATTTTTTTACCAAAATCTCGGTAAGTAATCATATCCGAGGCATGATGTGAGATATAAAATGATGACTGGTTGTTGCGCTTCATGTGGGACTGCACAGCACCTTTATCCTTTGTATCCTATATATTAGAGGTTTGAGAATTGTTTTCAAATAAAATAGACTACATTTCTTTACTAGAGATGTGTGTTGCAAATGTATATATATATACATCAGAAACCGGGTATTTAGCCTACGTTCAGCTTGTTGGGATCTAATCACTTCCGAAAGATCAGAAATCAGTTGCGAGGTTTAAATGTTTTTTACTGTAAGTATAGATTAACAACAGTCTATAAAGACCTGTAGTCTAGAATTCTTATAGTTATTTCTATATTTGTTACATAAAAAAATGTGTTTGTGTTTTTTTCCTTATAATCTGGTAAAGATCCTATCTTACTCATGGGCAACAACCCAAAAGCCTGACGGCTATAGTCCAATCAGATGCTTCCAGGACGAAGAGGTGTGGCACTATGTAATTAATAAAAAGCTCCCACGGATCGGCGTTTGCGAAAAGGTTTCTGATCACAAGCTACGTGAAAACCTTTACGCTGTCAAAATGGTCGAGTGGACAGATGCTGAGCGCAAGGCCATCATAAGCCTGTGGGGAAAGATCGATGTGGGGGAAATCGGTCCCCAGGCCCTCACCAGGTAACCTGCAGCTCATTGCAATTTAGAAACACATTTATGTATTGTGTGACTTTCTCTTCGTATAATCTTAAAACCGAACTGAAACCAATGCATCTACACGTTTGTTTGTCTTTTTAGCTTAAAATGCATAATTTTTTTGATTTTATATGCATTAACATTGTTTTTTTTTCTCTCTTATCTTATTCCAGGCTTCTGATTGTGTACCCCTGGAGTCAGAGATACTTCAAAGCCTTTGGAGACCTGTCCACCAATGCTGCCATTATGGGAAACCCCAAAGTGGCACAGCACGGAAAGACCGTGATGGGTGGTCTGGAAAATGCTGTGAAGAACTTGGACAACATCAAGCAGACCTACGCCAAACTGAGCGTTATGCACTCTGAGAAGCTCCACGTGGATCCCGATAACTTCAGGGTATGTCCCCACCAGCACACAGAAACATTTATCACTATTAGATCTGAAGCAATTCGTTAATTATTTTGTGCAACTCTCTCATTTTAGGTGCTCGCTGAATGCATCAGCCTGTGTGTGGCCGCTAAGTTTGGTCCCAGCGTCTTCACCGCTGAGGCCCAGGAAGCCTGGCAGAAGTTTTTGGCCGTGGTCGTTTCTGCCCTGGGTAGACAGTACCACTAAATTTCTGGAGTGCCAGTTCATCAAAGATGTGCAACAGTCATAAAAGTGATTGTAAAATCATATCTCTTTAACTCTGTTGCCATATGCACCAATAAAAAAAAAAAAAAACCTCAAATCAAACTCATTCTCTGTGCGATCATTTGAGGTGTTCTTATACCCGACAATTCAACACTAAGAATCAATTTTGTCTTCAAAAACAACATTGATGACTTAGAAGATATTTAATATTATATAACGGATTGCCATCTCCTCTGATGTCAACCAGTATTCATTCTACTATATCGATTGCGACTATGGATATAATTAGTGTTGACTTTTTTTTTTATTTTATTTTAGACTCTTTGGGTACCACTGAGTTTTCTGAAGTGCCAGTTCACATTTACAAACAAAAAGATGTGCAGCAGTCTTCCGGTTTCCGACATGTTCCTGCTTTGAAACTGTTGCATAGAAAAATGAAATGCAATAAACTGGCTGCAACCTGTTGTAGTATGATCACCTGGAATACAACCTGTTGTGCAGTAGCGGTTTTAGATATGGGCGACACGGGCGGTTGCCCGGGGCGGCATCGTGGTGGGGGGCGGCATCACGGGCATCGGCAAAAAAAAAAATTGCTCGTACTCATGCTGCCCCGACATCATGCCAGCGCATATTGGGAATGTCATAGGCAACGATCGGTTTTCTATTCCAATTAGCTGGGAGTAACGGCGCCCTCCGTTTGCGAGGTGCGCCTGCTGCTTGCGGCACAGGGAGGAGAGGGCGGGGCGGCGGGGGATTCTCTGGCTGGCTGGAGCAGCGTCTAATAACCAACTCACAAAATAAAACAAAATAAAAACAAACCAACAAACACGAAAACACCAGACATTATAATACAGTCTCATAATTTGCACCGATGTTTTTTCAAAATTCTATACGCGAAAAGTGAGCGCGAGAGCCCTCGGTGCGCCTGCTCGCTGCTGAAGTCAAAGTAAACTTTATTGTCATCTCCGCTACATACAGTCCAGTATATAGAGAGACGAGATGACGAGGCTCCAGTTACAGCAGTGCAAGTAAACGAACAATAAATATTTAAGAGTAAAAAAAATAAATATACACTTTAGGACTAGGGGTAAAGGGATCAATAACAATTTAAAATGTATATTTTATATTTTGTTGATTTAAAGTCTCACACAACCCGTTTTTAAAGTTTAAAAAAAAGAGAAAAGAAGAGGAGGAGTGTAGCGACTTCCACAGTCGCTAGAGGCCGGGTACTGAGCCTGCCTATTTGCCTGACGTGCTGTCAACTTTACGCAATAATGCGAGAGGTGGAAATGCTTGCTTGTTTATTCCAGTGCTTGAAAAGTTTACAGAGCAATGTGATCGGCTCGCGATTCAAACTCTTAAAACATCACAGCTCTAATGCAACAAGGGGAAACTCGTTGTGCTGCGGTCAACAAAAACTACGGCTACCCAGCCCTCCTCTCTGTCAAAATCAAACCAGTGAAAGACAGACTGACAACGCCCTCTTAATGTCGCCGCTAGCACCCACGTGACTCCGGTTACACATCACCATAGCAACCAAACAAATGAAAACCCAGTGATCATTAAAATTCAATACATTTAATTATGGCTCCTACAAGGAGAAACGAGCAAAAGGTACAGGTAAGCAGATGTGTCATTGGATAATGGCAGGTCATGTATCCTAAAACATTAAGAATCAGAATACTTTCTTAATCCCTAAGGAAATTATGTGGGTTACAGTTCCTCCAAGAAGAAATGGTAAAAATAGTAACAGTAACAGACTAAACTCCAAACAATATATACAATAATATAATATTAATTAGTCAGTGTCAATTGTTGATTTGTCCTGTTCTCATTGTATGACGAATTATGATGTCTGTTTGGTAGCCGTTTGCATACTATGCATACTCTCTCTCTCTTCATATGTGTGTATGTGTGTGTGTGGGCGCCAGAGGGAGTGTTCGCCCAGGGCGCCAAACAGGCTAGGACCGCCACTGCTGTTGTGGCGCGATCACCTGGAAAAGTGCCGGGGTGGTGAGAATAAGGTGTGTGCCCTTGTGAGTCAGCAAATTGTATATTTGTTGTGAGTTATTTACAGTAATTTATTTCTTATCTTTGCCAGCGGAGAACGGTTATTCTGGCTTCTTTAAAAATGTACAGTTTGATATAAAAGGGAGTGGTTTTCTGAAATTAATGATAACAGTGTGTCACATATCGTGAGGGCGCGGTTGAAAGTTTTGGAACAGATACACACCGGGTGCTCGGATCTTTTAGTACTTTATGACAGAAGATCTTACAAAAATCTTCATGCATATCCCCTTATTATTTTTGAACAAACAAAGTTACCACTGTTAAAATGTGCTTTATTTCTGCAGGCGTCCGCCGGGGATTATAGTGCAGCTCTAAATGCATGCAAGTGAATAAACAGAGTTCCTATACTCACGTGATATTCAAAATGGAGAATAAAGAGAGTGCAATCCATCCATCCATCCATCCATCTTCATCTGGATCTAAAGTCAAAGCTCCCACAGTCGCCCAAATGCGTCATCTAGTGGATAAGATTTTACTTTGACGAGTCCTTGTTTTATAGAGTTAAGATTAACTAAAATTAGAGCGGATTACAATTACTGTGCAAAACGGGAAAAGATTATTTGTGTTTTGTTGTCAGACTTAATCATATCCCGATCCATACAGAGATTTAAAAAGAATCTTCCCCAGTTTAAATCTCAACTCAAAACCCATCTGTTCAAATCTGCATACTGCACTGTTTGTTAATTTTATCTTGTGCTTTTGTTTTATTGTTCTTCATTTTGTCCTTTTTCCATTATGTGTTTTATCTAATTGTAAAGTGTTCTTGGGTGCATGTCTTGAAAGGCGCTTTATAAGTAAAAAATTTTGTTATTATTATTATTATTATTATTATTATTATTATTATTATTATTATTAAAAGAAAATAAAAGAAAATAAAAGAAAAATGGACAAGAAATTAAAATAGGTTTTACAAACAATTTAGTTTCTGGATATCTCGTTTGGACTTTTACCATTTCATCGTCATCCTTTTCCTACTCCACAAAACCATCCTGATTGGATACCTTCGTGCTGCTAAAAATGTTGTCCTCATCTTCATCACTAGGGCTTGAGTTTGAAGAGTCATCCCTTTCATTCTGGCTTTCATTCATCCACATGCCTCAATTTGTGGATGAAGGCACAATCAAAGCATAAAATGCGCCTCAATTTCTAGCATGGAGAAGACAGGCTCCAAATTTGCTTCCTGCAGGTCAAAAAGCTCAAATAAATTCAAACTGGTTTCTTGAAGATTACAGTGAGCTTACTGCACTTAAGTGGGGTCCACAGTCACCAGATCCCAGTCCAACAGAGTAGCTTTGGGATGCAGTGGAAAGAGAAATTCACAACATCGATCACACACCTACTGTGTGATATTGTCATGGAAATGCAAAAATCTTTGAGGAACGTTTCCAGCATCTTGTTGAATTTATGCCATGAAGAATTAATGCAGTTATGAAGGTAAAAGGAAGTCCAACTTAGTACTAGCAAGATGTACCTAATGAAGTGGCCAAGGTAATGAAGTGGCCAATGAGTGTTTATTGCAGTGCATATATGCAATTCATGTACATATGCATGGCAACATCTGTTTATTGTGACTATATCATGTCTAACTGTCCTTAAATAATAATTGTTGGCATCTACAAATATACTTTTTAGGAATCCCATGAAAATCGAGCGACCTGGTGTGCCACTTTATGAGGTACTTTTTTATTTAAAAAAAAAAAAGTATAATAGCATTTTTATTAAAATTAGCACATCTCACAAAAATGGTACAGAAGAGAAAGTTATGGCAATAGAAAATGAACTCATGAGTGCATAATTAAATAAGAATAAACAAATAGATATATGAATGAAATCATTAAATAAAACAACTCTGACTTATAAGAGGAGTGGAGGATTGTATTACATTGTCTTTCACAGTTGTTTGTGTATCTATTATTATATCATATTTTTCAAACTAAGATAAACAACAATTTCCAATCACCTTGAAGCATTAGTAACATGTCCCACATTGTCCCACACAAACGCTCTCTCTGAGCTATATTTGGTTTCTTGGGCTCTCGTTGTCCTGCATATGCATCCTCTAAATTATGTATTCCTGACAACTTTTTTTTCAAAAGATTCTCAAAGTGATTTTTCTGACTCAGAGAGTAATTTCTTGCTTTTTATGCTGATGAGATCTGCGGTAGTTAATTAGGAGTTCATTTAGGTTATTTGTAATGTGGTGACACAGCACTGGTTCATGTCTTAGATTGGGTCTTCAAAGCTCAACGTTAAGTTAGTCTGAAGGACTAAAAATGAGTGAAAAGTCAGTCAATGTGCAAAGGAAAACTTCAAAATACCCTCATAAAGCCTGGAGATCTATTGCTCAAGACTAATTCAAAAATATTAATAACAATAATTCAAGAAAGTCTCGCTCCTTGGAAGCAAAATCTATAGAAATCACGGTGAGTGAGGCAGTAGATTAAGTAGTAGCGGAAGGATATGATATCTGCCCTCTTTGTTTCACCCGAACAGTTTTCACAGTGACACAAAACAATCCCAACAGTGGTGGATGGATGTGCGGTAGGGTATAATATCAAGGCTTTATAGTTAACTTTAGTCAGGATATAATTTGTTTCTGGTCGGTGTCTTTGTATGGCAAACACTGGTGTTAAGCTTGAAGTGAAGCAAGATTACGCTCCCTGTCTGTTTGAAGCTAACTGAGGAGTTAGCTAGAATGCTAAAATGATGCTCAACCCGTCAGTCGGTCTACCAGATGACCGAAAGTCCTTGTACCCTCAGTCCCAAAGCAGTGCATACAAATGCGGCGACAAAACCAGCCCTATTAGCGTCATACTGGTTAGCTCTGGAAGCCGAGGGAACAAACTCCTTTTCCGATATCCGTACCAAAAGGTCGCTGAGTGTCCGTCATCTCTCTCAGGTAGGCGTAGCATTAGCATTAGCATGAAGCAGAAACATAAACATTTACGCACACACAGATAACCCGGTGTCACTTCCACGTAATTACATATTTACAGGAGATAATAAAGCAGCAGTGTAATCCAGGGCAAACCAACAGCCCCTTTTTGTTGCGATTGTCGACTTTGGACCTGCAGATTGCCTTTTTTTTTTTTTGAGGATCGGGTCTGCTTGTTCCTCTTTCTTGAAGTTTCCCTCTTGGCCACTCAGACTGTTGTTGGTGGATGAGTTTTATGTGCCACATGAATTTGATGTACTTTTTTTCATTCACAAGTTGCTCTTGTTGCTGGTGTTGCGCCAAAAAGTCATTGCAGTTGTTTCTGTGTGCCTTTTATGCCTAATAACATTTCTTATAATTGGAAATAGGCTGCAGTCAAAAAGATTTCCGAACAGGATTTTTTAATAAAATAAAGCATTTACTTGATTTGCCAGTATCTGTATGACTCAGCGTTATTGCACCTACTCTGTGTTCTAGATCAGGACTGGCCCAGGTTTCTCTTAAAAATGCATTTTAATGACACTTTTTACCTGGATAATTCAAAGATATATAAAAGTTCTACCTTGTGATAGGACTGTTCTTTCTCGCTCAGAATGACGTCATATCATTCATGAGCGATATCTTTGAGACTGTAGGCCATGAAGTTATTTACAGCAGTTTAAATACCAGCAATTGTGTTTTTGGCAAATACTGGCACAGTACTGATGCTGAGAGGCTTTTACTAGGAACAGGGGCAGCATGTGTCTCTCTAACACAATTTTATGATCAGTGAGTTGAAGTCAGATTCACAGTGGTTCTTATTTTTGTTATGAGTCTAATATGTATTTTTCATAATGACTAACTCTCACTGATATCTGTCCACAAGCAAAACAGCGGAATCCATATGTGCTGAACACATCTGGGGATGAGCTTGATGACCAGGATGGTGATTCAAGGTATTTCTACAATCTTCATTTACTTTTTTTTATGTATTATTCAACTTACTGTTTCATTCTGAGATCCAAATGAGCTTCTTAAGCTCATTATGTTTTCCTCCATCATGCTTGTAATCTTTTTTCCCCCCATCTAGACACACTTTTTGTTTTTCAGCAATATTATAAATGCTGACACACATTTTAAATCAGTGGTTCTCAAACTGTGGGAGAGTGTGGATTACCAGGAAAAACTATTAGCTATTAGGTTATTGAAAACGTTGAGCTGTTGAGAACCACTGATTTTAATTAATTGTGTGCATGACCTTTAATAAACTTTATTAAACTGATAATATAATTGAGTAAAACAGTTCAGTATATGATATTTTTAAAAAACAAAAACATTCACCTCACTTTGTACCTAATATTTGTCACAGCCCGAGGTGCTGTTTGGATAGACTCACTTTTCCCAGCTGCTAAGAGATACACTCACTGGCCACTTTATTAGGTACACCTTACTAGTAATGGATTGGACCAATTTTCCATCTGTTTAAAGATTAGATGTGCTGTGCTTTTAGCGACGCTCTTCTGCATGCCTTGGGTCTAAGCTCAAAATAGTTTGTCCATTCTCCTTTGTCTTCTGGCACCAACAAAGCATTTTCACCCAGAAAAGCACCACTTACTTAACATTTTGTCGGTTTTAGACCATTCTGTGTAAATGCTAGAGTTGGTTATGCAGGTTGACTTGACTCTGTCTGAATGCCTAAATGCAGTGAGTTGCTGCCATGTGATTGGCTGATTAGATATTTGCATTAACAAGCAGTTGAACAAGTGTATGTAGTATAGTGGGCAGTGAGTGTATGTAACCCCCTAATGTGCATCTTAAGATGAGTTTCTATTTTGTCTTTCATGCTAGTAAGGTTCCATCAGGGCAGTTACTGTGTAACCACACCAGCAGTCACGTTCTGAATTTAGCTGGAGCACTTCTTCATCTACTGAGTAAAACAAAAGAGTAAAACTGCTTCACAGCGATGCCACATATGTGTCAATAGCTGTATAATGTTCATATAAGTCTGTAAAATAACCTATTCATAGAAGCTTTGTTTACGTCATTTTGTTATTATTAGCTTTATTAAAGCAAGCAGTGCCATTCAATTGCATAAGAGCAGCTTTCATTTGGTGTTCATGACGTGAAACATATCATAGATATTGGGCAGGTAGTGTAGGAATTTTCCAGACTAATTTAGCAGAACAAAAATAAGAAAAGTTTTGTTGAAAATCAGGATTATGATTTTTCTGATATATATTCTATTACTTCCCACCAGCAGCGTTTAAAATTATTTGAAGCCATACATTAACTGTATTAACCGTAAAGATAATTCAGACTTATTTTATTGTACTGTCATATTTTATTACAAACTTAGTTACCTTGAAACCCTTTGAGGCGGGTATAGAAGCTCACTAACCAGCACTGCTGGTATTAGAACTTCAGCACACCAGTGTTTTCACATCACACTATCACATGTTTGTTCGGCTTGTTTTGATGTCCATTTTTATGCATTTAGCCCAACTGTGTGTTGCATTTTCCCTTTTGTTTGTTTTTTTTTTCTTCTTTTTTGTGGCCCAATCCCCATTTCAGAGAGCAATCTCCACTAACTGACGAACAGTTGGTAGCAGGGTAAGACGAAATCATTCTAAACCACCTTTCCTTCGCTTAGATCACCCCTGTCTTTTTATCCCCTTCTTTCCTATTTTGTGTCTTATATGGATCTCCAACCCTGATCTAAGTACACAATCCTTTTAAAACGTCGTATAAGAATGAATCAGTGCTTTGGTTTTTACAAAAAAGAGTTTAAGGCTATCATTGAAGCTTTAGTCTGTATTGTTTATATTACCTCTAGCATGTAGAGTAAGCTTTAAAGAACACAGTTCAAATTGTGGTGGTGGAGTAAGTCTGTGGTGTGTTTAATTTTTTTTTTTTTTTTTTCCGAGAGTTAACACCTTAATTTGTGTCCTTTTGATCACAGCATGAGTTACTTAAGTCAAACCAGCATGAGTCTTTCACATTCTTCATTCATACAGCGATTGCACCTTTTCCACAAAGAGGCCTTTTTCCTCTTTTCGCCTCTCTAGTAGGCACACAAGTTTTGTTTTCCATTTGTACACTTGTTGAATTTCATTACAGGCAGATGCATCTGATTAATGTAACCTCTCCGATAGACAGGAATGTGAAAAGTATAAGCAAACTGAGCTAATTTAAACTTTCTCACTTATCTCAGTTGTGTCTGTGATGTCCGCGCTCTCCCCACACTGCACATTTTCTTATTGGGGTTTTTCCCTCTTTTAGGTTCTCTGACATCGTCCTCTCCACAATCCTGGCCACCAAATCTGATATGTGTGGAAAGAAGTTTGAACTGAAGATAGACAATGTTCGATTTGTGGGCCACCCCACCCTGCTTCAGCATCCTCCTATCATCCAGGTAGGAACAGATAAAAAATTGAGCTCACATGCTGACAGGTTTAAATAATTTCTGGTCAGAAAACGTATTTATCAGCATGTTATAGGGTCAAATTTGCAAAGTGGGGCAACTTACTATAAGGCTGCAATTGCAAAATAATTGCTTATGGCTCACAGGTACTAGGTTAACAGTGCACTAATTCATGAGCAGTATATTCTACCAAGCACAGCTTAAGATGCAAGACGTTATATATGCATGCTATGTGAGACTGCAGGTATTAACCATAGGGAGAAAAGTTGCCTGTCTATGAAAAGCGCTTAATAAATAAACTTTACATCTACTTACTTACACCTGAGATTCAGACTTTAATCTAGCACACTTTGGATTTGAGTCACATTAGTATCTATAGTCTAACAAACTTTTTAGATGGTATTTAAAACATGTGACTCTAGAGAGAAGTTTAAAGAAAAGCAAATAACTTCAAAATCTGTTTGTGATGTTTCATTGATCCGCGTGTGCACACTGTTTTCATTTTGAAGCAATCTCAGTGTAGAAATGCAACTAAAAGCCTGAAATTCTGCCAACTGCTGTGTTCACTGTAAAAAGTACCTTTATTGACTGTAATACAGCCATGGATTGTATGCATCTCGTACAGGGCAACTATTCTCCCTCTATTAACTACACTGATGTCAGTTCTAGTATTAAGGATATACACAGGTCTTGTCTCTAATAGGGCTGCCACAAACGATTATTTTGATAGTCGACTAGTCACCGATTATTTTTGCAATTAGTCGACTAATCAGATCATGCATCCATTGGACGTAAAACGTACAGCTTATTGCACCAGCATGCATCTGCTCTTACATAACTATCATTAGCTTACAGCTTTAAGTGTTTAAGACAAGGTGACAGTTTATTAAATTTTAATGAAATTTGCAGATTGTTTCAGTGGAGTTTAATAAACTCAGCCGTCTGCTCCTTGCTATCTAAAATATAACAGGACACCGGAGTATATTCTCGAGCATCTCACACTTCTGATAATCAGTTGTCTGCTTGACATTTATTCAGCTGTGTAAAAACTATAACTTTAATCTCAGGCAAACCAATTTACCCAGGAACAAATAAAATACTGAAAAAAGCCAAACAATAACATTTTTAAGTTATCTAAGTGACTTATATCATGTTTAACCTGAGTAGCGAAAGACAGCGGTGGGTTGAAAACGATTTGCCGGGAGTCCGGTGTTCTCACCGGCTCTAGTGAGCCTTGAACCCCGGCTAGCTATCGAGCTGGTGGGTAACAGATGTCTCCGAAAACGTCGGAGCGCTTTTGAAAATATGTGCTGTCTTGATGAACTGAGCAGATATTTGAAGTTTACACAGCTACATTCTTACCTGAAAATATGTTAAACGTTTATTTTGTGACCCAGAAAGAATAATAAGAGTAATATTAAAACTAACTAGCTGCTGCCATTGTTGGAAACTGAGCAGGGCCGCACTATGAATTCTGGGATAGGTTGGGCCACGAAGTATACACCCGACCCATCCTTCAAATCTGGGGAAATGAAGGGCGCATTTGTCGACCGCGTTTGTCGGAGTCTTCGAATTTGGACAGTCTTCGTCTTGTCACTGTAATGTAATCGGCCTACAAATGTGGGCACAGGAGGATGCGGTTCCTGAATTTGGACACAGCTCCTATGATACCTGACACTGCTTCTTCTTCTTCGGGGTTTAACGGCAGCTGGCATCCTTGTACATGCAGTGCTGCCACCTTCTGTTTCAGTCCGTTTTTACACTCTTAAATCCTACTACTTATTCCTGCGTCTTTTGGGATCTTACAAAGCTTCAAACGACGCGTTGAATATTACATTAGTCGTCGAAAATCGTCGACGTAATCGTGACTAGTCGACTAATCGTGGCAGCCCTAGTCTCTAAACATGTGGAGTGAGGCCTAAATGAAGGTCTGTAAGATAGAGTGAGAGTCTTGGCACTGTGTTCACTGATTTTAAAGAAATATAATAGGACTGACTAATCAGCTGTTGGGTCTCCAGCTCCTTTGTTTTGATTAATGACATCTGCTCACTTGTTCTGTCACATGTGGAGTGTTGCTCAGTAATTTGGTCACGTGGTGCTGAGAGAGTTCCTACAATACAAATGTGTGCAACATGTATAAGCAAATGTTTTGGCTCACTGCTGATAGACAATTAAATTCACTTTTTTTATTATTTATTTATGCAAACTCCTTTATTATGAAATCTGTGCCACATTTCTTTTGTAAGTACTGGTTTTAGCCGCGATCTCATGACACATGAAGTGAATTCTTTAGCTTACCGTTGAACTAATTTTATGACAAGAGCTGTTCTATACAGAGGTTCCTCTCTCTGGAACGGGTTGCCAAGCAACACCAAACTGATCAAAAACAGGGGTTCGTTTAAGAAGCCACTAAAGCAGTACCTGCAGAGCTTAACTCAAACATGAATGGCAAATTATTGTTGTTGTAATGTTTTACGTCTTTGTTTGTTGATTTTTAGTGAAATGCTGTGCTGTTTGGAAATTTGTTGATGTATATGTTTAATATGAACACCAGGAAGGCTAGCTCTGCTTTGCTAATGGGGAGACTAATACATAAACAATAAACAATAGAAAGTGTCAACTATTTTTATTATTATTATCATTATTATTATTATTATTATTATTATTATTATTATTATATTGTTGTGTATCAGTACTTAGCTTGAATAAAAGTGTTTTATATTTAATCGTGGCTTGTTTGAAATTTGGCTGAAGCTCCCTGCTGTCAGTCTTTTAGTCTAATGACTCACAGCATGTGTTGCTAAGATAATGATGCATCACACAGGGTGGAGAAAATAGAGAAATATGGAAGTCACAAGGGTTGCACTGTGTTACACTGTTATTCTTTACAACAACACCTACTCTATCTGACTTAAAATTACCATGAATGTCATGCAGCACTTCTGTTTACTTAAACTGAACATTTCAGTCCACAGTAAATTCATAAGATCATTGTACAAGTCTGGTGTGACATATCATGGAAGTTAGGCCTTAAGGTTAAGGCTTAGCTTCCATAGCATTTTGATTATGTCTTAATTATTTAATTCACTTTAGAAGTGAAAAGTGTGAAACCTCCTTTTATCAAATTAAATACTGTACTGCTCCTTATGTTATTTATGTCTTTAAACTGAATGTCTTTGGATTTCACTCAATACAACATTTGATTTTGTTACACTGGACATTGGAAAAGTTGTGGCAGGTTTTATTTGAGCATTTTTAAATGTCATAGTCTTCCAAAGAAAAAAATAAATCTAAAAAATGGCATCAGTTAGTAGTTTTGACTATAACAGCAAAATAACAAACTGTAGACTGACATTTTAATATAAAGGCTTGTCTAGATTTTGCATCCGGTGATAAGTTTGTCTTTTTTCTTTGCAGGTTTCTAAAACAGATCCTTCACCCAAGAGAGAAATGCCAACAATGATCTTGTTTAATGTGGTGTTTGCACTCAGGGTATGAACTAGATGTATTTTGATTTTAATTTTAAATGTTTAGGATTAGGATTCACCTTTATTATCATTACACATGTGTAAATACAGGGTTACGAAGTACAATTTGCATCTAATTAGAAGTGCAAGAGTAGTAAGTGCAATAAGAGCGATTATATGCAGATAAGTTAAGTAGAGAGCAAATATACAGATGTACTACGGGCAAATGTACAGATATACTGATATGTCAGATATAGGTCGGTACCTGACCCGCGAGGCCAAATGTTAAGTGTATAACTGTAAAACTCTTGATATTGGAAACTTTAAACTTAATATTAATTTACATTTAGTTAGCTTGCCTTGGGTGGGACACATAGATTTTGTGTTTTCTTTAATCTGTGAATGGGAGTGGTATGGGTAGCTGATAATATTCCAGTATACTCTATCAGTGAGAGCATGGTAACTTAGAGGGAGGAAGGGGCGCTTAATCACGTTGACCAGCGCGTCCCTCCCCATGCTGTGTCATGGTTCCCAGTAAGAGCAAGCAAAAAGTACTTAGTCATGTTTTTAATATCTTCCTGGCAACTGTGAAAATTCTGTACTGTGGAAACTTTCCAAAAACACAGCAGGCCCACATGGCAGTATGTAAACCAAACACTGCTACATTTTGTTTTCATGTATTTTGTATGTTTATTATTTATGTTTATAATTAACATTATTTGATATTCTTATTTCTCTAATAAAACCATATCAACTTGCATTGAATAGGGCTGCACCAACTGTGAACTTCTGAGAAGATGATGATGGTTGAAGTGGATGGTGAAAATAACAATTTGCCCACTAGCCAGTGCTAATAGAGATATTTTATTTGATTATTTTATTTCTGTAGTTATTTATCCACTTCTGCTTTGTTGGTAAAAAGACATTACCATTATAAAGAATAACAGTTTCTGAGTCTTTCAACTATTTATAAGGCTCCACATGTACATAGGTATTGTTTCTTTGAGTTTTGGCCTTTGTTTACACATAAACAGCATTTTAGTTCACTGGACATGGAGCCTTTGAAAAAAACCCATATTTAAATGGAGAAGATTGATTTGTCTTGCATCATCAAAGGTGTGTGCCTTTATCTCATTTTTTACATCAGTGTCAAAAACACTGTTGTTGTTTGTAGACTTCTAATTGGTCAACATATCTATAAAGTTACCGTTTTATTACTTTTACTTTTGCTTTTGCTTTTGCTTTGGCAAAAGCACTTGACTCTGCTTTTTACATTTTCACCTGTCTACATGTGAAGCCTGAAACACCTTTCAACATCTGAAGTAGGGGAACAGTTACTGTCACAAAACACATAAGTTATAAACACTGACATTTGTAAATATCAAGTTATTTACCAGTAAGTCAACAAGAGTCATATAGTCTGTAACAATGTTTGGCTAATATGCATTGATACTACTGATCCATGCTCAGGAGGTGGAGGTACTAATTAGAAGGTTAGTGCTCCAGGCTGCATGCCAAAGTATCCTTGTGAAAGTTTTATCACGCACTTTGAGCACTCACGTAGAGTAGAAAAGCACTATGTAAGAACCAGTCACCAGTCCATTTACCTTAAAATAAGATCTACTTTATATCCAATATGTTGGGAAATTCTTGTGTCAAAGCAGCAAAAAACATTAAACACAACTTATTTACATGTAAAATATTACTATATAAATTAAAACACTGTATGACAAAACAGTATCTTAGTGTGAAAACTGTACAAAAGAAATTAGAATAAATCAGAATGTAAAATAAAATATAGGAGCTCAAGAAGTAAATGTTTATTACAATAAAAGTAAAAAGTAAAATTTTAGATAAAATACAATAAAAAAGCTGCGTAAAATTCCTCAATAAAGTAAAAATAGCTCAGTAAAACAAAAAAGATTGTGTTATATACATTTCTCCATCTTTGTTTTCATAAGTAAGGTGGACTGATCATAAGAAACAATACTTCCATGTGCTCTAGTTTGATCAAAATGCAATTCGGAATTCTTAACATTATAAGACGTAGAAATTATTGCAGAGCCTTTGTATTGAATTGCGTAAATATGACAAGAAATAAACATCAAAGATGTGCTCAAAAACAACATTTATACTGAGTGTGTTCAGTCATATTCATTCATCTTTCAGCGGGTGCCATGCTAAGATCATTAACTGACTTCAGGTGTAAAATAAACGGGATGTTTAATAGTTAACAGCTGACAGCCTGGACATGAATGTGAACTGTTGTATACAGCGCTTTGAGTACTCTGGGAGAGTAGAAAAGCACTATATAAGAATCAGTCCATTTACCATCCACACAAAAAAGCACTGGTGTTATAATCACAGTGTAACAGATACATTTTTCTTTCTTTGCATAATTATGACATTTAAAAAGTGGCTGCTTTTCATCTCTGGCCTGCAGGCAAATGCTGACCCATCCGTCATCAGCTGCATGCACAACCTGTCACGCCGCATTGCCATTGCTCTGCAGCACGAGGAGCGCCGCTGCCAGTACCTGACCCGCGAGGCCAAACTCATGCTGGCCGTCCAGGAGGAAATTACCACGACTGAAAGTGAGATACAAGCTCAGACTACACATCAAATTTGCAACTTGGTCTTAGTCAAACTTACATCTTTGTTAACATAGAATATTGGTATTTTGCTTCTGGTATCAGCAGATGGAAGCCCCCAGTCCCCATTTAGACAAATTCTTCCAAAATGTAAGCTAGCAAGAGACCTGAAGGAGGCGTATGACAGGTGTGTGACCACATGCATTTTACATTCATTTGTTTGGATTTTCTGTCTAAATTTGTGTAATATATGATTCTGCAATTGCTGTTTCTGATGATGGCGCTTTTTCAGCCTTTGTACAACCGGTGTGGTGCGACTTCACATCAACGACTGGCTGGAGGTGAGCTTCTGTTTACCGCACAAGATCCACAGGATTGGTGACACCTACATCCCCCCAGAGGCATTAGAGCGCAGCCTTAAGGCCATAAGGTATATTACAGATTTGTTTTTCTTTTTATGTTACGTTTTCTTACATCTCACAACATCTTATTTGATTAGCTGTAACTAGAAGTACCTTGTTTACAGTAAAAGACACGGGAAGGGTGGGGAAGGGGAATATCTGTTCTAGATGAAATAAAATCAGCAGATGTGGGCTGTGTTGCTACAAATGGCCAATTAAAAACACCTATAGACCTCATTTGTCAAAACATAAACACATGGGTGTAACAGTTAATGCTTTTTTATGTCATATTTAAAATGATATTATTTATATTACACATTCATAACTTACTCTGTGGTTTCTGTGGATTCCTTCTGTTTTTTCACGCATTGCATCTTTTCATGACAAAATAAGTTCATCCAGTTGCATCTCTGAATTAATCAATTGCGTTCATAATGTCTAATAATCATAATAATATGAATAACTTGTTAAGGCCAGAAAACAATCATTTTGTGACAGCCAGCTTGGAATATTAAAGTACAAACTAATTTGCTAAAAAAGGACTTATCACAACTTATAACTTCAGCAATCATTCAAATGCACACATTTGTACTACGTTGGCTAGTCAGCTTAGGTCTATACATAACCATCAAATAACACAGCTTTGTCAAAATCCCTCCTTGATCCACAGGTCACCTTACCCTTCAGCCCTTTAGTCAGAATAGTCTAATTTCCCCTCAGTTTATGTCAAAGAAGTTTTGTGCCTTAATTAGCTGGATTGTATTTGGTAAGCAAATGTATGTACTTAATATATAAAGCACTCAAACGATGCAGAATTTAGTGTGGTCTTTAGTGCCGCCTATTGGCATTTCAATGTAATAGCTGTAGTTATGATCAGCTCTCTCATTAGTTGTCCTGTGCAAGTACTTGGTTGGACCCCTTTTATCCTTCAGAATTCTTCATGGCATAGTTTTAACAAGGTGCTGGAAACATTCTTCTGAGATTTGGGGCCATGTTGACATAATAACATCACAAACGGGTTGCTGCAGATTTGTCAGTTTGTAAATGCAATTGGGATTTCTGTCAAATTTTAATGAGTCTGTGTAAGCCTGTGTAGCCTCAGTTTCCTGTTCATATTTGACATGAGTGGCAGTGGGGTGGTCTACTGCTGTAGCCCATCTATTCCTAGGTTCAATGTGTTGTACATTCAGAGATGCTCTTTTGCACACCTTGGTTTTGACAAGTTATTTGAGTTACTGTTGCTTTCCTATCTGACCTGCATCTAAAAGGCATTTTCACCTTTTTCTCTGTAAACCTGAAAGATGTCTGTGTGGGAAAATCCCAGTAGATCAGCAGCTTCTGGCATCAACAACCATTCCACATTCAAAGTCACTCAAATCATCTTTTTTCCCCATTCTGATGCTCAGTTTGACTGTCTTGACTATGTCTGCATACCTGAACACAACGAGTCGCTGCCATATGACTGGCTGATTGGATATTTTAGTTAACAAACAGTTTAATATGTATACCTTTGTCTTTGTATGTAAAATAAAATAAATGTGTGTTTATTTCAAACAGAGTCTGCTTGTATGTGGATGTATGTTCATTTAGAAGCCGTATTGTGTGTTTGATCCTGCAGACCCTATCATGCCCTGTTGCTTCTGGAAAATGAGAAAACACTCCTCAGCCAGCTTCCCCTGGACTGCTCCCCTGCATTGATCCGCCTGATTAAAACCTGCTCAGCAGTGAAAAACCTGCAGCAGCTGGCACAGGATGCTGACTTGGCCTTACTTCAGGTACAGGACAGTCACACTACATGGATCAGATTTCCAGTTTAAAATGTCAGATGTGATTCTCTTGAATTTATCAGATGAAATTAGTTTTTATAATTCTAAAAGATGCATTAGTTGTGTTTAATACACAAAGATCTATAAATCATTGTGCAGTATGTATCACTTATAGAATAGAAGAAAGTTAAAATGTGAAAAAGTGTACTGTGCATACATATATACTTTTAAAAAAGTATAACCTTCAGAAATTGTTTAGTCAGGTGGTCTTTACTGTCATCTAGTGGCAGATATATGTAATGCAAATCTGAGAAAATCCCCATGTGTAGCTCTTATTTGCTTATTTTGCTTTCATTTGGCATCCTAGAGATTAATTGACAAATATTTTCTCATTTAGATCTTTCAGATTGCTGCTCATTTGGTTTATTGGGGCAAGGCAATCATCATCTACCCACTGTGTGAGAATAATGTCTACATGCTGTCTCCGCATGCCAACATCTGCCTGTGAGTATCTGATGTGATATAAGCCAGCTGGGAAGAGGAAATGAAGCACAATAATGCTAAGCACTCATCCATGGCATTTCCTCATATAGAGAGGCTTTCTGATCTGACTTGCAACACTGTTTGGAATTAAATTTAAAAGATGTTCTGTGATGGAATAAGCTCTGTGTTGTTCTCTTCTCCCTGAATAGATATTCACCATTGGCTGAGCAGTTTGCCCGGCAGTTTCCTGGTCATGATCTGCCCTCTATGTTAGCCAAGTTCTCACTGCCTGTCTCACTGGCTGAGTTTAGAAATCCCCTGGAAGCTCCCGCACAGGAGGTGGGGGTTATTGCATGATGTGGAATACATGTGTGAAGCATTTCAAAAGAGAAATACTTTTATTAAACCTGTGAAAATGTCCCAGTTTCTTTCTTTTCTTTTTTTAAATTTGCATGATTTCAGGCATGTTTAATGAAATAATCTGATGTATATCTATGTCCTGTAATATATAAATATATATGAAAACTGAACACAAACATAAGTTATAATACTTATAATCCTTGAGGTGGGCCATCATTCTTCGTCTTGTTCTGGCAGTGTAGGTCCTGATGAATTATTAATGGCAAAGGGACATCGTCTCTAGTGTATGCATCCTCCATTTTTCATGAGAACAGGATCAGACTCTTTCTTGTGGATCTATTTTAAAACATATTTGACCTGGTTACGTGAGCATTTTCCGATTCCCTTGTTTCAGTTTATACTAATGCAGTTTGCTGCTCTGCTGGTTAACCAGGCCCAGTTAATCCAGATGGTGGTTTGGATGCTGCAGCGCCGCCTCCTGATCCAGCTGCACACTTATGTGTGCTTGTTGGTACCACCCAGTGAGGATGAGCCTGGGCTGAGGGATGAAGACCCTCCGCTGGCTGCCCGAGTAGGAGGTCGCAGTCTCAGTACCCCTAGTGCGCTCAGTTTTGGCTCACCGAGTATGTCCTCCCGCCTCTACTCTTCTGCTCTTACGGCTCTAACTCGTTACTATAAAATCTGACATTCTTCTTGTTTTGTGTAGCCAGCAGTGATGACATGACCCTAACCAGTCCCAGTATGGAAAACTCCAGTGCAGAGCTGCTAACTGGTGGAGACTCCCCACTCAACAAGAGGATGACTGAGACACTGCTCGCCAGCCTGTCAGAGCACGAGAGGCAGTTTATTCTTAACATCCCCGCTGCACAAAATCCAGAGGATCTGCGGATGTTTGCGAGGTGATTAAATCCTTTAACTGACAACAGGACTGTAGTCTGCTTTTTTTATTAAGTGTTCTTAAGGTTGTCATTGTTCTGTTTTATGTTCAAACATGAGAGCGGTGTACATGGATAACATGAACTAACTGATTGCCTGCCTTTGCCTCATGCTTCTGTGTGTTCACCACAGCTGCCTTTTAACCTATGACAGCTCAACAGAGAAATTACCTTAGAAATGAAATGTTTATGTCTCTCAATAGATAAAAAAGTATTTGTTCAGTGGTTTGAATAAATCTACTTGCATAATATTGTAAAATTTAATTGGGCAGCATAGGCTGAAGAGTTAGTTTACCAGCTGTTAGGTGGAGATCAAAAGTGTCTGGAGAGCTTCTCAGCATTCCAGTGCTGCCACCTTCACAGCAATGAAGACTCCCATCAGAGGTGCAAAAGTCCTGTCTCATGGATGATTGACACTGTTGATCAGTCAGTGAAACTCTTTCTCTTGTTATGTTAACTGCTTCCAGGCTACTGCACTATTTCCGAGGACATCACCACCTGGAAGAGATTATGTACAATGAGAACATGAGGCGCTCGCAGCTAAAGACGCTGTTTGACAAGTTCCGCAGTGTCCTTGTGGTTACCAACCATGAAGATCCCATTATTTCAATCTTTCAGTCACCAATGGACTAGCTGTGCAGACAGTGTTTCAGCAACTGGAAAATGTGTCAGTTTAGGAGAAGTTAATGGCCTGCTGGGCTCACAGCTAAGTGGTCAAAGACGTTTTAAAACAAAATGCCTTGACTGCAAGATGTTTTCTCTGTATGAGCCAAATGTTTGTTTACAGTAATAAATTATTTTGTATATATCAGACATGCCTTAAGGGTTTTTTTGTGAATATTGGAAGTGTGTGCAGTGTTTAGTGGAGGCTTCACTTCATCTTCCCGTGCCCCAGATGTGTTAGATCATCTGTGCTGTCCTCAGAGGGGCACACTGAGTAATGATCATTCCAGACCTTGAGCTACCTCTCCTTAGGAATCCCTGATGTGGGAAGAAAAAAGGAAGAGTCTAAACATCAGACAGACTTTTCCTGCTCTGAGGGAAACAGATCGGGCCAAACATCTGTGAAATCACTGAGATGGAAATTTCCCGAGTGTGAATGTTTATTAAAAATCACAGATGAAACCAAACGAAAGGCGTGTGTAAAGGCAAATTACAGAACCCCCCCCTCCCCATTTTTTTAAACAGATGCTAACAAACCAAGTCTGTAGTTCTTCAGTGTTTTCCCAATCTACTTTCCAGTACAGCTTTGCATCACTACCATAAACACAGTGTGTTAAGCTGCAGCTTATTACTAAATGGTTGAGGAAAACGAGCAACATTTATTGTAGAATCTCCACTGCCGCCAAACTACAAAATTACAAATATACAGTTTAATTTCATGTGTGTGAGACACATCCCAACAAAGCAATCATATATTTGTATGATTTTTATTCTTCTTTAGTGTTAAACTTTTTAAAGAGATCAGATGGCCGAGGAGTTTCAGGAATTTTCCTGTTAAGTCCTTTTGACATTGTGCTGTCCTGTATCAGGCTTCACGGCATGGGGACTTAAATCGTTCATGACATTTCCAGACAGAGTCTGTCTCTCTGCCTCTTTATTCACAATGCTAACACAAGGGTGCCCACGTAGATAAAAACGCCACGGCTTCTTGGCCCATTCCCCGTGGGACTCTATTCCGATGCGTGGTGCTGATATGATATCTTGGGGTTTTGCCGGACTTGTGTCGGGATCATTCTCCAGCCACACTTCTGGGTCTGAGGCTAAGTCTCGACGGTCAAAACATCGGGGTATATTTAGAGCCTGGCAGAGCTTTGAAGGCCCGTTGCAGAGCTCTTTGTCCTTCAGTTGACGGGCTCCCTCTTTGCGTCTGGCTGCCCTCAGCTGCCTCATGACGGCCTGACCCTGTAGGGGCTCGAGTGAGCGCAGCAACACAGCAGCACCCTCCCCTGAGCAACACAGCACACAATATGCATCAGTCAGCAAGGCTCCACTCTGTCTCCTTCCTTTTACCCTTTAAACAGCGACTATTGAAGCCATGAACTGCTGTTTATGTTTAATGTTGTAATAATGAAGAATGATCATAACTGGCCTTTTCACATCCATTGTTAACAATAATAAATATATGAATGTAAACAAAATTAGTGACATAATGTACAAAACATATTGCACCTTTGGTGGGTATAGCGTTTACCTTCACTAGACACGTTCATGCATAGGTAGATGCCATAGATTGGATACACGTAGATTGTGCCGGGCTTCATAAACATGGCTGTGTTTCTCTCGGTGCGTTTGCCTCCCGCCGAGTGTGAGGCCTTGTCCTCCCCTCCAAGGTAAGCTTCAGTTTCCACTATTCTTCCTCGCAACTCCGTACCATCTGCACAACTGTGGACCAGCACCTGCAGGAACAAGGGACAGTGAAATTCTTTCTCTATTTCCACAGGATAGTGGGTTACATAGATTTGTCATTTAGCTGAAGGATGCTACCTACAAAACACAACTTTGACAATGAAAACCACAACAAATGTCTATTTTTAATGTCATGGCAAAAGTCCTATGAAAGCAAAATAATAAGTATCTCTGACCTTATTCTGTTAAACCAAATATTCCTTTTGCTTCAAAAACTGGGTACAGACATATTTTCATGAGGTGTACAGTGAATGATCAAAGAAAATCCATGCTTGCCAGCATGCCAGTTTTGCTGCTAACAAAAAAACAAAACAAACTACACCTCAATCACATTTTCATGAATCTTGGTTAATGAAATATTCCAGCTCAAAATCTTTACTGATTTATACTTGTTGGGAATAAAATAATGAAACTAAAAATAATCAAAGGAAAGCTAGATTGAAAAATCACAGCAAAGACAAAGTTAGAAATTGAGTCACAACTTGCATCACAGTGTGGCTCAGTATTCTGTATAACCCCGGTACACACTCCCAACAATGTGTGGGCATGCTCCTAATGACAGTGTGGGTGGTGTCCTGGTGGATCTCCCCCAGGATCAGGGTATCAATGAGGTCCTGAAAAAGTCTGTGGTGCTAACTGCCACCTTTGGATGCACCATAAGATCCCAGAGATTCTCAGTTTGAATCAGATCTGGGGAACACAAGGGCCAGTCGATGGCACTGATGTCTTCAATACCCAGGAGCCGCATACACTTCTGGTTACATGAGACTGGAGCATCGTCCTGCACCAAGTAGAAACTAGGGCGCACTGCGCCAGCATAAGGACAAGGGGTCTGAGGATTTCTGCAGGGACCGTGATGTGCTTGCATGTGAAGGTCGTTGGGACCCTGCAAGGATATCGCTATTACCTACTGCCAAACCATGCTGGAAGATGCTACAGGCAGCATAATGTTCCCCACAGTATCTCCAGAGTATTTCATATCAGTAACATGTGCTCGATGCAAACTTGTTCTCAATTGTGAGGAAAACAGGGTTTTAGTGGTGGACCTGCAAGTTCTGCTCACAACTGTACAGTTCTGGGGTGTGATGGAAAGTCTACTGAAGTATGTTGTGCCACCCTCATGGAGGGTGTTTCTGACAGGCTGCTCAGAAATATAACCTTTACACTCTTGAGACTTTGCTGGTAGACACAATAAACCTTCCTAAGGCTTGTATGGAAGTGCCATCATGGAAGAGGTGGACTACCTTTGCAGCCTGAATGGTCCGCAGGTATTGTCTCATACTACAAGTAGTGACAAAACTAGAAATAAAATCAGTTGGATAAGGAAAGAGCAAAACCTGATAAATCATTCCCTTTTTGGGAGACTGTTGTTTTTGCCTCTCCAGTACACCTGCTGTCAATTTCATTTGCACCAAAGAAGGTAAACTAGGTCAAATAAATACACAATGGTTTATGGACAGATTAATATCCCTGAAGTTAGCAGACTTTGTGTTTTTGAAGAAGCATATGTGTTTAAATAAACAAATAAGCAACAGTTAGACAGCGTTAAAAATGGGAAACAGTGCTTAACAACTTAAATACAATCACTGAAAGTAAGTTAATCAGGCACATTCAAAAGTACAGAAGGCAGTTACTAAGATATAAATTGAAAGGTGAAGTTAAAAAAAAAAACAACAACTTTAAACTAAAATACATTTTCTTCCCTACATTTTGTGCCTCCTGACTTTTAAAAACACACACACACACACACACACACACACATTTACATACAAAGGTGTTAAATTCAGGTGAGAAATCAGCCTACCTTGCCGAGGAAGGCTTTAGCCAAACTGATGCAGGGCTGCTTGAAGAAGTCCTCTCCTAGCCTGTGCTGCTGCTCATTCCCGGTAAAATAACGGCTTCGCTCCGCCTCAGCACTCTGAGCATTTTCACACTGACTGGGCTGCTTCTTAAGAGCGGTTTGTGAGTCCTTTGGCTTCAGCTCCGTGTGCTTGTTGTGTTTATTCAACGACACAGTTTGTTCAGATGTTGCCAGCGCTAGCATCTTTCTTTTTCGGGCTGCCATCATCTTATCGTAAATTCAGAAGGTCTACAGATTTTTTTTTTAAAAACCCAACAATATATAAACCCAACAATACGTTTATTCAATATTTAGTATTTAATTCACAATACAAAGAGTCTTATGGAAGCCGTTCACGTACTAGCATACAGGAAGTGGATATGATTGTTTTGGTATCTCTTAAAGGGACCGCGCACTTCTTGGAGGTAGTGGGAGAAGTTAACCTTCAAGGCTTTCTCCTAGAAAGATTTTATTTTCCCATCTATATTATTTTGTATTTCAGTTGTGAAAGAAAAAAATATTTATGGTTAAGAACAGGTGAAAATAAACATGTTTTGCAAAGAAAATAAATCATGAATGCAGTTTTCTTCTCTTTTTGGGCTGAAAATGTTTAAGCCAGCCACTGACTGTTCATTATGGAGCAATTCTATGGTAATAAGACTGCCTCTAAGAACAAATGTCCATCTTTTTCTCACAAAATGACTTTACAGTGCATTATGAATTTCGCTCTTCAGCACAGCAGCCACTTTGCCGAAAGACTACCTGACAACCTGTGCCCTTTTCCTGCTGCTGCCTTATCTTTTCAGGCTCATTTGGATAATAAGAGGTTATAAATAGAACCGCTCTGCGTGCTCTCCACTGCCTGTGCCCAGGAAGTTGACGGCGCCAGTTTGGCCCCAGGCGCTTTGAGCCCATGCGGCTTTCTGGAAGACTAACAGTATGTGACGTGGTCATGCCACAGACCACAACTTCAGCAGGGAAATACAAGTTTGCTTTTTGGCTACTGTGGAGGCAAATCTCTGGCTGTAAAAAGGAATCAGCCTATTATGATGCAGATGAAAGGAATGAACTGCAAGTCAACTAATAAAGATGGACTTGATGTACCTTTCTTTTTTGTCTTCACACTTTTAAATTTGTGCCCATCTCCATGTTGAGTTTTGACTTTTATTTATACATGTGAAAGTGTAAAATAATCACAAAAGTGTCATCTTCCTCATTTGGTCACAGATTCTGTGTGGCATTGCACAAAAACAGATGACCGGGACAAATTTGCATGGGTAGTCATTCAGTATCATATTCTGTACTTTCTCTTGTCTCCTTTTTGTGCTGATCAAGCAATAATTTAATCTTGAACCTCTTGAGGTTTGATTTCCAGGTTTCCTCAAGAAGCAACACTGTGATCACTGTGTTCATCCAAGGGCTGCGCTTCTAATGGAAACCTCAAGTAACTTATTGAGCCAGAACACATTCCAGACAGAAATCTGCTGAGCATGTTCAGTAGAAGTCTCCTGGAATGGCTTGTTGACTTTGTCATGGCTGGTGGGCCAGAGAAGACCATTGTTTGCTGTGACTGTGTTGCTACTGCCCGTCAGCAGTGCTTGTGCGGTTTGAGCCGAGCAGCTTTCATTGTTGCTGCCACTGATAATCATAGCAGCCACATTCTGGATCACTGTCAATTCCAGCAGCCACCTCAGCGATCGTGACGCTGAGCAGGAACACCAGAGACTCCGCTGTGTGTGCAGATGGACGAGCAGAATGCCGCCGGACTAAAATGGCTTACTACACAATGACTCAGAGAATCCTATGAAAAAAAGCAATTGATGTTTTGGGTTTCATGTGCAGTATTCAGTGTATTTGTGTTTAATTAAGGAAATGGTAAACTTATTTTAAAGTGACACTCACTGGACTCTTTATTAGGTACACCTTTTTTAGTACTGGGTTAACTCTCTCATGGTTTCAGATCTGCCTCAGTTTGTAGTGGCACAGATTCAACAAAGTGCTGGAATCATTCCTCTGAGATTTTGGTTTAGCAACTTTGTGATGTTATTACAGATTTGGTGCGAATTTTTCGGCTGTGCATTCATGATGCAAATTTCCTATTTCACTACATTCCAAAGGTGCTTTATTGGATTGAAACCTGGTGACTGTGGAGACGTGTGGAGTGAAGGGAACTCACTGTCATGTTTAAGATGAAATGATTTGAGCTTTGTGACACGGCTTGTTGTCATGCTGAAAGATGTGTATACTGTGGTCACAAGGGAGGGACATGGTTAGCAGTAATATTTAGGTAGGCTGCTTTAACACCATTACACCATCACCAGCAGCAGCCTGAACTGTTTATACAGTGCAAGGTGAATACATTTCAATCTGTTTACACCAAATTCTGACTTTCTGATTGAGACTCATCAGATCAGAAACCTGGTCCTATTTTTAGCTGACAGGAGTGACCTCCCTGTGTTGTCGTCCCTTGCTGTTGCTTATCCATTTCATGAGTTGACATTCTGTGAATTCAGAGATGCTCTTCTGCATACCTTGGTTGAAACAAGTGGTTATTTAAAAAAAAAATTAAATCCAGTAGATTTTTGTGCAGGAAAATCCTAGTAGATCACCAGGTCCTGTTTGGCACCAACAGCCATCCCATATTGGAAGTCACTTTAATCGCATTTCTTCCCCATTCTGATGCTCTACTCTTGAACTTCACCAGGTTGTCACGACCATGTCTACATGCCTAAATGCATCAAGTTGCTACCATGTGATTGACTGATTAGGTATCTGTGTAACATGCAGCCAAATATGTATACCTAATAAAATGGTCTGTGGGTGTATGCAATAGCAGTTTGGCATTACTACATTTAGTTTATAACTGTCTCTATAAACACATTACATCAAATGGATGTCTAAAAAAACTAGCCTCCTAAATTTATATCTCTATTTTTGAGTAACGTTTATACGATATCTTAGGTATGAATGTCAGTAGCACCATTGCGAAACTCAGACCATTACATAGTTTAATTAAAATAATTTCCCTGAAAAACTGTTACGCTTTTAAAGAAAATTCCAAAATATAGTTTAAAGTCTTAAAAAATCTTAAATCTTTTTATACATTTAACTTGAACACCGGCAAAGCTGCAAACCAAATCATGTCACACTGCATAATATATGAATGACAATAAAGATATATTCTAGTCTATATTAAGTATCCGTTTGAGACGCAACACCATGTCGCTATTATATGAGAGTCATGATTTAAAAAGAGACGGCCATGATGTTTGTTGGTGTAAATAAACACAACCAACTATTACTGGCATTGCTGAGATTACGTCTGGTCTTGGTCTGTGTTTAAATTTGTATTGCCTGCATGATATAATCGACATCTAAGCGCCATAAAGAGCCAGAAATTAATTTGAAAGAGATTTTAGTACTTAGCGCTGCTCATTCCATTTCACAGTGTGTTAGTCTAAGTTTGTTTTCAAAGAGCCTTTTAACCATGGTTATTAAAAAAATGTGGACATTGTGCATTTTAATAGACCTCTTAACATCATTTCTCTTCTTCAGAACAAGCTTTATGTCAATAGATAAAGGTTCACTATAAAGAAAATAATTCCAATAGAACATTTAACTTCATTCATTTACATGATGATTAACCTTCTTTTCCAGAGCAATAACTCTACATGACTGGAGGGTATTCTTTCTTACCAGTACTACAAGAGCCATTAGGTGGTAGGTAGTATTTGCATCCTCAGTGTGTGATGGGATTAATTATTAATTGCCAGCAATTAATGATTCATGCACCTCCTTTCTTGTTTGCTGCAGAGGTGTGGCGTGTGTGTGCTGTACAGGTGGCTGAGCTCTCATCAGGAGATGGAAGCAAGAGGATCACGTCATCTGAGACCCAGTTCATACACCTTGCACAACAAAGAGACGTTTATAAAGAAACAGGTTTGTCTCTTTCCACATCTCTGAACTCACATGTGGAGTTTTAAACATAACCACTGCGGCTTAAATAGGCTTAACCACAGGTTAGCTAATCACTGTAAATAGTTCAAAGGTTCTCTTTGTTTATCTAAATCACGCATAAGATGTTGTCAGTTTTTCCCAAAATTCCCACAGAGACGTTCAACAGGTAGAGCTCATTATTTGTATGACTCAACATAATAACATGAGAGCCCATGACAGTTTGAAGACCGTTTTTTTTTTTTTAATTATTAGCTAATCAACAGACAGAAACTTCGAGCTGTTTGGTTTATTGATTGAACCTGCCTGACCTTTCTCTGCCCTACTCTGATAAAACTTTCCTTGTCTCGGCTCACACCTGTAGCCCTCAGAGGGAACAGTTGTTGAGTCAGGCTGAGGGCAGGAAGACTGTCTGGAAGATTACCGGTCTTATCGCAGAAACAAGTGAACATAAATGTAGCCGACATGACCACAAAGTGAAAGCCAATCTGTCTGAGTTATTCCAGAGCCTCTTTCTACTTGTGTATTTTGTGCAGTCATGTGGTCTTTTAGTGAATGAATGCTTGCAAAGCACTTTAACTCATTTAACTTACCTTTCCTGAACTTTTGCTTGTTGGATTGCTGCTACTAGAAGCAAACATCATGTGAAGTGATTTCTTAGATGTCACTGATGCTGGCAGACGGGCATTTTTCATCAAATGAAAATTAATTTTAAAAAATCATTTACAAAGTTGCATGATTGGAAACTGTATTTTGCCTCTTTTGAGGACATAAAGCATGTCAACCATGTACAAGCAAAACACTCCCTGTAGTGCTACGAATGATAGTCTCTCCTCTGCTTCTCCACTCGGCTGAAGACAGAGGAAGCTGTTTATGGACCGTCTGACAATGTCCTTTTGGTTAAACATGATCCTTACGCTTACCCCTTTTATCTGTGTCTGATTGATGGGTCTACAGGGGGTTTTGAGTGCTCTTACAGATCCTGTGTTGCTTCCTAATTGCTGCTTCTGACCTAGCTTCAACCCTCCTTGGTCCCAGGGGAAACTTCACCATTAATTACTGTGACTTCATGGTATATCAATCAGGGTGTCCTGGGGGGCCTCTGAACCACCCTTACACAGTCAAGTACACGTCGAAGACCCACTGAAGTCTGATAAACTCATTCCTGTGGTGGGAATACAATCTTTTGCCTAATTTAGGAGGACGTTTCTGAATGAGCTTGATTTGATGTGTGGCTCTCAGTCACGCCGGCAAAGACGAGACCCCCGGGTGCAAGATGAAGTAGAAGGTTGAGGTGAGAGTAAACTAGCTTTTTATACTTTTAACCATATACTGTGCAGTAATAGCTGTGAGACCAATGTGTTTGAAAACTGCTGTGGTTCATCACTGTGTTTGAACTTATTTAATTCAGTGTTAATGCAGAGATTGGTTAAAAATAGCGTGATCCTTGCGTCAGATTTCTCATAAATGAGAAGAAACATGGAGGCAATGTTACAAAATCTGAAAACCACACTCATATTTCCTGTACCCAGAAATGTGAATACTGATTTCCTGACGAATCTAAAATTAGTTAAAGGAGCTGGCTGACTGTCAAATACTTTTTTTTCCAAAACTGAAAAAAAGCATTTATTTGTTGCCTCTAGATCTCTAGGGGATCCTGTTGAATGTAAAAACCTCTTGTTCTCATAATCCAGACAAGTAATCTACTCTGTCAGCATAAAATGGGGCCATATTATGTCTTCCATTATTTTAACAGCAGAAAGGCAACGATACCCACATTCAGTGGAGAGTGTCTTAATAAAGAAGCAGATCAAAGCAGCTATGAAAGAGACTTTTTCCAGGAACCTGAGATGCTTGTGCTCTGAAACCTCATCTGAGGGAAGGCTCTGAGCTTGGTGCCCCTTGTCAGCACCTCAGAAACTTTCTGCTTCCTAACATCCATCTCTGCTCTAGAGAAAATTCCCAGGTGAATCTGAGCTTTCACTGAAACCAAGATGGAATGCGCTGTAGTGGTCTTTTCATTAGATGGAGCAACAGTGTGTATTAATGGTTGCCTGAATGAGGAGCCTCAGTCACTCAAATTAAATCTCTGAGTTTGCAGCGTAAAGGAAAGTCTGTCTATCTATCTACCATATATGGTAGCATAATTTGCTTTTTGAGTTGGATTACTGTTTTATATTAGGAACTGTTGACATCTCCATTGCTAATTCCCCCTTCTTTCTTGCTTTTGAGTTAAGAAACCTCTTGAGTTTAGTCAGCCGCATCATCAGACCCAACCTCAGAGTCTTATGACAGCGATGCAATACCGAGTCTGTGGATGCTCATCGAGCTGAAAAAAAAAGAAGTAATATTTATGTAATTGATTCTTTGCTGCCTCTGTAATAAAGCAGGAGTCTATCATTTCACTAAAATATACACAGTGGGAGCAGAGGGTTCATGGGTGGAGGCTTTGATAGTCATAGAAAGCATGTGGTGTTATGATCATCATGTGGCAACAAGCATGGTTTTGTCTAAAAACTGACCAATAAGCTGAAGAATTAGAAGTTTTTTGTGATACATTTTTCATATTCTTTTGACTTGTTTGCCTTAGATGAATATAAATAAATACTGTTGTTAGAACTACATAAATATGAGCGCTTTGATGACCGCTATAATAATCCTGAATGCATACTGTTTTATAGACATATCGAGTTGCATTTTGACGTAGAATTCACTTCAATTCTCTGTGTGTGCGGGCCAGTTTAGCCACCAGTACCTTACAGTTATTTGGTAGGAAAATGTCTTACCCTGTATTCAAAGTCCATAACCTTAAATGAATTCAAACATGTCCCTGTGCTGTAACAGCTTGAGCCCAAGTAGTTCGTTTTTAGTCTGTGGGAGCAGTTCTTTACATGCATAGTGCAATCAATCATTTACTAGATGAAGATATTCGTGTAAACACTTGAAATTTTACTATAATCACTTCATTGCTGGGATTTTGTGTACGTGTGTTATGCCTTAAAAAGCCAAAGTTATGTATCTTAGCTGATAAAGATTCAAAATACTATGATATGTGCCGTTAAATCTTGAAGGTTAATTCGTGTAATTATCAAAAACTATTAATACGAGCTGTGATTTAAAAAAAACAAAACAACAACAACTCACTGTGGTTTATTGCAGACGTGTTTAACTACAGTCTGTATGGGTTTTCCTTCATTCACTCCACTGGGACACACATCAATATAACTGATATGAAAGCATCATTATTGTTTAATTGGCCACAGCCATTTACCGTGAAATTTAATGCCTCTCATAACTATAACAGTCATGGTCCCCCGTCGGAGTGACTCACTGTAGATTGTGAGGGTTAAAGGTTTCAGTCACTGGACCCCACTGTGGCTGAGGATATCGCTTAGTCACCCCGTCTGGAGAAGCAGCGCCTCCCTGTGTACACACCGATTGGTCGGTGATCTTGACGGGCTCGCCTTCTCTACAGACCGTCTTCAGCCCAGGGCGGGGCTGATTCTCTACCAAACTGAATTGCTACAACCGCCAGGAGGAAACTTACCCCGGGTCGCTCCATGGAGCAGTGTGGGAATGCTCTGTCTGTAGCAGAGAACCGGACGGCAGCCTCATTTCGACTTAATCATCCTGGACTGCCTCAGCTGCTCTTGGGATCGAGAGTGACCGGATTGAATACTACAGCACTGGGATTGGCTTAAAAAAATAAAATAAAACAAAATAACAGAAAAAAAGAAAAAGAAAAACCATCTGCGGGGTGGGAAAAGAAGCGCGTTTATCGCCGCACCGCTGTCAGGATGATGTGACAAATCATTTATCTGCTGCCCGTGGAAAAATCAGTGGAATCGGATTTTTTTTCTTCTTCTTCCACTGCTGGAAATCAACTGAACCGGTTGTTATAAGGGTAAGTTGTGACATTATATCGTGGCACTCTCGTGTGGTCGCCCTTACGGAAGGCTGGACTCGGAGGAAGCGCTCACGCGTCGTGACCGCGGTGGAAACGAGCTCAATCCGGTCGATTGAATTACTGGTCAGTTAATTGATCCACAGAGGAACCCTTCAGACTCGGGCTGGCTGTAGTAAACATGGCATCGGTTAGGTTACGGAGTGCTTTGCCAATTTGCACTCATTGTGAAGTTTTCATAGAGAAAGTGGGCTATTTAAAGTGCTCCAACAGCAGCTAATAATTGGTCTATATTTTTGCCCAATCACCTGCTTAACAAGTGTGATACAGCCTAACCTACATAATAAAAGAGCCGTTGAAGTGGAATTAATGGGGTGTGAAATGAGCTTGAAGTCTGGAAAGGTGAATTACTTTTATTTTTGTACTTGAACTCCCCAAATTCAGGATATATTACTCTCGTTAGACTCATATGAGTCAAAGGCAAGGTGGTTTCCATTTCAACATCTGGTTAGATTATCTAATCTGGCTGTAGGCTCATCATTGGGAGAAAGCCCCAGCCTCATCTGAATTGTAGATGTAGCATAAATGTGTTGTGGATAATCATGCAACACAGCACACATCAAATCCCACCTGACCTTATCTTTGTCATTCTCCTCCCATTTCACCCTTTCTTCCTCTTGCTCATCACCATAAACTGGGTGCACATAAATGGTACATAATTCATGGGTAAAGGGTGCGAGGAAAGAGTAGCAAACAGTATTTTCTTTCCACCCCCCAGTCTCAGCCTCTGTGTACCCTGAAGGTATTATTTTGTCTTTGGATGTTTGTTTTCTGTTGAATTGCTGCTTTTGTGATGCACTGACACACTGTGACTCAGTGTGACTCAAGAGAAGGGCACACGTTTCTCAAAATCATACCCGTGGAGCAGACACTTAAATGTCTCGATTTGACTCATCAGGGGTCCGGAGCTCTGCCAGGATGGCAGCACAAGCAGCGCAAACTTATTAACAAACTGCACTCTTATTGACATCCACAAAGGGTATGTGCACCTCTGTCGTACAGTACCTGGGCAGACTGAAGTGAAACCATAGACATACTGTATTAGAAACTGCTGAGTTATTTTGGCAGACAGGACATAGGACCACATGGCCTGGTTTGTGTGCCCAGTGTTCCTGATCACATGGAGCAGGACGGGGGGATCATATCTCTGGGTGATGTAATCACACTAATAAAGCAACCTCCCGATGTGTGATAGTGGCACTCATTCCTATCCTCTGTGTCTGCTCCAACTGGACCCTGGAGAGAATATTCCTAGTGTGTCTGTGTGTGTGATTGTGTGTTTGTATGTCTATGTGATACTTGGAAGGAGCTGGGAGTAGCTGTGGTGAGGCCAGTCGACCATTCAGTCTGGCTTTTGTTGACCAACTGCTATGTGAGTTTTGCAGAGGGCTGCTTAGGGGGCCACGCTGTAGTCATGCCTACATGACTCACAGTATGTTATCTGTCTATCAGCCTAGCCAAGTGTGCAATCCTGTATAACTGCTTCATGGTGTTCAAAACTGTTTCGGGGCAGGATTTTACACTCAGTGATTGATATTATCAGCCTTCATTCACTGCCATTTTCAGTAGATATTTCTCCCTGTGTATCTCAAAGCATAACAACAGCAACTTGGCAATGTTTTTATGTGTGACCTATAATCACTTCAAGATGCTGTATCTACATTTAGGACACACTTATCTGGCCTACAGCGGGCTCACTTTGTCGATTTGATGCGCTTTCAATGGGCTGATGCAGTTTTCAGTAAGACTACAAACAAGCTGTAGATTTCCTGGAAGCCCCCCTCTGAACTCTAAAATCTGCCTGTTCCCGAACTTTGAGTGTTCTCTCTGTGATTGTTGGTCATTTTCAGTCTGGATAGCGCTTTCTCCGAGTCCAGATGACGTGAGCGTCACTGGGCTGAACCGTTCCATGTGTGCAGAGCACATGCTTCTCAAAATAACCTCAGGCTGTTTCACCAGCACACACATCTGTATCACGAGTCAGAAAGTGGCTCACTTCACAATCCTGTTTACTGGGCATTCTACAGCTGGGGTTAGTTCCTAACCTGCTACAAAATAGCTCTGCTGATTTGCTTAATGATTGTTTAAATAGCAAGATAGCACACACTGTAGAGGCTGCTATGTTAAATCTTTTCATATATGCACATATTTATGCACATGTTCTGATTGCAATAAAATGTCCCTTTAGGGCCTTTTCAGGGTACTTTTGCAGGGAACAGTGCCTAGTCTGTAGAAGATACCTCTGAGCAGCCCTAAAAAGCTGGGGGGCATAGCCAGATGCTGATTGGTTAGACACATAATAAGCAAAACTACCCTGTAGCTGAAGATGTTGCAAAATAATTTTACTAAATAAAAGGCTTAAAGCAGCAATAAGAAGCAATTACTGCCTCTACCTAGCACCTGTCCAGAGTTTCTGCAGTGGAAGCCCAGCTTTTTATTAGTGTGTTTATTAAAATGCATCGCATGCTATTATTATTATTTTTATCCCGCAATATTGTCACTTCTAAATTTTAAGATAATGTAATACTTATGCTTTTCATGTAAAAATTTCACATGTTAAAATTATGTTAAAACGCAGAGAGGATTTTAGATTTTGCTTAAGCTACTTTTAAAGCAGTGATATTCATCTGTCATCTTGGTTATTCTATAACTTCTGTTTTTCTAAATTAGAAAAATATATTAAAACCCAAGTTTAAAACACTCAGCAGGATGTATGACCTCACAGGTTTGGTATCCTTCCTTAAACTCTCTTCTACAAAATTCAAAGAGATTTGTAATGCTTGACCTCCCTACGAGTGTATGGAGTTAAAGATGTATTGTAGTGTCACAAAAGATAGATGTCTAACCGTTGTGCAGCTGAAACACATGTTTGTCTGAGACTGTTATGTACCTGTCATCTCAGGAAGCGTCTGCTTTGTGCGAAAGCTGCAACAGTTTTGTCTGCTGGCCTGGTGTATGAATCAGGGGCACGGCAGCATTACCTGGAGAAGTCAAACATGTTAACCAACTTGTTCTGCCGCTTTCCAAACAATGCACGTGCATTCCCGTTAAATATATTGGTTACAACTGCTACCACAACCGCACTCGCACAGACATTAGCTTAAAAGCATGTCAGGTCTGCTTGATGGTGAGAGAGCCCACAGGCAATGTTTGATGTCTCCCTCCCTGGTGCTCGCTCAGCTCGTACGTTTTTGACTTTGATGTGGTTTTGACTAAGTTGTCAAAAAGGAGCACTGAGTTTTCTCTCCCCTCCTCCTTGCATGTCAAATCATGTGATATTTGTGGGAGAAAACTGCCTCTAGAGTATGCTTTAGAGCATGGAATGTAAGCAGATACATCCTGCCTTGTTTTCTGAGCAATAAACAAAATATAACATGTATTAGTAGTGGTGCACAAAATGTAATTATATAGGAAGTGCAGTGTTTGTATGAATCCGCATCTAATGGCTGCTGTTTGTTTGGAAATACATTACACCAGGTACAGTAATAGACAGTGTCCGAGTTCTTCCCCCGTTTATGACTTGATGCGTGAGTCACAGGTGCTGCTGTCCCCTTCCCATGATACCTCCTTGGTTTTGTGATGCAGTGGCAGCCATGACGATGAAGTTAGTTGTGATGTAATGCTGCATGCAGCAGCGGCAGTGCTATTTCAGGTCTACCTCTAAGCCTTCAGGGCTTCCATTTGCCAGAATGCCAGCCTGCCCTTCTCTCAGTCAGCACCTCGTCTGTCATGAGCATGACAGCCATACATGAACTGGTATTCACAGAATTTACTAGAAACCTCAGGTGTACCGCTTTGGAAAAAAGCTGTAAATTAAAAACGTGTTTGCCGGAGTTGTTTTCAGAGTTACTTGGCTGAACTCAACATAACAGAAATGAAAACTTTAAATGTCAGATTGATAGTTACAGGGTGTTTTTTGGCTTCCTAGCTTGTGTTGTCACTGACACAGCGTCTGAGGCTGGTTAACCTCAGGGCAAAGCTCACTTCCAGGGCGGTGGGAATGGTTTGCTCTTTCTCCCAGAAGGCCAGTGCTTGGAGACAAGCAGCAATGGCTCCTTGGCCTTTAATCTTCCTCTTAAGAGTGTGAAGAGCTCTTAAAGGGTGTGTCTGTGTATAAACCAATAAATATGCAGTATTTACCTGATGTCTCGAGACATCAGGGGGTATGTTGCAACTGGGAAGTTTTCCTGGCTGAAATCTGTTGACTATTTAAAAGCTTACACAGGGTTCAGTTACTGCAGTGCAACGTGATAGTGAACTTGTGGGAAACCAACCAATACAGTTGCTCCTTGTTGGAAATGATGAATGCTTTTATTGTCTCAATCAGTTTGTTTGTCACTGGTTACAAAATGTAGTTTTTGTGAACACTTTTCTTATTGTCAGTTTGCACCGTTCGCTCCTTATGCAGTTCTTTTTTTGGACAGAAAACTTAGTTGTCAATTTTGGGTCATTCAAACTGACACTGGAAAAAACTATGATTAGATTAATGTGCTCTACAAAGCCACCGCAGGTGGGGTGTTGACAGCCAGGGGAAAAATATGAATTGAAACTAAGTTGAATGAACATAATAGCTTTACAGAAGCTAAACAAATAAAGGCAGGTTGGATCCTTTGGTAATGTTAATGATTGATAAAATCTTGTAAGGTGTGGCACGTGAACTCTTTTTTTTTTTTTTTTGGCTTCTGAAGTAGGGCCTTCTGGATAAGATTTGAGAAACCTGTGGGTTAACCAAACCAAAATATAATCTCCTTGTCACCACGATAGAATGATCCGGAAACTAAAAGCAAACAGATTGTTAGATAGCTAACTAACGTTTGCTAAAGACCTTATATTGCCTTATTGATACATCCAGGTTGAAAGTACATCAAACTGCTTTCATCCTCCAGCAGCAGGAAGGATTCACCACAAGATAATGTCCAATTTCTTTTGCTTCCTTTTTCAGCTAATTGAAATACTGCAATTTAGAAGTTAGAAATGGGTGTGTACAGTGTTTTAGGTAACTAAAATAACCTAATTAGGGCTACAAAACACATTTCAAACACATCAGCCGTGAGGACGGTTGATTCATAATGCAGCTGGGATGTCATGACTGTGAGTCAGCAGCATGACATGGGTATTCTAATACATATTCTTAACGTATTACATCTTGCATATGAGAAATACACCCACGCATTTTGGCCTAAATTTAAATGTAATACCGAAACTAGTAAAAACTAAACTAAGACATTTTTTAACAGTAAAAACTGAAATGAAACAGGAAATTAAGTGAAAGCGAACTGGATCGGAAACAAAAATTTCAATCAATGAATATCTCTTACAAATGTCCAATATCTACTTGTGTATTGATTCAAATAAAAAAGGATCAGAGCATAATGCCAAAGAGGCAGGTACGCTCCAGTTTAACAATGTAAACTCTTTAGTTGCTCAGAAAAGGATAAACTCTTTAATAAATAATAACTTTTCCTTTTTTTTTTTGAATGAAGTCTCTTCACAGAAGCTTTAAAATTACATCCCCCTTTTTAGTTGTTGTTAGTCCACATTGCTGCACAGACTGCAGGACTGCATAGTGTCTGTTTACTTTTCCCCAGCTTTTTGTCAGGCCAGAGGGTCGGCCTGACTAGGAACACCCTGACTGATATAGTATCTCAGCACTATTACAGCAGCAATGAGAGTGCTGTTTTAAATAGGAAGCCTTCCCCCGGCCCACTCCCCTCCTAACCCTCTATCTTTGGCACTGCTGGTTGTCATACCCAGAGGCTGTGAATCCTCATTGTGCACCAGACTGCTAAACTCAAGTTCCCTGAATTGAAGTGCAAGCACACAGTTATATCTGGACAGTTTCAGCGCAGTCCCACCAACATCACATACCATGCACCAAACTCACTCCAGCAGCTTTCCCAGAAATGAGGGTGTGTTTTGGACTCCCGTGACTTGTCTTTTTACTGCCTTTTTTTGGAAGAGGTGGATCACAGCCGTAGAAATGCTCTTTTCTTTGGAATGAGACTGAACCCTTGAAAGACCAATGCTGAGTAGTGTCCAAAATGTGCCAGTCATGCATCTCTTTAAATATTAAATATAGATGTTTAATACAAACAGATTTTAAGTAACTGCTTGGAAGATTTTGTGTGTTTTGTGAATAATGTGGCTTTAACCCAGGCATAATTTGCACATTTAAAAGTACCTGATTCTGTAACTCTTAACTTTCCCTTTCTCCTTCCTCTGCTTCTTGTTACACCGGTGCCAACTTTTCCTCCCATTTGCCAGCCGACAGAGCTTGTAATTCAGTGTGCCAAGGAAAATGATGTAAAGCCTGTCTTTTATGGTTCCCAGCTGATCACGCCCAGTTATAGTGAAAGGCATCAGTCTGCAAGCCTAATATGTGGTGAAGCATATTCGCTTAGAAAAAGGCAAAAACGAACATTAACAATTATGCAAAAAAGAAGTTGTTTTTTTTTCTTGAACTGACCCGAGTTTGTGCCCTCTCGTTTTATTTTCAGTTCTCTCATCTTTTCCCACTTAGACATTCTGTCTCCTCACTGATGCCTCGTTTCCTGACGGTTTGTCACTTCTCCATCACAGTAGTTGTCTTGGTTTTCAGACCACAAACAAAACTTGGAGCCGTCCTTATGTGCGTGCTCTCTGACCTGGAGGGAAAAACTGATTTCAGTTCCATAGACAAAGAAACTGTGTTCTCTTTAGTTACATGAAGAGTAAGGAGGCCTTCCCCTCACTGGGCCTGTGACTGTCCCAGAGGACCTGCCCCAGCCTTCCCAGTTTTCCTGTGCTTTTGTCCAGAGTTTTCCACAGATCTGGTGGCCCAGCTGCACGCCTTTATTCTTGCTCTTTCCTCCCCCTTCATCCTTGCTTTTACATCTCCCTGATCACAGCTCAGAGATTGTGGGTTCACTTATGGGTGATCCCCCCTGCATCTCTCTGCGTGTTCACAAAGTAACATATTTTAATTTTACTGTCTTTAAATATTTAAATAAATGTGAAAATATTTTTAAAAAAATTATTTTCATCTTTTCCGTGAAAACTAGTCATTGAAATGCCTTAAAATGACACCACCTAATAACAGCTTTGACACATAGACCCAGCTGTCACCTGACTTTCTTTTTTCCTCAGTCGTTGCTCCCCAATCTACACTCTTCACAGCCTCTGCCAAAATGCCATGTGACTCATATTGGTGTCTCAGCACAGTTGGCCTCACAGATTTCTCCTGAGTGGGTTGAATATCTCAAAGACTAGATCAGAAGCAGACTGTTTATCGTTAATTTTATTCCTTTTTCGCACAATTGTTCAAACAAATGTTGATTACGCGCGACTGATTTGTGTGTTCCTCCCAGCAGTGAGAACTGGCTGTGAATAAGCACTTATCTGTTGGTCGGATCACTTCGCCGTCCATACGTTACGGCCAACCAAACAAACACTGTTTCTCCAGCTTTTCCTTTCATCCACATATTTTCCCATGTGACATTCGAAGGGGACTTAAATGTGGAAGCTTTATTTGAAAAATATAGCTGTTGTACGTGAAACCGAAAAGGCTGGCTCTCTCTCCAATACACAGGCTTCTGCTGCCGTTTTCTCCAGGAAGAAATGAAATCTCATCTTTATAGAATCAAGCTTCTTCTATCATCCCAAACAGAGGCTCTATTACAAGAACACTGAATCTGTTTTGCTGCAGAAGAATTGGTTTCATATTCCCCATAATTCAGGCCTTTTTTCAGCACCTGCATGCACAGCTATATGCTTTCACACGCATGCCTACAATCCACTGCTCCTATGTAGCTATACTGTGTATTTTCACAGCCTCCAGTGGTGATAATCAATGCAGCCAGTCAATAAGCAGTACTCTGTTTAAGGTCTGCAAATCTCTCAAAGAGGCATTTCCTGAAATTGGATGTGAAGGTTGAGTTCATATGAGGCTTTTTAGTAATTACAGCAAGTGTGGGAAATGAAATGATTAAAGATGGAAAGAGTGAAAACCTTGATTGTACCTTTGTGAGATGGTCGAGTCCATCAGGCGCTGAATGAAATTAGCAGCCGAGTAGAGGGTGACTCATATTTAAGAGAATAACTCGTCATTTAGATCTTCTGGTGTTAGACTGAGCGATTAAAATCCTGTGTTTGGGATTAATAAGTGTGAGCTGTTCTTAACATTTGTTTTCTGTTTGTGTCTTTTATAAACACTTGTTGGGTTTTATCTCACAGCTTTTTATCTTACATCCTTGAAATGGATGCTGCTGTTTGCCTAATAACATAGATTCTCTTTAGTGTGCTCGTAGAAGAAGGCGGCTCGGTTTGCTCATTTTTGATTAAAAATGAATACTTAATGCTTTAAGTTTTTATTCACGAGTTATTACAACTATAATCAAGACTTAAATGATTTTGATTGTGTGTTTCTCAAAAGTTCTTCTTCATCGCTGTGCGAATTAGTTTACTCTACAGTGCCAGTTTCAGAATTAATTTTTTTTCTCTCCTTTATCCTTTTTTAAACTCTTCTAAACAACCATCTCCACTTTGGAAGCTCAGTGTCACAGCATCTATTCTCTCCTCTGCTTGAAACCATGCTACAGGCCGCGTGTTATCTGCTCTCTTCAATAGGCATGTCAGCTTTGATGTCACACTACACAGATCTCGCTCTGCGGCCAGAGTGGGCGGCGACCCTGACTCAGACCAGACCAATTATTTTTGGCGGACGGTGACGTTCTCTTTTACAGTGGACAGCAGTGTGGATGTGTTCCTGTGCATGTGAGCAAATGTATGTTGTTTCCGTGGTCGTGTGGACCGGACACAGAGAACGCACCCAGTTTGCGGTGTGTTTCCTGCCTTCATTTTCACCTCGCCCCCTTCTCTGTTCTGCATTTCCTTCCTTCCAGCAGTCCTCATTAAAACTAGCAGTAACCTGACCTCTGTGGTCGTGCTCGTGGTTTCTCACAGAGGATGTGAGACAAGATGACAAAGCTAATGGCTGCCCTTTGTGAAGTATTTTTAATCATGTTGATTAGAACACAAGATAAACCTAAACACACACTGGAGGATGATGCATTACAGCCTAGTTTGTTTTTAATGTTTTATATTTTTTAAACTGTTAACATAACTGTGGTCTATCCACATGTCTAACTTTTGCTGTGTTTGAGTTTAGCACAGACGCTGCTACTAGCACCTGAACATTTTTAGAAAAGACTGTTAGAAAAGGCTAAGGATGCTTATTTAAAGCAAAACTCATAATCACATTTATTTTGGTAAACACTGAGACCTTTCCAACATGATTATCATAACAAAAAAATATCATTTTTCTAACTTGTTTCTCATGATACATCTTGAAACCAAAAGGCTTTCCTGTTGACCAAAACCTTTTTTTCTCGTCTTGGCTCAAGCTGAACTGAAACTGCCACAGTGGTACGGCCAGACAGTTTGGGTTCAAAGGAAGGAGAGAAACCAGAGTAAGCTGCGTTTATAACTAAAGAGAACGCAGCACAGCTGTTTAAGCCAAAATTGTAATAGAACATTAATTCAGATTAGTTACACAGGCTTACTGCTGACACGGTTTAGTTTGAAAATGTCACAACTGTGTTTTAGTCCAATCTGCAGCCTGTATATAGAAGACAGCCAGTTGTTGGTGAACTCCAGCAGTGCAGCGTCGAGCTTAGCGTTATCATTGTGGTAGTCTTAGTGTTTTAAACCCGGACGTGACAAGTTAGGGGTGAGGGTAAGGTGTGAGCGAGAAACCAAGAGACACTTCAAGCTCATTTTAGAAACTACGCGTCAGTCAGAAAGTGGGGTTGCTCTAAAGCCTCCTTTGCTGTCTTATTTGACTATACAGTTTTCGGTCGTTTATCGCAGGTGTTACATTTTAAAAATGACCCGCGATAGGTGAAATCAACGAAGTAGCAAACTTTATTTTTTACAATTATTACAGCTGTTTTAAGGCTGTAAAACCTCTCACAACACACTTTATACACTTTTCTCAGACAGGCATCGACATTTTCACACGTGTCTCTCTTTATTAAACACTCTCAAAGTTCAAACCGTTGTAGAAAAATAAGTCCAGTATTATAGAATGAAATCAAAGATCAAACCCTGTTTTCAGGTCCAGAACATGAGGGTAGAGCAACATTAATGAATCAATGGTACAGAAGTAGAGGAAGCAAGAAGAATGAGTTGAGTAAAGTTTGACTTATCTGACTGTTTGGTTTCGCTTAATGCGCCTTATAGTCCTTTGACGTCGACACTGTTGTGTTTGTTGTCTTCTGCTAGCGAAGATTTGTGTAAATTTGACAAGCTGAACGCATTCTGTACTGTACAGGAGACACGGCACGAGATTGATTGAAAATGGGCTACACCCGATCAGGACGCAGAACACAATCCGCTGTTAAAAAGAAAAAAAAATTGCACCCTCAAAAAATCCGTGAAACAGCGAGGCTGCGAAAAGTGAGCTGCGATATAGCAAGGGACCACTGTAATGGAGACATAATTTACAAAATAGAAATGAAAGTCTTTACTGGTGTCACAGATCAAGAGAGCTGGGGCTATATTCCATTTAACCAAACTTCTTTGGTTATAAGGAATCGAGAATGGAGGTTTAACTTTTCAGACCTCAAATGTTTTTTTTCCCTTTTTCTGGCTTCATCCGTCTCATGTGGCTACTCCCACTTTCCCATTGTTATGCCTTTTCCCAGCAATGGATAATTTTCTTGCTGTTGCTCAAACATGTTGTCATATTTACTTTGCAGCCCCCAATCCCAGTTTTAGCTGCACATACGTTTCTTTCAGTAACAGTTCTTCCTCATTTTTGGCCTGAGCAAAGAAATCTTTGGTATTTCTGGCTATTGCTCTACACAAGCTCCGTCCACTTCCTGTTTACACTGATACCTGCCCTGTGTACATAAACGGTCATGTGATATGTGATGATTTATGATGAATATGATGATGAATAAATAAATCTAGAACTGCCAAATAAACATTATAGGCAAACAGCTGTGCTAAAAGGTTTGAAGATGGTTTTCTATGTGAAACAGTGTTTTAGGTTGAAAATGTATTGGTGCACATACACTTTTATACCATATGCATACCACCTTAACGTCGCTAACTCATCTTGTGCGTCACCCTCAGTAATTATCTCAGCTGGGAATTTGCTTACTGCACCATTTCCATTGATGAAGCAATGAAAACTTAAGCCCGCTGTCGCTTTTTTTGACTGTGATCGGCCTGCACAATGACCCTTGTTCAGCCCAGTCCACATCAGCCCATACAATGAAGTCTTTTGTAGGGTTGATTCAGTCTGATATCATGCTGGAAACTATTTAGATGAGGATCACATGTTGTTCGGGCATGCCGTTTCTAAGATTCTCCTCTTACTCATTCAAGGGGAGAATGTCAAACCTCCTATAGACAATAAGATGGTTGTATGTAGTCTCAGGACACACCAGGAAGAGATGGTATTCACAAAGAAGACTGACTTACTTCCCTTTGTTGTGTAAAAAGACTTCTCGTTTTTAAGCTGTTCGCTTAACGTGCTGTCAAACTGTGGGAGGTTTAATGAAAATACAACCCTGTCAGAAAGTCTGATGTGCATGCTATTGATCTTCTGATTATGACATGTAACACAAATAGAGATCTTTGACATTTACATTATTTTGATCTGGTTTAACGGCCCTTGTTTAATTTGGATGCCAAAATATTTTCATAGTTTGGAATTGCCTTTCAGATTTATGAGACTGCAATTGCCTGTAAAATTGCTCCCTGAATACCATTTGATTCATTTCATTATTACTTTATGCCATTGCCTTTCACGGCTTTTCTCAGAATATGCTGTAATGTTTAATATTCTGGCTTAATATCTAAAACATCTTCCTGAGATCAGGTCGTCTCCTCGAAGGTATGAGAGCCTTGTTGAATTTCATTAAGTGCTCTCGACATGCATTTTGTGGGTACTTGCATGTGCTCTCTTATACGCCACACAGTGCAGAGTTGTACATCGGGACTTAGCTGCTGCTGAATTTTCCCACACTGTCGCAGACAGGCTGCAGCTAGAGATTCAGCACTTTGATGATAAGCTTCTACAGCAAACAAATGCAGCAGGTTTCAGGTCTGGCAGCTGGAGTCCAAGCCTAAAACTAACTGCTTATCAACTACTTAATCCCAAAGTGGTGAAGGCCATTTCACGGTCAAATGATTCAACAGGGTGGTACCTTATCTAACTGAAGAGACAGAGACTATGCACACAACTCTCTTGTTATTATGTGAAACTCTATCTAGTTGTCTTGGCATGTGTAGTGTGTATAACCCACGGTGAGGGAGTTTTTACTGTCTGCTGCTTCCTGAAGATTACAGACACAAACAGCCCACGACTGAGACGTTATACAGATTTATCAAATGAGCTTTATTTTCCCTCCTTGTTCCACTAAAGTGAAGACAGGCCTTATCTATCTATTCTTAACAACACCGAGAATGGCGACGCTACAGCTTAACTTTCCACGACCACATGCAGCCACCTGTATATGCCCAGCGGCTCCAGTAGGAGGTATGTTGTAAATAATTTACCTGTGCAGAATGACTGAATAATTCAAGAGCTGAATTAGACACACGTGTTGTTGCATATGTGACCAAAGTGTCTGCAAAAAGGAAGCAAGCTTTGGCTTGAGTAGAATTCATATCCAGGTGGATGCTATTTTGTTTATAAACACATTAAGATTAAAGGAATATGATATCTTGGTTTCATTGTAGTGTAACATGTGTCAGCACTCCTTTGCATTGATTTCCTGTTGCAGGATATTACTGCGCGGTGAAGGGCGGGGACCTGTGCTGATAAAATAGTAGAGTACAATTTTCTAGCTCCTGGGCAATATATAAGGCTTTGTGACGGAAGGGAAGTGGGTGCAGGTTGTTTGATGGCGAATACAGATAGAACTTCTGGTGCCCGTTTCTTTTTACAGGGATAAACATCTAGTTCCTTATAGATAACTTGATGTGCTTTTTCACAGTTTGCTTTTTGTCAGAAACCAGCTTGCCGCCTGGTGATCTGAAGCAGGATGTTTTTTTTATTTATTTATTTTTGTCTAGACGTACATTTGCAATCGACTTCCATAAATACACCACATGCACACAGCCTGCTGTTAGGAGGCCATTTATACTTTTGTACGCTATTCATATCTTTGGCTCGTGATCCTGTCATAAAGTAAACACTGGTGGGAGAGCCTAGCGTTGGATGCCATACAAATCTGACACTTGATACTGAAGCCACAGCAACTAAAAGGTAAAATCTGCTATGTTAAAAAAAATTATAAATCTAAAAGCCCGAGCTGAGATATTTGGAAAAAAACAAACAAGACAACGCCTGAGCTTTTCCACCCTTCTCGGCTGGGCATATCATCCATGCCCACCATCTACCTTGCCAGTCGCAGCAGGCTCGCCCGCCCACTATGCCTGCGCCTCAGCTAGCTGTGACACTTGATCTAAGGGTCAGCTGCGTCGGATATTTCTGCTGCCTCTGTGTGTATTTTTTTTAATGTCGTAAGGGCTGGTTCGCTGTGACAGGCTGTCACATGTCACTAGGGTCAATTCGGATGACTGCAGCTTTTGCTGGCGCTCAGTTGCGCTTGACTCTCATGCCCGTGGCAGTGATTTGCAGAGTATTTTCTTTCCTGTAAAATATGCATAATAATCAGTGGAAATAGAGAGTGGCTTCAAAGTCTGGACCACACAGCTTAATTTTGTTTTCCCACTGCTCTCATACTCGCAAGAGTGGCCAGAAAAGAAGTGACACATTAGTGGCATGTTCTAATTACTCCCTTGGTTATATCATAACTTGTAACTCTATCATCAAATCAACTTCCACAACTGGTGAAGTCACCTGGCAGTAATGTCCGCCGTGCAGTATACCACGTCTATTTTTAGCGCCTGTTTTCTCTTCTCCACGCCCGAATGAAATATCAGTTGCTTTGTAGTTTTGTCAGCTTCTTAATTCATCCCAGTTGGAGGCACAATGTGCTATATAAAGATCAAAAGCCACCTTCTACAATTAATGCGCAGATGGGTCTTAGATGCATGCAGGAACTACACAAGACACAAGCCTGCAGTGTTATTTTGTGCAAACAAATTATATTTAGATCATCTGTCAGTGTGAGATACCTCCACCCATTTTCCTTGAATGACTGTATAGCCATGAGTTTCTACTCATCATTACGAAATTCCCTTTGGGGAGCTTCTGTCAACTGCATATTGAGACTGATTTAAGAGTGTTTCAGCTCTAGATAACATTTAATTTGAAGACTTTTTCTCTTTTTTTGTGCTGTGTATTTATGCTACAAAGAGCCTTTTATGAATAGTGTTTCTGGTTACACTGGTAAAAGAATAACTAAGTGAGAGTGACTGCTTGATTAATGCGGTTTCCCTCCATTGTTTCCAGTGTTAAGTCTTGCCTCCAGCAAGGAGAGAAAAATGAGAAACAATGGATAGTAGGAGCATTTATAGAGAATGACTAACTGTTAGAGAATGGGGGAGTGAAACTAATATAACCTGTTTGTTCATTGTGTCCCTAACCTGTTAGTCTGTCTGGAATCTGCATAGATTACATACAAATGTCAAGAAATCCATCAAGCAAGAATGTTTAGGTAATGCATGAGTGCTAATTTAAAGCTTGGCTTTAGTGAGAAAACGACCACAGGAACCGCATGCAGGAATTAAAATGAAAACGAAACCAAAATAAAGAGTATTGACGGAGGAATGAAAGCTCGAGGCCAGGAAGCACTGGTGCTTTCATGAATCAGGTATCTTGATTTTTCACTCCTCAGATTAACCAGGTCATCCATCCTTCCTATCCAGTCTTTCTTCCTTTCCGACATAAACCTTGGATGTACAAGCCATGCTGGGAACAAGTAGGACCCTACTTGGCCAGCCACCTTAGGTTCTGTCAGCCTCAGTGACACAGCTCTCTCAGCCACCCGAAGTGTGGTTGCAGCCAGTCTGCCTCCTGTAGAGCAGCACATAGCAGCAGAGCACACACAGTACCCGGAAACCAGCCAGCTCCTGTCCATAATTGTTAGACTTCATGTGGTTTTTGGCGCTGCCATTTTAGCTTGGCTTAATTTCTACCAGAGCTCTTGTGGAATGTGGGTATGGCATTGACTGAGATTATAAACGACCCCGGATGGAGAAGATTCCAAGACTGTACAAATGCGTCTCTAGGCTAATTATCTCAGAAATGTTTGATTCGTTAATTTGATATAAAACAACTGATATAGTAGAGTTTCATACCCTTGGTAAATACCTAGATAAGTCATTTGTACCGGAAAAAAATGTTGTTGTAATGTTAATGGTGATGAAAATGTAATGTAAGCGACTGACTGAGAGCCTTAGATTGTGAAGCAGGCATGTGTGGAAAAGGCAATGTCTCTGATATAAAGGAGGTCACAGCCAGATTACTATTTTATTTATGAGAGGCATGTAAAACACAAGGGCTATACGCTTATCCAGGGTGCTTCACATATTTGAGGCATGCAAGCTGCTGGACAAAAACTGATATGTTGCAGAGAAAAATAGCACGGCCTCCGTCTGAGAGAAGCTTTTTCTCTCTCTTGCTCCTGAAAGTGTCCGAGGTAGCACTTAGAGCTTCATCCTCCAGTCTTGTCTTCTATTTGACTTTAAGCCTCACCTGTGACAGCTGGGCCTCTGTTGTCATAAGCTAATGTCTTTATGTGCATGACTGAAGACCATTTCCCAAGTGATTACATTAAATGATGGCATGGAAAACTTCACTGGGCTCGAGTTTGTATGCAGACTATAACGCAGCTTCCCAGACAGAGAATAAGAGCTCTGGTTATGCTTGTCAGCCCCACTCATTATGGCCCATTGGACGTCCCTGCACCTGGAGAGATGTCAGCTTGATCTCTGTGTTTTGTTCGCCTATCTGTCTTCTGCTGCCTAATGTGTCCTGGAGAGGCAGAATGGAAAAACAATCCACGCTTTCGTGGATCTCGTGATTGAGTAGGAAGTGTTAGTTTCTTACAAGGACCAGCTGACGGCAGGGAGCCAGTCTTGGGAGGCTCAGTCCTAATTTATGGATGTGGGTGTTTTCCCTTTCCCGCTTTAGATGTGAATCTTGAAGTCAAAACAAATCGTTTGGAAATTTAAAAAAAAAAAAAAGTAGATTTAATCATGGTGGTTGTGGTATGCACACATCAATCAGCAGTGGGAATGTAAACAGACACTTGAAATTGTTGCCATACACCATGAGAAAAAGAAAAAAAAAAGCACAGTCACCTTCATAGTAGACATTCGGGTGCGTTTTAGCCTTGATTCCCCAAGTGATTGCAGATAACAGTGCAATGTTGAGGAAAGGATAATCCAGCACTCTGAATAAGTGCCAAAGACAGAGTTTAACTCCTCTTCCCCTAAGGATATCTGCTCCTGAAGGACATCCTGCCTGTGATGTCCAGTCTTCCTCAGACAGGGACCAGCCTTGAATCTGACCTTTTCCTTGCAGTGATTTATATTTTTTCACTGTGAAACGTGTGTTGGTGCAACTCAGCAATGACTATACCCACTGTTCCAGCTAAACTCCTCCACAGACACGAGTTGCGGGCCCATGCCAGGTCAGCTGCAATGTTGATTTTTGAGAGAGACGGGAGAGAAAGACAGAAACAGACTTCCAAGGCACTTGGCTTGTCTGTCTGTTAAAAGTTAGAAGTTCACATTGGGATTTGACCAAACGCCCTTGCAGCCCACTGACCAGTAGACTAATGGAAAATTATAACAGTAGCATATGGCTGCATTAATCCTGCCACATCAGGTTATACTGGCATCTCCAGCAAGACTACTTTTATTTGGATTTGGAATGACTGGGACACAGTCCTTGCCATTCTTGCTGTTCCTGCTCTGCGAGATATACACAACATCTCTTTCAGCTGTCAGATTTTCTCTCTGACGTCATTTACATAATCTAAAAAATTGTTTAAATAAAATGAAACTTGTGATTGCTTGTAAATGACAATCACTTATGCAAATACAGATGAGATGAGTGGGACGCAGCAGGCAAGAAAAGAGCCTAAAGCAGGAGGAAGCGTAGCGTTGAAACAATAAGAGTAAATTAGTCTGATTCCACCTAACCCTCCTTTATTTTCTGAAGTCAAAGCACCATCAACACAGCATTCAGGGCAAAATGAGTTAAAGTAGGAGTGGCCTAAGCCAAAGCAATCAAAACAGATTAAGCATAAATCAAAATTAGCTTCTGGGTGCTTCAGTTCAGTCCCAGTTTATGCCTATCTGCAACCCTGAAGCGGATGCTCCCTCCTCCCTCCCTTCGCTGATCTGCTCTATATCAGGAGCCCCGCTGTTTGAACTAATGGCAAAAGTAATTAAATGTTGGATATTCTAGCTCGGGGCAAGAGAGATGGCTGTTGTTGCAACAGTGAGTGTGTGACTGGTGTCACACTTGTATTGTTAGTGGCTGGGCAATGACAAAGATGAAGACAGTGATTGTTCTTCTGTGGATTTACATGTAGATTAAACAGATTAAACATAAGTGAAGTCACCGGAGGCCAAATATATGGGATAAAGTTGAGAATAATAAAAAAGTAAATACATTTTGCATGCTGTCATCGCTCTACTCATCAATCCATTTGACTCATCACCAGTCGGCTTTAGTCCAGTCTGCGGTGATAATCTGGTATCAGGAAGTGTCACTCAAGGTCAAACAGCAGTTGGGATAAATACCTAATAGGTGCATGAGTCCAAAATGTTCCACAGGGAGAGTGAATGACAGATAAACCCCCAGTGTAACACCCTTAAGTGTATGCTATTGTATTATAAAGATCCCATCTAGATTTTCTGCTTCAAGTAGCACTTTCACAGCATTGCAGTGGGAGAAATGTCAGCATGTAACACAGCAATTATACCGGTGCCCTTTTATGAGCTTGCAAATTAAGAAATATCTGTCAGGAAGAGGTCAGCCATGTTTAAATGTTAACACACTGGCGATGACCCTGCTGGCCTCGTTGTGAGGCTTTCCTTCCAGCTCTGCTGAGATCCACTGACAACACTTCCCATCATCACTTGGGCTTGAAACAGAAGCCTGTGGTGCATTAAACTGGCAATGTGGAGCAGATGTGGTCACTAGAAGGCGTGGACATTTTTTTTAAGACGCTTGAACTGTAAAAAGAGAAGTGAGGACGTGACCCAGTGTGGCTGATGAAAGCTTGAGTCAAAACCCCTGATTTCATTTAAAAAGATTGCCATTGTGGGAACAGTCATGTGAGGCATTTTAACTTCATGAGAAGCCCAATCAGAGCTTGCACAAGGACAGGGAAGGGACTTATCAGATTTATTTGGGGTTTTTTTAACCGCTCTATAGTTTCACAAGTTCACACGTTTCCACTTTAAAGAAAGGCAGTCAGTTATTTTGTTCATTCCTCCAAACTGCTGACTGAACAGCTGATTTAATCAATGATAAATGAGTACAAAAAAATTCATAGGGTAGTGCTTGATCTTTGGAAGTGCCAATGAGTAGAGTAAACGGGGTTAAAGAGTACAGTTTTTCATGGGAATTAGGAAAATAATAGAAAACATACCCAGAGAAGTGAAGTTAGATGATGGGACAATTAAAGGAAAGGCTGGTGATAACAAGGCTGCAGTTACAGACGGGGCTGTCTGATGCTGATGTATACTGTGCGCCTCCTGTGGTCTGCGGGCCTCGTGGTGGGAGCGTATACACAGTCATTAGTCTCTTGTAGAGCTGCTTTTAACCGCAAAGAAGGATTACGTTTGATTTTTAACTGTAGAATTAAGGGATTATGTTGAAACCTGCTAACTTCCTCACTCCGAAAAAGATATTTATTGCTTTACAAAAAAAAGACTTAAGATGATCTGTTTTAAGGAAGGAGTGAGCTGTAGACTATTCTCAGTGGTTTCCACTTTACTGTCTAATAACCAGAACTGTGTGAAACTGTGTGAACGCCCATGCTTGAATCAAATAAGGGGCCTTAGCACCCTCTTGTGAAGCACTTCTGCAACACAAAATCATTGTGATCACCATGTTTACAGCAGAAAACACATGTGCATTGTGGCCCTGTGGTATTTCTGTTAATTGCATTTAATACATTGAGGCTCATTATATTAATGCCATCTGCTCCTTCTCTGTGTGCATAGCTGGCAGGCCTGGGGTGGGACAGAGAACATGGCTGAACCACAGCGGGAAAGCACCAGCAGCCTGCAGAGGAAGAAGCCTCCCTGGCTCAGGCTGGACATTCCCACGACTCAGATGTCACTAGACGAGCCTCCCACATTTGTTCAGGTGCTCTTTCCCTTACTTTTTGTCACTGTTGTCATTTATGTCACGGCATGTGTTAACACTTTTCCAAAAAATCCTCTCCTCTGCAGCCGGTGAAGAGACAGGGTTTTCTGCGCAGTATCAGCATGCCAGTCGAGCCCTATCACCTCCAGTCCCCACCCCGCGATGTCTTTGACACTCGGCGGCCTGTCTTGCAACGCCAGTCATCCATCACTCAGACCATTAAGAGGTAAAACACTTGGTTTTTGATTCACTTGGTTCATCACCCACAATATGCAGGTTTAGGATTAACACTTCAGGAAGCTTTAGAATTTTAACTTTAAGAACTTAACATCTCCTTAGCAGAGTAGCATGCAGTGAAGCTGTAGCCCACGTCTTGTTGGCTATAGTTTGTGACTTTAGTTTACAGATTATGGGATGTCATGCAAAGTTAAATAGTGGATGGTGGGATGTTAAAAAGTAACTTCCCCTCCCTTACTTTTTTCCAAATTTCCTAACTGCTTCCCGTTAACATCTTGATGTCCTCTGCCTGGTAATACCTTCCTAATTTTGGAACTCTAAATGAAAACCTTTACATAACAATCTGCTTTGCTCTCTCCGCATGGCTGCCACAGCGCTATCCAGCTGCACATTTCCTTTTCACTGCCTGTTGTTGTCTTTTCTCTTTTCTTCTCCTTCCCCTTTCTTGTCCCTTCTCGCCACCTCGTGGTCCTGCTCTGCCTGGTCACAGCAGCAGGAGGGTTCACTTTGAGCGGATTAACACAGTGCCCGTTAAGGGGCAGCGGGCTGCACGGCGCAGCACCAGGAAACACCACTCTCTCTCCAGAACTCTGCTCAGGTACGCCAGGATGTGTTTGGTTCAGAATGAGGCTAGAGATCTGTAATTACTGAGTTCACTATTATAATATATGGGCTTGATACTTTTAAAGCAGCCTTAGACATTTGATCGGTATCAGCCCAGCTGACTGAATCGCCCGAGATCCAAATCACAGGAAACCATTTCTCTTTTAGTCACTGGATGTTGCATCCGTGCGTCATGTCATCACCACAAAGACTTCTTTATAAATGAGTCAGAAGGGCATGCAAAACCAAAAGCTCTTATTTTCCTGTTACTGTTACAAACAAATGTTGTAGTAATGGCCAATAATGGCACTGGGGAGGATCGCTCATTTCCCTACACATCTGCCAAACAAATCACAAGATGTATATGTTGTCTTTCAGCAGTGCTCATTAGTGAACCAGCATTTTAAGGATGACATGCCAGATTTGACGGCCCCTTTAGATTACAGAGTATGTTCCTGGGCAGTGACAATGACCAGGCATAATCACGGAAGCCAAGCTGACGCAATAAAAGGCTCTCAACGTCTGTGCTTATCACACAGTCCTATCACCAGCATACACTTTAAGAACTAAGGGTCACACAGATATTACATCGTCCTAAGGAAAGGGTGAGCTTAAGAATACATAAACACCATCAAATTTCCACCTAGCCTTCACTCTGCAGCTGGCAATTAGTGCAGAAACAGCTAGCTGGCCTGAATTTTCCTTTGAAGAATGTTTCCACTTCCACTTCCTGGCCTCGGGGAGCTGTAACATTGTTTGCTCTGGTACTTATTAGGCTTCAACTTAAACAACATGATTGCATGTATATACATCAAGGGTTACCGGAATGTGCCGGCGTGCAGAGTGGGACACAAATAAAACTTAAAAAGCATCCTTATTGTGTGTTTAATGGGATTTGCTGTCTGCTGGTGTCAGTTAAGATTAGGAAAGCTTAGTATGTTGGATTTTATTTGGTGCCTCAAAACTCAACTAGTTCCTAAAAGTGCGTGACTACACTACGCATAAATATTTGGAGTGTGTAAATGTGTGACTTTCCCAGTGTATCTGGACATATGCAGTACATGCCTAGACTTGTTCCCTCTCCTGTGCCCATTACTTATACTATCTAGGGCACCTTTTTTACACCGTGGGAGGTGTTGTCTTATCAGTGCCTTGCATGTTTGCCGACCAACTCCTCTATATATTGCAAGGTTCTCTCACTCTGTCTTTCTTTAGAAAGGTAGGTGAATTTAATATCTCTGCGGGAAATGAAGCTGAAAAGTTGGTGTTTGTGGTTTTAAGGGGAACGGCGGACTGGTTTGGAGTCAGTAAGGACGGAGATGCCACTCAGAGATGGCAGAGGAAAAGTTTGCGCCATTGCAGCCTGCGCTATGGAAAGCTGAAACCACAGGTGATCCGAGAGATGGACCTACCCAGCCAGGACAACATCTCCTTGACCAGCACTGAGACTCCACCTCCTCTCTATGTCCCCTCCTCACAACATGGCATGCAAAAGGTGAAGGGACACTTTGACACTACATGTTTAAAAAAACCAAACTGATCTCTAATTTAGCAGAGGGGACGTGAAAATAACACTGCTCAAAAGACATTACTTTGTAAGTGCAATAAAAACGTATCTAGCAGGTGTCACACTGTTTATTTTGTTTGTGATTGCAATTAAATGTGTAATTTCGATGAAAAAAATTCATCCTGAGAACTTTTTTAAAAACATGTATCTAATATCTGAGGTAAAACGTTCTTGTGGGATCTGCCTAACTTGTTGATCCACTGATCTCCAGATTGTGGACCCACTGGCGCGAGGAAGAGCATTCCGCATGGTGGAGGAGGTGGATGGTTACAGTGTGCCCCAGACCCCCATCACCCCTGGAGCTGCTTCGATTTGCTCCTTCACCAGCTCCCGCTCAGGTCTCAATCGTCTGCCTCGCCGACGTAAGAGGGAGTCTGTGGCAAAGATGAGTTTCAGGGCTGCAGCAGCGCTGGTCAAGGTGGGAGAGAGGGATCCAATAAACAGATTACATTCAAAAACATGCAGTCTTTATAAAAATTAGCATTAATACTGTACAATAAAGAGTAGAACACTTTTGCATGTGGGCTTTATTTGTGCTGGTTCACTGATTTTGATGATATTTCTCAGGGGCGCTCATTACGAGAGAGCACTCTAAGACGGGCTCAAAGACGAAGCTTCACCCCCGCAAGCTTCATGGAGGAAGATGTGGTTGACTTTCCTGATGAATTGGACACATCCTTCTTTGCTAGAGTAAGACGGGACAAATAACAATATTCTTGTTCATGTTTCAAAGCCCCTAATCGCCGTCCTCTTTGTAGGATATTCTGATGCACGAGGAGTTGTCCACATACGCAGACGAAGTCTTTGAGTCACCGTCTGAGGCGGCCGTGAAGGAGGCAGAGCCCAGCAGCAAGAAGGATGAGACGGAGCTGACAGGCAGCGCCCTAGATAAGACGGAGCTGGAAAGAAGTCATCTCATGCTGTGAGTTGCCACGGGGTTTGTCAGTGAGGCTGTGCTGATAATTTTAACATGAATCTTCATTCCTGGAAAGCAATTTTCTCATGAAAAGTGCAAAAGATATGAGTCAGACAGCAGTGTTAGTTTAGACCAGTGTTTCCAAAAATCAAAATATAATAGAGAATATAAAAAGCAATATATAAACTGACAGGCAACCAGTGTATGTTTGTGATTCTGGTTGGCAATGTTGTCTGACATTATCACAAGTTGGAAATTTGTTCTAAAAGACAATGCACTATCTGATGAGGACATACTTCTCCCTTTTATTTCAGACCTCTGGAGCGAGGGTGGCGTAAAGCCAAAGAAGGAACTCCTGGACCACCAAAGGTGCCCTTGCGGCAGGAGGTCGTGAGTGTTCACGGACAGCGGCGTGGGCAGCGCATTGTTGTTCCTGTCAAGAAGCTTTTTGCCCGAGAGAAACGGCCTTATGGCTTGGGCATGGTGGGGAAACTCACAAACCGCACCTACCGCAAGCGCATTGACAGCTACGTCAAGAGACAAATAGAGGATATGGATGACCACAGGTACAAAACATCTCACTAATGAGCAGTTCCCACCCCACAGTGGGTGATGTTGATGGATGTGTAGCTGCTGCTTATTAAACATGTTCTTTGTCTCTTCTAGGCCTTTTTTTACATACTGGATCACCTTTGTCCATTTGCTCATCACTATCTTGGCTGTGTCTATCTATGGTTTTGCACCTCCAGGCTTCTCCCAGCATGAGACGGTTGATTCTGTGAGTCCAGGCTCAGATGGGGGATGTATGTGCATTGATGCCTTGGCAATTTTCATCTTTCAATAATGTGTAACCTTTCTTTTTTTGTGTGTGATAATTCAGGTTTTAAGAAACAAAGGTGTGTATGAAAATGTCAAGTTTGTACAGCAGGAGAACTTTTGGATTGGGCCCAGTTCGGTAAGCTGTCTTTGATTCTGGGTTTTTTGTTGTTTTTTTTTTGTAATTTGTTCTTTTTTTAAATTTTAGAGTTCATGCATAAATATCCGCAAATTATTCAATTTTTTCCTTTATGCCTTTATCCATTCATTTTTAGGAAGCCCTAATCCACTTGGGGGCCAAATACTCTCCATGCATGCGCCAAGACCAGCAAGTGCATGATCTCATCAGGGAAAAGAGGGACATCGAAAGAAACTCTGCCTGCTGTGTGCGCAACGATCGCTCAGGCTGCGTCCAAACCTCAGAGGAGGAATGCTCGGTCGGTAAACAACCCTTTATTTTGGGATCCTTGACATTTGCAGTTCTACATCAAAGAGAAGCCGTGGGCAATGTTGATTTCTTGTTTTCAGAGTACTCTGGCTGTGTGGGTGAAATGGCCGGGGCATCCCAGCACTCCCAAGTTAAATGGTAAAGACAGACAGTACGGTTCAGTGTGCCATCAGGATCCCAGGTAAGGCGCGCTAGTAGTTTCAGTGGTTGAAGCTTGCAGTGTTTATTTAATGATAACGACACTGTACTGCTATACCTTCTGTGCTTCCAGGATATGTCTAGAGCCAGCCTCAGTGTCACCTCATGAATGGCCTGATGACATCACCAAGTGGCCAGTGAGTATGCTGAAATGCCGCTTGGTTTTGAGGCCCAAACAGAAGAAGGATAGATCAGATTGTGATTTTTCTCAAGGGAGTCCAGGATTTAAATCTAGAGCTAGGCCCTCCTGTATGGCGTTTGCATGTTGTCCCTGTGTTTGTGCCGGGTTTCTCGGGGAGCTGGTACCCTCAGCGCTGCAGGGCAACCACCCACTGTTCCACTACTAAGGATCGATTAAATGCATTAAAAGAGTTTTTTAAATCTCACATTTATTGCTGCGACTGGTACATCCTGACACCCTTCTAATATTTATGTTATACCTCAAAACACAGGGATTTAGATGATTTGCAATTTAGTAATGTTATCATCTTTCTTCCTGCTACTTTTATACTATTCTCAGTATAAAAAAAATGCTTGTTTTTGGTGTAGCTGAGTTGTAAAAAAAATAATTTACACTACAGGATTTATCCTGTTTTATTTTAAAATTTTTGCCTTGGATATAACCAGGATAAATTGACTGTTGTTCCCTTTTTCCCTGGCTTTTAGGTTTGTACCAGGTACAACACAGGGAACCATACCAACCTGCCTCATATAGACTGTACCATCACAGGCCGACCCTGCTGCATTGGAACCAAAGGGAGGTGAGGAGAGAAACATTTATTCCAAATAAATTGCACACTGGATGAATAACCACTTGATTCACTTGCTTAACACATGCCGTTTGCTTTCTTCAAGGTGTGAAATTACATCCCGGGAATATTGTGACTTCATGAAGGGCTACTTTCATGAGGAGGCTACTCTTTGCTCTCAAGTAAGCAACTCTGTTTATTACAGAAAAAAGAAAAAAAAACACTTAGTAATGATTAGAAAGATGTGGTTTTTTTTTTTAATGTTTAAGGAAGTGTGTAGGTGTCTGCCTTTCTTTCCAGTTTTTCCATTCCTTGTTTTGGGTTTTCATTATGACTGTGTGATGTTATTATGTCATGACACCGTGTTCTGCCCTTTCTTTAGGTGCACTGCATGGACGATGTGTGTGGACTGTTGCCTTTCCTCAACCCTGAGGTCCCAGATCAGTTTTACAGGCTCTGGCTCTCACTCTTCCTGCATGCTGGGTGAGTCAGTCGCTGGCAGTAGCTGCTCATTCAGTGTTCTACCTGGCAAAAGAATCAAGCACTACTAAAAGTAATAGTTGGAAAGTTTTAACAGGTTTTGTGGTGTTTAGTTATTGTTTCAAGACAACTTCTAACATGAGCTGGATTAAACAAAAAGAAAATAATAATAATAATAACTAATTTCACCAACCAGAGGGACAATTAAGCAGACCTGTTCTTCTTATCAGACAGTGGAAATGGTCCACGTCAGGGTCTGTGTTAGCACCAAGCAGCAAAGACAGAAATGATTAAAAGATCTGAATCAGGCAGGTTTATCTGTCCAAGATGTTTGCCACACACAAGGAAATTAGCTCTTGGTATCAATATGTCCTCGTATCACAACAAATCAAATACAGAGGCATCCTCAACACATATATGAAAGATGAATAGATGGGTAATAGAAGACAACAAAAGGAGGTGAGGACAAATAGTGCCTTTACAGACAATGAATTATATGTGGACGGTTCCTGTTTGTTTATTAAAAAAATACACACTGAATGGGAGTATATGCCAGTTAAGAAGTTTTGAAATAATGTTGGCTAGTTGATTATGTAGGCACCTGAGTACTGCAGGGATGACTTTTTCATTCTTTAAATTATATTATATTTATTGGTTGCTAACTGTGCTCTACACTTTTTGGAATAGTGCAGAAAATAAGATAATATGCATATAATAATAATATCATAAAGTTTCTCATACTTATGTGGGTTTTTGGCACAACAAACTTCACAAATTAATGCATCTTTCATCATTACTGAAGCATAAATGCAGTCACATAAAGTAAGTAATAATATTACCAGTCCAAGTTCCTGTGCTTGGCAAAATGAAGATGAATTTCCAGGAAATCCTCTGTAATATCATAATGCCACTTGTTAGCAAATGGCTTCTCTGGAATACATAAAAATTAAGAATTCGTGGGTAGTTTATTTCCGTTTTGTAAAGTAAACACAAAAAGATTTTAAACTGACATGTGACGTGTTCGTTTACCTTGCAATTGCAAGTGGTCACCCATAGGCGAGAGTGGTGCATGCTCTACATGCAACCGGCAATTTTTACTTATGTGCGACTGAACTGTAAAGCAATTAGTAAATAATAATGTTCCTTAGTTTGCTGAGTAACTAAATATTCCACAATAATGTGTTAGATATAAATACAGTTGCCCAAACTGACATTTTAATATTTGACGTGTCAGATAGTGACAGGAGTGCGTGCTGCATGAATAGGCAGAGAAGTGTCAGGTTTTCTGATTCTTCTTGCTGACGCTTCACTTGTCGTTACCACATTTGACTCCTGCAAATGTTCTTTGGTTTGGCAGCTCTGGGTTCATTACCCTGTTGGTAGCGCATCCTATAACACTGCAGCATTCAGGAATTTCCTTTTTTTGTACATATTTTTCTTTTAAACCAGCACATTTGTGCAATACAAATTCAAGGGAAGCTCTGTTCTCCCCTCCATTGTTAGGGGGGTTTAATTGTTCTCTGTCTTTATTCCTGTTTAAAAGTGTATATATAATAATGTTATTATAATATAATATCATTAGAGAGACAGGGGCAATCTTCTTATCAGATGAACCAGCAGTGCCTCATATGCAGTTGGCTGAAGTTACTCCAGCTGTTTTCCATGTGTTCCACGTATTCATTACTTGCAGTTATTCGCAGTATATATCAGACTGTCAGTTTCTCTTTGGTGTAGTTTAGACCTGTCAGTCAGGCAGCACAAAGAGCTGACCTTAAGAAGAGCAGTGCTTCATCTTTATTCAGTCTCTTATCTCTCTCCTGGGTAATTAAACAAAGTGCCCTCGCTACACGAACTCATTAAGCTTCAGTGAGATGGAGGCTGATTTTGCTGTTGAGCAAAGTCATTCCCACTCGGCTCTTGAGGGGCTTGCCTCTTCAACACAGAGGGATTATCTTCCCAACACGTGCGGCTTTTCACCCACATTCACTCGCACATCACACTCGTCACACATGTGAACTATTTGTCATTGTCTGTCCTCCCAGAATCCTTCACTGCCTGGTGTCGGTGGCTTTCCAGATGACCATCCTGAGGGATCTGGAGAAGCTGGCAGGCTGGTTGCGCATTTCAATCATTTACATACTCAGTGGCATCACTGGCAACTTAGCTTCAGCCATTTTCCTGCCCTACAGAGCAGAGGTGATCACCAGCTAGACACAATACCTTTCACAAAATGACAAGTAATTTTGATCAGATATAAAAGACTGAACAGCTCATTGTGTTTTCTCAAGCCTGTGTCCCTCTCGATGCTGTCTTTGTCTCAGGTGGGTCCAGCTGGCTCGCAGTTTGGGATTCTGGCCTGCCTGTTTGTGGAGCTGTTTCAGAGCTGGCAGATCCTGGCCCAGCCCTGGAGGGCCTTCACCAAGCTGCTGTGTGTGGTGCTCTTCCTCTTTGCCTTTGGGCTGCTGCCCTGGATCGACAATTTTGCCCACATTTGTGGCTTCATCTCTGGCTTCTTCCTGTCCTTCGCCTTCCTACCCTATGTTAGCTTTGGCCGCATGGACCTGTACCGCAAACGCTGCCAGATTATCATCTTCCTGCTGGTGTTTGTTGGACTCTTTTCAGGCCTCGTGGTGCTCTTCTACGTCTACCCAATCAAGTGTGAATGGTGCGAGTTGCTCACCTGCATACCCTTTACAGACAAGTTCTGCGAGAAGTATGACCTCAATGCTCACCTCCACTGAAGTGTGAGCACTGCAGGAAGGCATCAGGTCAAAAGACACGGACTGGCTGGGGGATTGTCTCCCTCTTCTATGTGGACTATGATAATATGCTTGTGTTATTTTACTCAATAAGAATACCCATACCACTCATCATAAGGACTTATTTTCATCATCACTCCTTCACTGTCCAGTGAAACAAAGCTAAGGCACTTGTGAACCTCATCAAAACACCTAGCTGTCCTTCTGCAGAAATGAGAAAAGCCAGCGCTGGAACAATAAAGATTTTTTTCCCCTTTTTTTGTACATTCACCCTCCAGGCAAAAGATTTATTAATATTATTATCCAGGCAACCTCATACAAAAGCAGGGACAAAAATCAGATATTGATACCTTTGGTGCCTTGTTGATAAATGTACCAACTACTGCCATATTTTTGTTACATTATGCTGAGCACTCGAATGTTATCTCTCTTTTTTTTTCGTTTATTGCTTCTCAAGAAGTGATTACTGTTTTGAACACGGTAGTGTTTTAGCTACCTGTCTACTCACATGTATTTGAAAAGAAAAGTAAAAAAAAATCTACAAAATGAAAATGTCTGCCTCTCCTGCTTGAGCACATGATGAAGATTGCTTTAAACTATTTAAACTCATAAGAATTCAAACAAAACCGCAACAAGCTATGGAATTGTATTACAGCTTGGATTTGTATGGTTTATAAAAATAGAATTGTATTTACACTGAGATGTTGTTTACAGTAATTGCCTTCTATAAATAATTAAAAACATTATTAATCTATTGTACAAGTGACAGAAGACTAGATAAATAGATAACTGAGAAAAGCAACAGGTTCATTTTGTTGCTTGAGCACCTAAATCCACTGTTGTTCCCCTCAGGCCTTAACACAGACTTAACTCCATGTTCAGTGGATCAGGGGACGCATTAGGATGCAGAACCCAGGCCAGCTATGTTCATGTCCTCTTTTCTCCTGCTGCAGTATTTTGTGCTTGACAAGAGTCCATGTTAGAAATAAGTGGAGTGGAGAGTGCAGGGTAAGGATTGAAGGACTAGCAGTCGCTGTTCCGCCGCGCGTACGCCTGTCCACATAGAGTGTACTCCATCTCTTGGAAGTGCATGTTAGATACTGTGATGGCTGATGGCCCTATCTCCTTGAAGCCAGCCTTGAGGTAGAAGGGCACGAGGAAATCCTCGCAGATCAGCAGAGCTCGACGGAGGCCTGGCATGCAGCTCACGTACTGCAAGTAGCGCCACAAGATGATGGAGCCCTTTCCCTGCTGGCGACAGTGGCGGTGCACAGACAGCACATGGATGTGCACAGTGGAGCTGTCTGGGACATGCTGAGTCATGGCCTCCTGGAAGACCGTGATTAAATAGAAGTGATGTTATTAAAAAAAAAGAAAGAAAATTAATGAGCCACATAATCACAGTCATTTCACCAAAATCTGGCAATTGTCAAATACCTGTGAAAGCCTCTCCTTGTCCCAGCCAGAGCCAATGATGAAAGCTACCAGCTGTCCCTCTTCAAACCAGCCCAGAGACAGCTCAGGGCACTGACCCAGGAAGTTAAGAACTTCATCCAGGGTAAGTGGACACTCTCCAGACACAGATATAAATGCTGGGGAGGTTTAAAAAAAAAAACATTTAAGAGAGTGCGTCAGTTTGTGGGAGGAATGAAAATGAAAGCATGAAAGAAATATGCTCTCACTAACTCTCACTAAATGGCACTAAGATGAAGTTACACATTAATATGTTTTCCAGTGTCATAGACAAGGTTTCTTATATGAAATGCAACGATCTTGCCTATTGACTTACCTTCTCTTTCAATCTCAAACACACTGATGGCATCCTGTGGTGTGAGGTTCCTGAACTCGCTGGCTGGGAGTGTGTGCCGCCTCTGTTGCAGAGGGCTGTCCGCTCTGACGGGTGTCTTCTGAAAGAAGGGTTTGAAGAACAGTAAGCCACTGACCTGTTGTGTCATGATGCCTCAATACAGCAACAACAGGAGCTTCTGATTATTTCACACAGTTCCTCCTGTGAATCTGTCTCCTTTTTTCCAGCCTTTTTGTACTAGAACTTTTAGTAGCAGTCAGATAAAGTTAAACCCTGCTAACAAAACCTCCCGTGTCCTGCTTTTCCCACAGCTCTGAGTCCAGTCTTAGTCACCTCAGCTGGCAAGATGCTGACCTTCTCGCCTCCCCCACTCTCTCTCCCTCCTCCTCTTTTTTAACTGATCTCTAAGTGGCTGCTTCCAAGTAGGATAGCTGTCTGTGCACGTGCCACCAAAGTCTTTAAATCCTCTAACGTTAAACAGCAGACTTTATTGTTCTTGCTGTATTTTTTATGTGCTTTATACTTTGGATTTGGTTTGCACCGCCACATTAAGAGATTGACAAGTCTGTAGCTGCAGCAGGTCAGTGAGAATTTTTTACTTATTAGTATTCAGAAAACTTTAATCATTCCAACACTGAGATAAACATTTGAATCAACCTCGTGTCAGAGTAGTTACAGAAGTCTTTTTTTAGTTTTTCCCCCAGTGTTAGAATATCTTTTGTAATATCCTGCCAGCACAGATGGAATAACTCAGGCAGATTAATTGTAAAACTGTGAACCTTCAGTATGAAAAAAAGCGTGTTGTTGAGATACTAGTTTTCACGGGCACATGGATATTGGCACATGCACATTTGCATGTCCTCTGGGCTTTGTCTTGTTCAGCGTGGGGATGTGCAGGACATGGTGTGACTGTTGTGGTGATGCTCGTGTTTTTAGAGACCAAGGGCGTCCGGGCTAATTTGACTGAACCGAGTAAGGAGGAGAGATTTTATGCGGATTGCTGTGGGGGTGATTTCATGCCTTAAAGAGATTTAGCACAGGCTAATTAAATGAGAGCGCACTAGCATCAGCTGGCCTTGGGTAAACCTGTTTACACAGACGTGTTTAGCTGTCAGCACAACAGTAGAATTTCAAAGGACACTTTGAGTTCACTCTACAGCAAACCACTTCATGTCATGAAATAAAACCACAGTGATATCACAAATTCTTGTTTATAAGAAATCTTAAGTGGATGTGTATGCATTGCATTCCTAAACTTCTTCATCTAATAAACTTTTTCATTGGATTTTCCTTTGTTAAGACTGAAAAAACGAAAGCCTTATTTCTCTGGCCCCAAGAGTTTTATATTTTATACTGCAGTTATTTGGCTGTACAAATACTTTCTCCAAATGGCCACAACTATTAAAAAAGGAACATTATTATTAAAAGGATTACTGCTTCATACCACTCCTCCCTTTGGCCTTGGACTGTAATGATGTTTTGTAAATCTCCTTTATTCTGTGTTATCTGGACAGCCTGCTAATCACAAATACAAGAACATCTATGTGAGCCGGATCATCAGATGTCAGGCATGTACACGGCCAGAGATTGCGTTACCTTTTCTGACCTGGGAATCTGTCAGTGCTGAATACACTGTTACAGTTAAACAGTGACAAAGTTGACTTTCACTTATTCTGACAAATTTAGAAAAGGAAACGGACCTCTGACTCTCACAGGTGTAAGCATATGAGAGCTGATTAAACTCTGACGTTATGTAATTTAGCCTCGCTGACCCACTGACCAAAGTGTCATAGATCTAATCTCATGTGTGCGTGTGTCTGTGTGTGGATACACACATACTGCACACATGCACATTTTTACAGTGTATTATGTTTTTACAGGCTAGCTTGAAGCGAGCTTGTGTAACCGAATCCTCATTAAACTTTAAACTGGCTTACAGCTGTTGTTGTCTGAGCTGGGCAGCAGCTAATCATGACTGCAGAAAAGCTCTGAGACATTTTGCACCAGACGGGTGGAAAATTCTCACTGAAATGAGCTGTCGTTCATTTATTTATTCTTCTGGGATACATTATATCCATTTATTTAAAGATGAGACTAGACTTCATGTATTAGATGTTCTGGTGATGGATGTAACCTCCTATGTGTGTGATCATACATATATTTGCACATTCATGCATGTGTGCATGCATATGTAGGTTCAGGATAGAGAATTAACTTAGACTTTCTTCACAGTCAATGGTCCCTGTGAAAAATACACTGAAAAATCCCTGAAATGTGATCCAAAGCTACACATTTCCTTGGCCATGTGGCCAGTAGAGAGCAGTGTTCACAGTGACAGAAGACTCCTTATTATCATGTTTATACACAATAAAAGATATAATCCAAAGTAGCAGAGTGCTTAACTGTAATTCTAAAACCCTGTGTCAGGTGCTTGGTCTTCATAATGACAGAAACAGAGTATGCACTTTTAATTTTATTTGATAATAGACATATTTATTGATACTAGACTTGCCAGTATTCTGTTTGCTATTGTGCACGCAGCAAAAAAGAAAAAAAAAAGAAGACAGACTTTGATAGCTTTGAATTTTTCTTTGCTTTTCATCCTTTTACATGACGCAGTGCATAACATAGGAAACTGTGCCATCACTGAACCTTTTTGGGTGTGACCAAGTATTTGTCTACATTTAAAGAACACAGATTTGTATGTTTTTATCAATTTCAGGACCAACATCTTCAGCTGAGGCTTGACAGATTTAATTTATATTGAGTGATGATTGCAAATGTAAGACTCTTTACATCTCTTATGTTCCTCATCCACTACTAAATGTGTGTGCTTTTCTTCACGATGCTTGTAATTACCTTGTAAAACTCTGAATCCTTAAACTTCTGGGCTAATTTCCTACATCTACACAGTAGCAAATGTCACTGTTTTACTGTCCAAAACCTTTACATTTGTCAGCATTAAACTGTAATCTATGAGCTTTACAGCATATTATTGTCTTAATAGAATTGTGTTCTTGTGATGATCAGCAAACAACTTGCAGTTGAAGTAATGATTCTTTCTTTATTGTTATACACATGCTGCTATATACACACACACACAGGAAAAGACAGGTATTGATTTTACAGAGAGCCAAATACCACCTAGTGTGGAGTTATCCTGGATACCAGGTCAATAGTGGTCAGAACAGGAAGGCACAGTGTCAAGTTGAAATGGCACAGAAAAGGAGGGGGTAAAGACAAAATAAGCACGTTACCAAAAGAAAAAAAGAATTCAAAGGAGTCAGAGGTTTAAGCATCTACAAATTCACATGCAAATGCGAGCCCAATTATTAAGATGCATTTACCTTTGCATCTATTGCATCGGATGCCTTCCTTTCAAAAACACAAATGTTACGAGGAGAACCCACCTGAACCTAAACACTAATATTGAATGCATAATCAACACATGGCAATAACATAGTAAATGAACAGTTCAATTGAATATTGCTCGATAACAAGATACGTTTTTCCAGTAGCATGAAGTTTGCGATAGAAAAAAAAAAAAAGAAGAGGGTCTGTACATCAGCATCAAAAAAATCCTGTCTACAGGCTGAAACTGTTGTATACTGTGGCATTTTAAGAACACTAATGTCCATTGCAACAAGCAGGCAGCCATATTAATTCAAGGCACATAGATCTATATGCAGTGTGCTACACGTACACAACCAAGGTAAGTACAGTCGCTGCAGCCACACAAACACGTGACCCCTTTTTTTGCAGCTACATCACAGAAGCAGACACTGGCATTGCCACAGGGAAAAAAAAGGGACTGTAGAAATTTGCCACATATACCACGAGCACCCTTACTGTGCCACACTAAGTCAGCAAACATGTAGGTGCAGCATCTATGCTTGTAGCAGGCTTTAGCTATCTTTGAGTTCAGCTGTTAGGATGTAAATCTGTAGCTCTTTTTGATTATCAAAGTCTTAAATATTGTGCATGTTAACTGAATGTAGTTCCTTTATTTATATTTTTTTATATATTATATAATATATATATATAAAAAATGTACAATTTTAAAGGCAACTACACAGGACTCTAGTTGTAATACATAGATATATAGTTTGAAATGATAAAACCACGTGTTGATGTTTTAGACAGCAGACAGCTTAAGACATATGTCATTATATACTTTTGTTGTGAGGAATGAATTATAACTGATTTTGTTAGGAGAGCAAAATCACCTCAAATGGCTACACGGATACACAAGTAATACAAACTTTAGCCCATAAATCAGCCTGACAGGAATAAAATGCTTTAAGTGTCAAGTCATTAAAGTGTGTCACTGATTTCCAAACACAATCCTTATTTATGAATTCTTTAGAATTTAGTGTCAAAAACTTTGATACAGCGTTAATTTAAAGTAAGTGTGCTTAAAAGCACCACCATGGCAGGTAGTGAAATTTCTCTGGAATAAACAGTACTAAACAACAACTTGACGACTGAACACCATTTGAGAGTTAATAAAAAGCTGAGGTGATCTTTTTTTTTTAAACTTCAGTCATAGAACAAGCCATCACAAACATCTTTGCGACAGTCCAATTTCTTTTGTTTTGTCAAGAGATGCTGATGGAATAAACAGAGTCCTGCCTCACTCTTGTTAACGTCCTTTCGGGGCTGTTGTCAGCTCTGATCACACGAGCAGAAGACTAAGCTGTGGGGGTGAAAGGAATGAAAGAGCTGGATGATCTCTGAAGCAAAGATGGGAGGAGTTAGTGGATGAGATGTTCATCTTCCATATGAAGGCTGCTCGTGGGACACAGGAGAGGCTGGCTGGAGCAGTTTGTGCTCTGACTTTTCAGGCTTTCTGATGACCCTGGGATGGGAAAAAAATCAATAGACAAGAAACATAGTTAAAAGGGAAGTTTCCTTTCAGACATTCAGTAGGAGAACAAACTCTTCTACACCAGTTTGGCCTTGCAGGCATTTAATAGTTGCTCATAACAGAACGTATCACTGCTTTGGGGGGGGGGGGGTTTCTAGCTGTGAACGATAGCAGTGAATGTTACCATTATCATCAGTACAGCTCATACATAGAGAAGCAGAGCAGACAGGAAAGCCTACATACCACAGTTATTCCTCCATACCAATAGAGCAGGAATCAGGACCTAGAGCTGGCCAAAGTGAGGTGGTAAAAAGAGACAGGATGGCAGGGAACAGAAGAGGGGGGTTAGATAACACACAGAAGCACCAGAGCACACAAGTTAGAGGCAAAGCACACAGAATTGCAGCCTTAAAGTCCAGGGTTAAAGAAGAAAGACACTGAGCTAAAGTACCAGAGAGAATATTTAACTTCCGGTCCGGACAAGTCTTCACTTTGTGAAAACCTGATTTGCTCTAAGCTTTCATCGGAAAGTGCAGGTCCAAAGTTTAAGAAATGACACATCTTTCATTTTTATCGCTTCTTCCTTAATTAAAAGGATCCTTATAAAGGCTTTTTTTGGTCTTCGTCCCAGATGGAAAATCTCCTACCTGGCAAAGACAGATCACCTGGTGGGTCACTCTCTGTTTTGGTCAAGCTGCTGTGTTCACTGATGCAGTCCTGCAGAATGTCTCCTCCAGAATGCATCCTGTCCTCTGGATACCAACAAAGTCCAGAATGTCATCACTGTCACTCAAACACATCACTGACTGTTCACTGAGAACCAAAGGAGAAAACTCACCGTCATCTGGAGACAGGGATTCTGCCACGTCCTCAGTCGCTGTGGCCTGGAAGAATAAAGGAAGGTAGGTTTTTGTCTGTACTGGTGTCAGAGCTTAATGTCAGGTAGTGAAGAAGAAGCTTACATCTGTGGGGGCGGGGCTACTGGACAGAAGAGTGTGTGGCTGAGCATCTGACATCTCTGACAGCTTCTCTTCATCCTCCTCCTGGATTGGAGACGATGGAGACCTCAGGGTGCTGGAGGGGAACAATGCAGAAAAATAAGAAATACTTAACTATACTACTATAACTATAATACTAATTTAATTATTGACGGTGACATTCAAGCACAGAATTTAACTGACAAAAATATTCTAGCCCTTAGATAAGCCCTTGGGCCTTCAGCCTCTAACAGGTCCATTTTACATGATTTACATGATTTAAATTTTCCTCTTAAAAATAAAATTTGCTGGAGGCATAAAGATGAACTAAAACACAGCTCTTTACAGGAAATGGATAAAGGGGTAAATCTGTTACTGGCCGAGTCTCATGGGAAATGAAGTTTGACACCATTACATGCTATCCAATTTCCTACCTAAACCAGATTACTTGCAGTAAAGATTTTATGTCTTAGATTACCTGTCAGGTGACTTGCTGACTTTGCCTTTCTGCAGACTTCCATCGCTTAAATGCTCTGGAGAGCTTAACTGTCTGTTGTCCCCTCCCAGACCCCCAGAGAAATTGATGTCGTCATAGAGGGGGGCTGATGGGATGGCAGGAGACACCGAGCGCAAACCATTCAGGGCCTCTAACAGTGAGATGGGCTCGAAGCCAGGAGGAACTGAGTCTGTGCCCTGCAAAAAGTCAGTGAAAGAGAAAAGTGGATTTATTCTCAATCTTAATGTTATAATAAAGATTTCTAAAAAAAATATTTACAGTTAATGCAGTTAGGTAAGATGCACAGCTGGTTAAAAACGTATAACGTACTGAGTGCTCATCGTGGTCCATAGTCTGAGCCAGAACTGGACTAAAGGACACAGGAGAAAGAGCTCCAGGCTTTTTCCTCACAGCTCTGATCTGAAGCAAGGCTCTGAAGGCTGGAAAGCAGATACATTCATTAACGAATGCATTGATTGAATCTAAACCTGCTCATATAGCATGACACAACTTTTTTTTTTTTTTAAGAAAGTAACACTTCTTACGCAGCCTGCAGATGGGGCAGTTGTTGGCCTGGTACCGCAGAGTGTCTGCACAGGAGTTGCAGAGACACAGGTGTCTGCAGGGCAGGATAAGCGTGTCTCGCAGGTCAGACAAACACACGACGCACTCGTTGCTGTTGTCACTGTTCTCATCATCAGATGGCTAGAGAAAAGAAGAACAAAAAGGCTTACAAATCAAACACAGCCAACTTTTTACAGCATCATGATTCTTCTCAGTTAACAGTTCCAACCTTAGTTTCTTGGTTGTTTTTGTTCTCGATTCCATAAATCTCCTGCAAGAGGTAGCTTACACGGTCCACCTGAGAAAATAGGGAAAAATGAAATTCAACATTTAAATTTTATAAAAAAATATCCACATATTCTTAAAAGTTTGAAAGAAAACCCATTCACTACAAATGACTGTAAATCTGTTATGTATACTTAATAACATTAAAGTAGTGCTTGTCGCTCAAATGTAGAATAAATAAATACATTCAGAGTCTAAAGTGCAGGTTTACAATCAAGTCTACTTTAGAGATTGGCACACATCTGCTCACATGCTTTCACAGGCTGAAACATCCACCTTTCACCTGCTCTTTGATAGAAACACGCCACACATGGGCTGGATAAATAACTAACCGCTCAAATATGACTTTACTCTAAACTTCAATAACTTATAATAATACAAGACTGAAATAAAAACCTTTATAAACTTACAATTTGCTTCTGCTTCAGAGGTTTCACTGAGAAACTCCCATCAACATGCTGGGGGGGAGACGAGACATGTTTTAGCTGATATAAATAGTAAACATGCTCTCTACAGGTTAAAATTATTTATTGTTTTTTTTTTTTTTTACATATACATACTCTTTCAAATGCTGCCAAAAGCACATGAGCATGTCCAAGGAAATCTTGAAAAAAACAAAACATCAAGATTATTACAAATGTTGAGGTAACAATTAAACTGTGATCATAGTCCATTACTTTCAAATGTTAAAAAGGAGCCCATTGAGATGATTTCCAGCTGTTTAATTTTATTTTTTTGACTCCACTACAGTAGCTTTGCATGACTCAGAGTTCAAAACAATTCTTTTTATCTTAAACAAGGCAGTTTAGCTTTTCTTCCTTGAAGGTCACCCTCCCTTCTAACCTTCTTCTGATTGGCTGCTCATCCCAAAAAGAAAGTTCATTTGAGGGGGGGGGGGCTCTCCTGTTTTCACAAGAGAAAAACTGTTTGCCTGAGATGACTATATAAGGGAGATCTGCTTCCTCTGATACCATATAGAAGCAAGAGCAGAGAAAAGAGTCAGAAACCAAGCACTTAGAGCACCTAAATGCCTAAACCTTTGGCTCATAAGAATTACCTGTACATAAACTGACCAAATTAGCTAAAACTTTGGCCATGTTTACTGTAAACATCTACCACTGTAGCATATATTAAAGACAAAATGTAAGAAAAAGTACAACAGTCCCCTTTTTAACAGACTCAATATTGGTATTAGTCCTGTGCAGTTCCAGCAACTTACCGTCCCCTTCATCAACCACAGCTTGGATCACCATGGGAAACACTCCTCGGTCGAGGTCAAAATTCAGCTTTAAAAGAGACAGTTACACATAAATAGAAGACATATATCAAATCAAACGTGGTGATGCAATGCTTTTTTTATGATGTGCTAAATTAAACTGATTACAAAATTGCATTAACTGCTGCAAATACTTACATCTTCTTCTTTCCATTCGCTGAAATCTATTTTAAAAGACGGCATGGAGAACTGCTGGCTCACCCCCCGCTTGTAATGCACAGTTTCAGAGGCCATCGACGGATCCTTTGGGCTGTACCTAAATGTAGAAGACAGCAAAACTCTCAAAGTTGACTTTGGAAATGACAGAAAAGGGAAGAAATATTCCAGTACAACCTGGAAACTTTCTGCTGCTGCACTTATACAGACATCAGCAATGAAGGCTCAATGTGAACTAACACCTATATGTATTAAGAAATTCAGTACAGTTTTTAAATAAAATCAAACTAAAGAAAATAGAAAACCAAGCACAACAGCAGCAGCCGTCGTCATTTTATGGATCATCTTGTTTGTTTCATAAGACGGCAACTTCAGACTATCACTTTCGTCTTTGTCTGAGTCTTATCTGGTATCCATGGTGACTGGTGGTTGCTAAGGACCCATTGCATCTATTCTAGACTTTGTGCTCTGAAGCTCAAATCTCACACCCATAAAACAGCATTTAAATGTTTCTTGTTGTTACTGCTTCACATTAACATGAAGGCGCTGTGTCAGAGCAGTATCAGTCTGTGTGAATGGTACAACTGATCCTCCCATAGGCAGATGCATGTGCCCCATCTTTGTTTACTTCACACGGGGCATGGATTTTTATTTAATAAGTAAAAAACCAGATGATCATTTGATTGTGTTAATTGTAAGATTAAATCCTTACACTGCCATGCCATTGGAGAACTCCTCAAATGCCTGGCAGTAGAGGGTGATAGCCACTCGAGCATCAGCATCAAAAGTGAACTCCACACCATACTGGACCTTTGGTTTCCCGCCGTCCTCCACCAGTGTGTCAGAGTCATCTTTATACCTACAATCCAGACATTTGACAAGGCTTAGGCCAGTGCAATGTGACTGGCTTCATTAAAACAGTTGTTCTACTTTTATGGTGATGTTTTATTGTGATAGTGCCTTTATATCACTACCTGACCAAACGCAAAGAATCCTTCCTGATGTTCACCAGACTCCTCAGGGTTTTCACAGGCTCATGGGGTGCAGGTGTTACATATGGAAACTAGTGAAATAGAATAATTTGAAATTGTTGAAATAGTTCTACTGACCATTTTATTGATAAGAAATGCCAAACTGCTGTTGAAAATACAGTGCTAAACAGCAGGTTAAAGAAACCACAGTTTTCACCTGCACTGGCCTATTTCCAAGAAAATTCAGGTCCATGTTTTCCCCAAAAAGGTATCCCTCTGGATGTGGTGTGTCAAATTTTTCTCCTCCCATGAAAAAGTGGCTGGCAAAATAATTCCCTGAAGGTGAGATATTTTAAAAGAAAAAGCGATGAACAGATTGGATGCACTCATGTTTAATAGTGCAGTCATTTCGGAAAAAGCAGCACAGCAACCTTGAAGCTTTAATTTTGATTCTTTTCAGCTATTTGTCACATTTAAAATACTTCCATAATTCAGTTAATGCTAAGAAAACTAGTTTGGCAAGCAATAAAATGGTGGCTAAACTAGTTTATATACCCATCTTCACATTGTTTTTACGGTGTGAAAAGATCTATATGCTATCAAACTGTAGTTTAAAGGTTATTGCTTTAAAGAGTGAAAATCATTTGATGACATAGAGGGTCACTATGTCAACATCTATGATTCCCCAGTTCTTAAAAGTCCATCTACTCATCAATCATCCTGATGAACATCAAGACTGTCTGTCTGTAATAGCCTAATAAACAGCCATCATGCTTTATCCTCGGTGGCAGCAATGTCCGACACACCGAAAACACTGTAAATCTGACAAAAATGTTTTATTAAGTTACAGTCTATTGGTCAAAAAAATCCCAATCACATATGTTTACAATCATTATTTGTCTGCGCGGCTGACGGTCATTAGCAGAAAGCGCATTTAGACCGCACTAGTTAGGAAGATGGGTGTTTATGAGGAATATAATTTCATCGGAGACATTGACGATCATTTACCAGATTTCGGTGGAAATCGGTAAGCCGAGTTGGCTTGAATATCGATGTCTTCAACACCAGCGATTCTACGACTCAGGATGGACCCCATCTCTGCTTTCTCTGTTGGGTCGCTCGATATTAGCTCCAGTTAGCTAGCAGCGAACGATGCGTCGGCAGTTCCAACTTCCTCTGCCTTCAGTCTAGACTAACACCAAAACGATAATAACACCAAACACAAATACAAGCTTTATTTATTCTAACATTTTACTCGCTCTGTTTTTTGGTGGCTACGCGGCGAAAAGAAAAACAAATCGAAACGAGCTGTTGTTTTGCCAGAGGAGAGCTAACAAAGCAGGGAGACACGCTGATTGGCTGTCGCCGAGCGTTCCGGAGCGTTCGCTCTGTGTGTAGGGACTGCCCGGAGGTCCACACGGAGCTAATTTAGTAACGAAGGGAAGGTGTCAGAGCACGGGCGTCAGCTCCAATCCAGCAAATTCAACGCTGCTACATATGAACTACGTATAGGAAATGTTTGACCTAGGGTTGATGCTTCCCAGAGGGTCATACTGATTTCTATAAAGTTAGAAAGGAGCAACAAACTGCATTGCATGGTTACATATTACATAAAAAAGTCTATTAAAGTAGTTGCACTTAAATTAGTCTACAGCTTGCCAGTTGACTGATATGCAGCACTTCCTAGGTCACCGATGAAGGGAATTTTCAATACAGACTCACTGAAGTAATCTTGAGATTCCTTAGCATAGTTATGATTTTTTGTGGGGTTGGTTTGTTTATCTTTTATAAAAATTTTGGTCGCCCTTTACCAGTCCCAGGCCTCTAGCTCCTTGTATAATTTTCCCATGTGTGCTTTAGAAAAAATCATAAATGATAACAAGGCATAATGCTGCTCACTGATTGTCACCACTCTTGTCAGCTTAAAAATCTCTCCCATCAAAAGTGTTTTATTTAACTTTTTCTTTATAACATGGCAGCACAGTGGTGCAGTGTGTTGTTGGGGGCTTTTTGTCCCCTGGCAGGGTCTCCCATGATAAATTGGTCCTGGGTGAGGGACCAAAGAGGGATTCAAAACCCCCTATAAGCAGAAGATCAAGGGAACTGTTCCTGCCTGGGATAGGGTTACTGGTTACCCTCTCGGGACCCTGGAGTTAGGCCCAGCGAGGGGCAAACGTCTGGTGGCTGGGCCTCCATTGCTAAAACTGCTGCACTGAGCTGCAGGGAAACAGGGAACCAGGGAACCATCAGGCTGAAGAAGGAGTCTTATCGGGCTTTGTTAGCCTGTGGGACTTCAGAGGCAGCTGATAGGTACCGACAGGCCAAGAGGAACACAGCTTGAGGAGTGGTTGAAGTAAAAACTCGAGTGTGGAAGGAGTTCGGAGAGGCCATGGAAAAATACTTTTGGACTGCCTTGAAGAGATTCTGGCAAACCATCAGGCAACTCAGAAGGGGAAAGTGGTACTTTACCTACATTGTGTATACCTGTGAAGGTTCTCAGTCTTCCACGTCATCGTAGTCAAAGGAGCTTGGAAAGAAAAGCGTCTGGACTTCTTTAAGTTTCTTGTGAACCCTAAAGAAGTCCAGGCGCTGCTGACTTTGAAGGAAGACATTGTCGGGCATTGGAAGGAATACTTTGAGGACCACCTTAATCCCACTGACACATCTTCCATAAAGGTAGCAGCATATGGGGACAAGGGAGACAACTTGTCTATCTCCGGGGGTGAGGCCACTGAGGCAGTTAAACAACTCCTTAGTGGCAGGGCTCCTGGGGTGATGAGGTTCGACCTGATTTCCTGAAGGGTCTGGCTGTTGTTGAGCTGTCTTGGTCGGCACACCTCTACAATGTTGTGTGGAGATCAGGGGTTGTAACTCCTGATTGCCAGACCTGGGTGGTGGTTCCTATCTTCAAGAAAGGGGACCGGAGAGTGTGTTCCAACTATAGGAGGATCACACTCCTCAGCCTCCCCAAGAAAGTCTTGCCAGGGTGCTCGAAAGGAGAGCCCATCCGTTAGTCAAACCTCAGATACAGGAGGAACAATGCAGTTTTTGTCCCGGTCGCGGAACACTGGACCAGCTTCACCCTCTTCAGGATACTTGAGGGGGCATGGGAGATTGCCCAACCAGTCTACATGAGTTTTCCTCGAAGTGTCTTATGGGAAGTGTTCCGGAGTATGGGGTGTCAGGCCATTCAATCGTTATTCAACCGTTGCATGAACTTTGTCCGCATAGTGTTTCCGGTGGGTGTTGGACTCCGCCAGGGCTGCCCTTCATCACACATTCTGTTCATAATTTGGTCCTCAGCTCGAAAAAGGATGGAGTCACCACTCCAGGTCAGGGACAACTTCCTGCCCCAAGTTGAGAAGTTTAGGTATATTTAGGTTTATTGTAGGGTCTACCTTACAATTTAAAAGCGCCTTGAGGCGACCGTTGTTGTGATTTGGCATTATATAAATAAAATTGAATTGAACTGAACTGAGTGATGGGAGAAGGGAGTGTGTGGTCCACCTTTGGTGGTCCACTGGAAAGGCTTGAGGAGGTGGCTGGGGAGAGGGAGGTCTGGCATTCTCTGCTTAGGCTGCTGCCCCCATAAGTGGAAGAAAATGGATGGATGGATAGATGGAATTTGCAAGTTAAATGGACTGGTTCATATATAGTAATTTCCTATTCAGAGCTTTATACAATATCACCTGTTGCCCTGTGACAACTGAGATAGGCTCCACCTTCAGTGCAACCCTGATTTGTATAAGCAAAAGAGAATACATTGACTTTATCTTTAAACACACTCTCTCTTCTCCTCATATTTTTCACCACTGTCAGAGCAACTTTAATTTTCCTTGATATTTCCACTTACTTCATCTTCTACCACATCTTCTTGTAACTATCTGATACACAGACAGACCTCTACAAGAATGTAGCATAGCACAGAAATGATACTAGCTGGTTCAGTTCTCAACCTTTTTGGTGCTGAAGGACATCAGAGGTCAAAAAATATCAAAGCACAGCAGAATAATAGTGAATAGTAGGGCTGGGCCATATCATACCGTTCACGGTAATACCGGTATAATGCTAGGCAACGATAAGAAAATGAAATATCGCAATAGAATATGGGTAAAACGCGCATGCGCAGTGCCTTTGTTTTCATACGCACATGCTTGATGGATTGTTGGAGCATTACGGCTACCGTAGTTGGGAACCTCGCAGAGTGATAGTACTGTGCTTCAACATAATATTACCATATTGTGTGTGTATAACCTCTTTTTAAGTTTTGTGGATATTATACATGGTTATGCTCAGGATATGTCAGCCCATTTTCACTGGAAATGCCTTTTGGTTAAATTGCCAGCAAGGAATTTGCATTTTCACTGTTAAATTTTTATGTAGCTTTAATGCACATAAAAAAACAGCTGCTTGTTTAAGTGAAAATACATTGATTTTTTTTTCTTTTTTTGCACAAATAAAGTTGCGGAGTTGTAAAGTATTTTGTCTCGCGTCAATTATATTGTCAGTTATATCATTATCACAAATTTTCAAATGTATATCCTGATAAATATTTTTGGCCATTTTGCCCTGCCCTAGTGAATAGTGTAATCAGTCTATCTATATATATATTTGGAAGTTTAAATATATATATGTCCAGATCTTTAAATGTTTATGAAACTGTAACCCTAAAATTACAGTACCTTGGTTGGGCCCAATAGAAGTGTATTAAAAATGCATTAGAGTAAATTAGATTAAATGCGTAATGATGTGACATATAAAAATCACTTTTTGTCGGCATTCCTTTAACGTGTTCAAAAACAAAACTTAGAGATACAGTGGCTTGCAAAAGTATTGGCCCCCCTTGAACTTTCCCACATTTTGTCACATTACAGCCACAAACATGAATCAATTTTATTGGAATTCCACGTGAAAGACCAATACAAAGTGGTGTACACGTGAGAAGTGGAACGAAAATCATACATGATTCCAAACATTTTTTACAGATAAATAACTGAAAAGTGGGGTGTGCGTAATTATTCAGCCCCCTTTGGTCTGAGTGCAGTCATTTGCCCATAGACATTGCCTGATGAGTGCTAATGACTAAATACAGTGCACCTGTGTGTAATCTAATGTCAGTACAAATACAGCTGCTCTGTGACGGCCTCAGAAGTTGTCTAAGAGAATATTGGGAGCAACAACACCATGAAGTCCAAAGAACACACCAGACAGGTCAGGGATAAAGTTATTGAGAAATTTAGAGCAGGCTTAGGCTACAAAAAGATTTCCCAAGCCTTGAACATCCCACGGAGCACTGTTCAAGCGATCATTCAGAAATGGAAGGAGTATGGCACAACTGTAAACCTACCAAGACAAGGCTGTCCACCTAAACTCACAGGCCGAACAAGGAGAGCGCTGATCAGAAATGCAGCCAAGAGGCCCATGGTGACTCTGGACCAGCTGCAGAAATCTACAGCTCAGGTGGGGGAATCTGTCCATAGGACAACTATTAGTCGTGCACTGCACAAAGTTGGCCTTTATGGAAGAGTGGCAAGAAGAAAGCCATTGTTAACAGAAAACCATAAGAAGTCCCATTTGCAGTTTGCCACAAGCCATGTGGGGGACACAGCAAACATGTGGAAGAAGCTGCTCTGGTCAGATGAGACCAAAATTGAACTTTTTGGCCAAAATGCAAAACGCTATGTGTGGCGGAAAACTAACACTGCACATCACTCTGAACACACCATCCCCACTGTCAAATATGGTGGTGGCAGCATCATGCTCTGGAGGTGCTTCTCTTCAGCAGGCACAGGGAAGCTGGTCAGAGTTGATGGGAAGATGGATGGAGCCAAATACAGGGCAATCTTGGAAGAAAACCTCTTGGAGTCTGCAAAATACTTGAGACTGGGGCGGAGGTTCACCTTCCAGCAGGACAACGACCCTAAACATAAAGCCAGGGCAACATTGGAATGGTTTAAAACAAAACATATCCATGTGTTAGAATGGCCCAGTCAAAGTCCAGATCTAAATCCAATCGAGAATCTGTGGCAAGATCTGAAAACTGCTGTTCACAAACGCTGTCCATCTAATCTGACTGAGCTGGAGCTGTTTTGCAAAGAAGAATAGGCAAGGATTTCAGTCTCTAGATGTGCAAAGCTGGTAGAGACATACCCTAAAAGACTGGCAGCTGGAATTGCAGCAAAAGGTGGTTCTACAAAGTATTGACTCAGGGGGCTGAATAATTACGCACACCCCACTTTGCAGTTATTTATTTGTAAAAAATGTTTGGAATCATGTATGATTTCCGTTCCACTTCTCACTTGTACACCACTTTGTATTGGTCTTTCACGTGGAATTCCAATAAAATTGATTCATGTTTGTGGCTGTAATGTGACAAAATGTGGAAAAGTTCAAGGGGGCCGAATACTTTTGCAAGCCACTGTATATTGATAAAACTTTGAGAGTGTACACAGATATCCTTATATTTTATACTTCTATGTTTAAATTTATACTTCATAAATTCATTGTCTGCAGGGTTTATTTAATTACCTCTCACCACACTAATAAGCCACCATAACGATGATCTATAACAATAATAATAATAATAATAATAACAATAATAATAATAATAATGGTTATGGTACAGGAATGGTTATGATAATGGTTATTGTACAAGTCTTGATGCATTCTCAATCATCCAGGAAAGTAAATCTCCAAAAGTTGAATCTGTTCATCTGGACGTAGCGTTTTGTGGGAGAAACGTTTCGTCACTCATCCAAGTGACTTCTTCAGTCTCCACGCTACGTCCAGATGAACAGATTCAACTTTTGGAGAGTTATTGTACAAGGCAGAAATTGTTAAGCAAGGACTACTATTAGCGCTATTAACTAAAGTTAATATTTGTAGTGCTGAGGTTGGTCGGAGGTGATGGTCTTAGGGCACCTTGGGCCAGCTCTGACTCTGAATAGCTGGCGACAGAATAATAAAGCTAAAACATAATAAATATGATGTTGAATATATAATTCATAATAAAAAAAGACTAGCTCACTAAACAACAATGGTGCGGTTTATTTTTTTATTATTATTATTTTACAGCACTGCCATTGTCTTTCCATTATGCCTTCACTGACACTAACATTGTCTAACGTTGACTAATTGACTAACGTTGCAGTTCTCCAGTTCGACCGCAGGAGGCCAGTAAACACAACGATTTTAAATACTTGAAGGTCAGCTATTAGTTTCAACTGGAATCTTCTGGTAAGCGGTAGATTGATCTCCAAATCACACGAAAAAAGCTATATAGGCGTTCAGTAATACATATAAACAATGAATATAATGCTGGAGTCCCACTTTCTAAAGTATGAGATGTCTTAAAAAATATTGTAATCATATTTAACGCTCTAAATAATTATATAATAAAAAATGTAAAAAAGTAATGGTTGTTTACATGCTATTGTTTAATATAGTTTTATTTTTGTAGTGTTATTTACAGGATAAGAACTTATTTCGTATTTTAAAAGAAACGAGCAGAATGTGACGTAGAAGTTTTGAGCTGCAGCTCGTGTAACTCCTGATTAATGACGTCAGGTGTAAATCCATGTCGACGGATGTTGACTCTCCTCAGGAGGGACGGAGCTGCTAACGTCAAGCAACTTCACGCAGCGGGCTGGCGTCTCATCTACAACCAGGTAATCTGGCATTCAGCATACTGACAGTTGCCCCGTTAAAGAGTCGTGACCGGAGACGGTTTCCTTCTCCACAGCCCTCCGGGTCTTCACTCCTTAACCGTTTCTGTCCGCATCTCTTTTTTTTTCTTTTTACGAGGTCGTTTCTGTGTCACGAATGGCGACGCTAGCTATAGCCAGCTAACCACTGCTACCCAAACAGACATGCTTTAAATAAACAAACACATTGCTGTCTTTAAGCTGACCTCAACGGCTGACAGGAAACACTCCCTGCCGGCTGTCCTTTATGGGTTTTCTTTCTTTCTTTCTTTTTCGTATTTTTTTTGTTTAAATTGCAGATATGTTGTAGAAATAACGAATGCAACGGCTTATTTTACCGTTCACATCACTCCGCATTGCCTCTCAGTTAGCTAGCTACCCTACCACATGTATTAGATCCAAGCACCAATTTAAATTAACATCGCCGCTGGCTTCCTCTGGCCTCACTTACGTAACTAAGTTATTCATGGTTAGTTGTGCAAGTAGATTTGAGCAGGATTATCCGCTACAGGATTATTAAAAAACATCAGCTAGCTGGCTAGTTGCTTATCTGGGAAAACTGTCCCAATAAGTTGGGAGCAGTTACACTCAGTAAACTTAGATATTTGGTTTGTGGAGGCACCGAAGTTAGTACTTGTTATTGCGATCACGTAAAAGTTTTCTTTTCACTTTTGTTTTTTGTTTGCTCTGGACACAAGAAGAATCCAAATTTCAGCCTTAAAAAACCGAAACACATACAGACACATATATATGTATATATATTAGTTATAATATAGTTATTTCTTCTGTTGGTTGTGAAATTACCAACCTGAGGAAGTGATAGTTGACGTTTGAATCGTTTTTTTTTTAAATGACCATTATCATTGTTTATATCGGTAAATGGGCTGTAGTCAACAGGATTTACAAACGGGTTATATATTTAATTAAAAAAATAGCTGTTATGCAAGTATCTTTATGACTCTGCATTATTTGTACTTTCAGTGTATTCTAAATGATAATCAAACCATCCTTTCAGGCCACTTCAGATGTCTTCATAGAACTACTGTGTTATATTTGTTGTCATTTCTGCTGCCCTGTTGGCAAGATTGCTCTTAAGAAAGACGTTTGTAATCTCAATCAGACTTTTAACTCGGATAAGTAAAGGGCATATAAAAGTCACTTTGGCAAAACTGATTGCAGCTTTTATCTTAGAATAGAATGGAGTAGAATTCAGCTTTATTGTCATTGCACATGTCACAAGTACAAGGCAACGAAATGCAGTTTGCATCCATCCAGAAGTGCTTTGGCAATAGATATATTACAAAAATATATATTAGCAATAATATAGATATATAGATATATTACAAAAATGGGTCTATTATAGGTAGGAGGGTACAAAATATGGGTCTATTATGGGTATGTTACAATGTACACGGTATGAAGGTATGTTATGAATATGCTATAACTATAAGTATGTACAGGCTGTAGTGAGTGTACAAGCTATGTACAGTCTTGTGATATATTATAGGTTAACAAGTTATTTACAACAGTTTCATTAATGGCTTTCCTCAGCAGTGTCTTATTTCAGTTCACTGCTAAAGACTGATTTGTTTTTGTAAATTTTAGTGTAGATTTGAATAACAGTTTTGGCTTAATAATAATGTACTCTTTTAACTTGTACATTTTTAATAATAATAATAATAATGGTGAATTTTGCTCATATTACAGGGTGTGGCAGATCTCAGGCTTCTCTGGAGGAATCCCTAATTTCAGTCACATCAGGTAAACCTATTAGTAATAGTAGTAGTAGCAGTAGTATTAGCCCGTTACTACAAAGCAAGTTCAACACTCCCAGTTTTGTTTTGTTTTTTTTGTTCTCTGGATTCACTTATCCAAACATTGGCAATCAGAGTAAGAGGTCACAGCTGGTTATCAAGTTGAGTCAGCTTAAATAGTGGTGCTGCTAACAGTGTCTGACCAATCACAGTTTTACAAAAGTGTACTTGCAGCAAAATGGCTGACTTTACATAGGAAGATAAAAAAAAATGAAAAATATGAAGGATTAAACACATAACAAAGGCTGAACTGAAAATTAGGCCAAATTAGTGCAAATTTGATACAACTTCAGGAAGTATCAAATATGATCATTAGTGCTCAGAGTACATTAAAACTGTTGTGAAATTGCTTGCAGCCAGCAGGAAAAAAATATCAAAGGGTAAAGCTACGTCGAATCTACATTTAATGCTGTTGCTCATCAAGGAAAATCAAAGACTTTAGACGCTTCAACTATCTGTGCAGAGATGTCCAAGGGATCTTCTGGGAATGGTGACCTTGTTTTCACTAGAACTCATTGGTCTGTCAGCAGTCATTTCATACCTGTTGACCTCTAATCTGCAATTTAGCCTAGTTCAAGGCAGGTTAGGTTTGCAGCATACGTTGGTAATATACCCTGGTAAGTAAGGCCTGGTATTTCTTGTAAAAAATACCTAAACAAACAAACATACACAAAAAACACCTTAATACATTGAGAAAAGAGAAATGTCAAACTGACTGAACTACACCAGTGCTAGCATGCAGCCTCAAAATACAGGAGGTACGTCAGTAGCATGAGTGTATGTTGTGGCTCTATTAGGGGAGCTTGTTATTGTTGCTGCTTATAAGTGTAGATGCCATTATAGAAATTAATAAATGAGCACATTGGTTAGTCAGCTTTCAGCCTAAAGAAACATCACTGAGTCAGTTAACATAATTGACCTACATTTAATAGGTAGGGTTTGCTGCATATTTAGTATTAGCATTGAGGTTTGTTTCTGACTCAGAAAGAATCATTTGAGGTTTGCTGTGCACGTAAGTGTATTTATTTGCTAAAGGAAATGAATCTGTGCTATTGATTTGACAGCGACTAGTGTGCATGTATGTTTTTGATAAATGACGTGTTAATAAACAGATATACAATTTTGGTACATTTGAAACCCCAGCTAACAAGACCAACTGGCAAAGGAGAATTTTTCTGCAGTTTAATGTCTTTTGTTATTTTTCTCCTCTGCACTTTAAAACCTGCATTAGCAAACACCTTCTTCAGCATCATATGCTTTGAAAACCTTAATATAACTGAGGAATGTGCTGAAATGATATCAGGAGATCACAGGGACAGGCTCAAAAGTTGCACCGCTGGTCTTTAAAGTCAATCTTTATTTATTTTGTGGGCATTTCTGTTTATATCAGTTTGAATAAAAAGGCCTCCCATAGTTTAAAAATATAGGTGACATTTCAACATCAAAACAAACTGAAGTCTAGACATATTTCAACACTTTCTTTGGTCGGCGAGGAATGATCTAGTCCACACAAACTTCCTTTGTTTGTATACCCATCTCTGTGTAGCAGCACCTTTCTTTTCCTCTCCAGATAAGCTCACACATTTAAAAGGTCAGTTCACATTTGACTAAAACGGATGGAGGAAGTTTCTTTTCAGTGGGTTTTGTTTGTACTAGATCCCAGTGGTACTTTATGGACTTGCCACTGTTTATGTGAGAATTAAAATATTAGAATCAATCTTACACAGACATCTTTGGATCAGAGGTGTTGGCGTGCCAGTACTGTTTCAAAACGGGCCTACACGATTGGTCCACATTTAGTAGAGGCATAGTATCTGTATAACCTTACTTAAAAGAAGTCTCAATTTTGGTGTTTTTTCCCCCCATTGTTATAAACAGCTTTTTTATTGCAGTCCTGTCAGAAGGCTAAAACATGTTTAGCCAGATTTAGGAAAAACCATGACTGTTTTGTAGACATTCCCTCATCAGAAAGACTTCGGTTAGAGTCTTTAAAATTAAGGGGTCTGTTGTATTAACAGTAGTGTAGTCTATTACACATATTTTCAAGTATGTAGAGGTTCATGTACAGATGTGAGAGCCTGCTTCTCTCTGTGTTAGTACTTTCACTTCTCTGACCTAACAGGTGGAAAATGCAAATGATGTGTTTCCTTAGAACAAATTGTAGCACCATGCAATAACACAGTCTTTGGTTTTGCTTGTGCCTTTGGAGTTGTCATCACTGGTCATACATACTTTTAAATCTCCCCCCAAAATTGTTGTTCTTCTCCGAGGCATTTGTTGCACCCTACATTCAGACACCATTTGCATTATTTAAGCAGAGAGAAGAGGTGCTTCCTGCTGAAACCTGAGCACCGGGGAAGGATGGAGGAGCTCACGATTGTATTGCTGTTGAAGTTTTCACACCTAGCAGTTCCTTTCATTCTTTATTTAATTCAGGCCTTCCCTGGAATTGCTTTTGCTAAAGGCTTCTTCTTAAGTGGTGGCTGTCACTCAGGAGGTGTAGAGCAGGTCATCTGGTAATCGGAAGGTTGGTTCCTGCCAAATATCCTTGGGCATGAATCGGTGAATGTATAAAGCACTTTGAGCGCTCGGAGTAGAAAAGCACTATATAAGAACCAGTCCATTTACCATTCTTTACTGCACTCAAGATCATCCAGGTTTTCACACAGTAATCACACTTACTCTGGTCATCTTATGGTTTTTACTGCTTTATCTTGGTTTATAAGACTGGAATTGAATAATTTGGTTTTAGTTGCAAATGAAATGTAAACCCATCATGATATTGTTTTCATGTTCAAATGAATAGTTTTGCTTTTACTTCTGTTTTATTGCCAGGCAGTATTCCTATAAACCAAGAAAATGTGATTAACACTGCCAGCGTTAAGATGTCTTAAAACCTCCCCCTTTATCTTTCAATTCCCCTGAAACTTATGGTACAGTATGTGCAGACTGACATCAGCAGTTACATCAGCTCCTTCATTAGCCTCTCTGACTGTTGATGGAACATTTTATGACTGTGTCAGAGAGTAATGAGCCAGGGGACTCAAACTGTGCTCATTTTTTATTTCTCACAGGGGGGGAAGTCAACCTGTCGAGTTGTGAGTGGAGCTCACGTGTCCGACCCATTTGCTAGTTCAGACATCCGGCCAGTATGTCCAGCGATCCTCCCCCTCCGTACCCCGGAGGTCCCAGTGCGCCCCTCATCCAGGAGAAAAATGGACAACCTGGTAATAAAGCTGAACACACAGGATTGTGAATGTTACAGTAGTGGTACTGGTGGTGACATATGTTCTACATTCAGTGTGAGTGATTCTGTAAACTTCCTCAGTTCAAGAGGAAGTACATCTGCGGCCGTTTTAACTGTTGAAAAAAATTGTAATTTGCTCATTTTAAATCCAGACTGATTTGAATAATTTAGTCAAAATTTACCTTTTGTAATATCAGTCTGACTCTGTTCTAAATTATTACAGCTTGGTCTCATTATGGAGCCTACCTACTCTGATATACTAACCAATGAAAAAGAGAAGTTCTTGAGTGCATTGAGATAATTCAAAAGCAGTTTGACCACTTCCCCACAGTTGATGTGAGAAATTTCGGCACTCACTGAGCTTGAGAGACTTCATTGTAATGTTTGCTAGTTTGATGAAGAAGCGTGAATGTAAATCACAGCAAATAATGGTCTCACCTTTGAAAGCTTCATAGATGACCAGTGAAGTGAACACCCATGTTGTCATGCACTTGCAGCCGTGTACTACTGCAGTTATTTATTTCAGACCATAAACTTCAGTTTGTTGTGTCAGACTTGTGCGGGGCTGTCTTCAGTGCCATCTTTTTAATGTGTGCTGTATTTCAGAAGCGGTAAGGACTGCTCCTCCACAGGGACAACCCCTACCTCCAGACTATGGTCCACCACCCTATGAGGCCCCACAGCCAGGCTTCCTACCACCACATGTCCCTGGGGAAGGGCCCATGCCAATGCCCATGCCTATGCCTCCACCACCACAAGGTGCGACAGACTATCTGCATATATAGATAAGGAAATGAAGCATCACACTCCCATAATATGCGACTGTCTTCTAAAGCTGTCAGGACATGTTAGTGTTCATGGTTCTGGACCCGACATGGTGTACAGCTATGCACAGTACAAACTGCAATAGCTGTACACACTTAATATTTGCACATTCTTTCCAGAGAAATAATGTTTTACAGTTTGATAAGAGGGGCACTTCAATTTCAACCATATATATTCAGTTTGTGTTATAATTGAGCTATGTGTATATAGTAGAGCTATTTGTTATATTTTTTGTATGATTATATTTTGTTTAGTCAGTTACTGTTCTTACTGTCTTGGAGCAACTCTGACCACATAATTTCCTCAGGGATGAATAAAGTATTCTGATTCTGATGTAGTTTCTGTATCTATGGACTGCTCGGAAAAAAACCCCACTTCGGCTTGCTAACTTTCAATACTTAAAAATAGTTTATCTGGCTTCAGTTTAGCTTGGTAGAAGCCAGAAAATTGAATTAATAATGTGGAAATGTAAAAGAGCTAAAAAGTATTTTATTGCCCACTGGCTTGTAAATCTTTTTTTCCTTTTGGCTCACGTCACTGTTGAGGCTATGGTTCATTTTCTTAAATATCATGACTGCTGTTCTTGTGCTCGCCCACTCTCATTGGTTTGTCTAAATGCAGGTGGCCACTACCCACCACCACCACCTGGTCACTTTCCTCAACCGATGCCAGGACAGATGGGCCCGGGTCCTGGTCACTTTGTCCACATGGGAGGTCACACAGCGACCGTCCTGGCTCCTCCAGGAGCAGCCACCACTGTGACCGTTCTGCAGGGTGAAATGTTTCAGACTTCACCAGTGCAGACTGTGTGCCCGCACTGTCAGCAGGCTATCGTCACCCGCATCTCCCACGACATCGGCCTCATGAACACACTCTTCTGCCTCTTCTGCTTCTTTGTAGGGTAAGTAGGTCATGGAAAAGACATCTGGTGGTGGGTTTTCGCTGTTTTTACACATGAGTAATGCCTAAAAGTGACATTAGTTTTAAATACACAGAACTAGAGCTGGATGATAAATTATGTCAAGAAAATCTGCAAGAATCATATTTCTGACAATATAAAACGGTCACTATCGCAGAATACTGATTGTTGTTATATTGCTGCATTTCCATTGAGCTAATTTACTTGATGAGACACTTTCTAATTCAAAGTTTCACTTTATTGACACTAGATGCATTAAGTACCCTAGGTAGTGTTTTGGAAAGTTGAGTAAACGTATAAAATAATTGCTTAACACTTCAACAAAACTAAAGTAACTTGACCATGTAACTCGTCAGGAGACTGCAGAATATTGTCACATAATAACGCTGAAAAATATGTCACACAAAGGTCACACATCACCAGCTGCTAGTGTCTCATTCTTTGTGGCCTGGTTATGCTCATTGGTGGGAGGTTGTTTTTTTTGTTTTTTTTTTCGACTCAAATATTAAAAAAAAAGAGTTGTTTCCAGCTTTAGCTAGATTAACTATTACTATTTTTCAGAATTCTTTGCATTTGTTGGAAGTTGTTGAAGTAGCTCCCTTACTGGATACTAAATTGTCACTGGAGTCTCACATGTGCTCTTGCTCTCAGACACGCCCAGGTTTGTCCATAGTTGAGCATATTAGGGAATGTGAAAGAATTCACTTTTATTCATATAGCAGCAAATACTCATAGCACTTTTATTCTAAGGTAAAGACCCCACAACAATAGAGAGAAAAAAACAACAATCAGACAACCCCCCCATGACCAAACACTTGTCAGCAGTGGGAAGGAAAAACTTCCTTTTAACAGGAAAAAACCTCTGGCATACCCAGACTCAAGGAGGGGCAGCTACCTGCCACGACTGGTTGGGGGTTCTGTCAGAGGTTTCTTTTAAAAGGGAGCTGTTTTTACTTTCCACATTCACCACAGTGAAGGCTGTCGTTTGATTATTGTAGGGTCTTTACCTTCCAATATAAAATGCCTTGAAACAACAGTTGTTGTAATTTGGCACTATATAAATAAAATAAAATACCCCATAGCGTCCATTACTTTCCAGCTCCCCTGTTAAGGACTTTGGAAGATAAAATATTACCTGAACATTCAGACAGATGGTGTTTCAATAATATGTTCTTGACTTAGTAACTTGTTAATCGTGTCTGTCTTAAATTTTGCACAACAGTATACTGTGGCATCTGTGACCTTCAACTTTTGCATAAGTTCCGATCGGAGCAGATAAGCAGATGGTGTATTTTTCATGCTTCTGTGTTGCCATGTTCTTGACCCAGTGACTGTTTGGTGAGAGCTTAATGTACGTAACGTGTACAATCATGAGCAGGTGTTTGATTTTCGCTTCATCTTCTGTCCGTCTGCTCCTCGTTCACAGCTGTGATCTCGGCTGCTGCTTGATTCCTTGTCTGATTGATGACCTCAAGGATGTGACACACACCTGCCCTTACTGTAAGGGCTACATTTATACATACAAGCGTATATGCTAACCACGGACAGCTGGATGCCACAGAGACAAGTACATGCACACACATAAACCCACAGTGCCCCCTGCTGGTAGTGACAGGCTTCTCCCCTCCCCACCCCTCTACATTTTTGCAAAGTGTTGTGTAGCCCTCTTAAATTGTAAGTGAAGTTTTCTCATTAGTTCACAACATATTTCCTGTATATACCGTTCAGCATACTTCTCTCATGCATTTGAAATGTACAGTTCTCTGGCTTAAGCGCAGCAGGTGAAGGCGCCCCACAGAGGCACACAGGTAAATTTGTGATGTTTCGCATGTGAATAAAAAAGGAAAAAAACAAAACAAAAGACTGCCTGTTTGAGAACGCTGTGAAAATGTCACTTTATTTGAATTCATCTGTGAATTTTGCTCTATAGCAAGTGTATTCAGACATGGGTTAATTTTTAACTTTGATTTCAGATATTTAATTCATTATTTTAATATTTAGAACTGAACTTTTATTTTCCTTTGTCTGATTTTTTTGTTCCAGCAGGTCTAGTGTTTCCTTTTAATCATTGATCCCTTTTGAATGTGAGCAAAATGAACCATTTATAATATTTAGCTACTAAATCTACTTGTTGGGAAAGTCCCAAGATTTATGTTAACCTGCTATATTTTGTTATTAATTTGGGCTGTAGTCACAAAATGTCCTGTGACTTACTGTTGAGCTAATGCTCATCAGTGCCCTCTGTCTGTAAAGGTGTTTTATTTTGATGATTGAGTCATTATTTGCACTTTAAGTTAAAGTTCACCTTTGCCCCTCAGATGCATCATTTGTCTAGGGGGGGAAAAAGCGCGACCACCTATGCATCATTTGGTTTTTACTTTGGTTTGCTGTTAGCTGAGTGAATCCCACCATGGTTGCACCTTTTCAGAATTTAGTAGATGGAAGTAGAGCTGACAGACTTAGGGCTCGACTGTTACTGATGGACGAACACTTCGCAACATCTCGGTAGTGATTTGTCCTGTCGCTGGCCAAATGCTGAGTCTGGGTCGTTTAAGATGATTTTCAAAATAGTTATTTCAAAACAAACAGAAAATTGTTACTAGTGGCACAGTATGTTATGTTTGCTCTGTTAAGTGTTTTGTTATAACGTTAATTTATTTTGAAAAGTCATTCCAAGTCGCTCTCACTGATGAGAGGTGCTAACATGTATAATTTAACGTACAGCACTATCATTACAGTGGTGGGACCATCTTCACACAGTGTTGAGTCGCTGACTTAGCGTTAGCCCTTCCCGATGACTTGCATTGCTCAGAGGCATGTTAAAAAAACGATTACAGATACTAAATAGTGAGCTCTTTGCTAGGAAAAAGCTTTAAATAACAGATTAACTCCAACATTGTGATCCCACCGAATTTAACACCAACAGATACTGTTCCACCATCAGCATGCCGGATGTCTCATGCACCGAGCGCAGAGTTTGTCTGCACGAGCCACACATCGAAACAAGTCATTCTCACTGGCAAGTTCCTGACTCTATGTGCATTTGTTTTTTTTTTCCTTGAGGCTAACGGAGCTCTGCAAGAAAATCAATATGAAATGAAGGATTGCATTGAAATATTAATACGGTGTAACACACACCATTGTTGTGGATTTTGGTGGTCTGCATTGCTCTAAATGTCTGTGAAATGTATAACTATGTAAGTCAAAGATTTGTTTGACTATTGTATACAGCTACTATTTTATCAATAAAAGTCATGAAGGAAACAATTTTGAAATTGTGAAAGTGGATATTTTATTTAAATATTAAATGTAAAGCAAAAAAAAATAAATAAACGTTTCTCAGCTGTGCTTGTGAATGAAGCTGAAAAACACAGCAATAGGTGAAAAGGTGTCAATCTCTCCATCGGTGTCCGCACTGAGCGTTGCAGCATTTGTAGAACGTGGTCATCGGTTCGTCTGCTGATCTGGTCTGAATCTGCATGAAGTATGCTCGAGGATGCTCGCACTTCGGGCACGTTTCTGTAAACGGACAAGTGCATCATGTCAGTGTGGAATCACTAATACTGTTGGGATTGGCTCATTTAATTTAATTCCATCCGGCCATGCAGTATAAAGAAAAATGCACGGAGTAGCATCACTGACACAGGATGTTCCTAATTTTGACAAACTGTACAGATCAAAGGACGCAGTCCTCGAGATGCACTTATAAGAAAGTTAAAGCACCCATCCTGCCAGGTTTCTCAAACTAGCACCTGGAGGCCAAAGTAATGTCATCCATAGTGCAAATACAATAACTTCAGTTTTTCTTACGTCGAAAATTACACATTATCGAGGTCTCTTATTAGCCTGTAGTATGTAATTTGTGTTAAATAAATATGAAATCTGGTCTTTATTTAGAAATAATGCTCTTTAGTAACCAATTGAAGGAATTTGACTCTTAATGGACTTTTATTCTTTCAATTTCTTGCCCGTGTTGCCATTCATGCTTCAAGAGAAGCTTCATGAAAGACATTCTATTCTCTATAATATAAAGTGTAGGTCTCCAAGCTGGATAGTTAAAAAGCTACAGTAGTCTTCCTTTTAAAGAGCTTTAATCTATCTGTAGAGTTATGTTTTTATTGGGCTGGGATATTGCAACACCCCAATTTGTTTTTCAGTCATTCTGTTGTAATTTGGTGGTGTGCTTGGGGTCATTGTGCTGTTGAATGATGCAATTTTAACCATCTGTGAGATAGACGGCCTCACATTTAACTCTAGAATATTTATATATAGAGGAGTTTCTGTTTGACACAGTGACAACATTGTGCCCAAATGTTAAGGTAGCAGCAGCTGGCAGGGACTCACCCTCTTAATTAAGAATGTACTTTGTTTTTCACAGTATTGCACATGAAAACTCTGTTTTTCACACTGTTAACTTGAGCTACACATTTGACAATCTATATTGACAGTGTTAATAGATATTTACCCTAAAATAACGAAAAACCGAAGGACCTAGCTCAAGTAGTTTTCTAAATAATTACATTTTTAAATGGCACAACAAAATACATCCCGACCGTCATCCATGGGAATACTTGGATGCTAACAACAGTTCAGAAGTGCATCTTTCCCCTCAGTGTTTTAAAGGAAAATCTGTCCATGGTCAGGTGGGAAGTTTTTGTTTCAATCTGATAAATTGAGTTGATCCAAACACACGCTTGCTCACACACATCACGGATAAGTGGAAGAAGATGGCTGGCTGGCTGGATGACTTTGTTTAAAAAAGTTATTCTTTTAAAGAGTTTAATTTTGACATGAAAGTGTGTTTAGAGTTTTGACCCCACAATACTTGTTGTCAGCAATCACATTGAGCTAACAAGCCTATATCCAGTTGTCAAAAACTGTATTACAAACCCCTCAAAGGCACTGCAGACATTTGAGTTTTGAGCAGGAGTGCAGGTTTTTGTCCTGATAGACACAACTTCACTCTCAAACTAATTTTAAAAAAATCCAATATTTCTTCAACCAGTTAATTTTGCGATTATAAACAGATAGATAGACCACACCATGAACTATTTTAATGACACTCACCAGGTGTTGAGTCCACGTTTTCCCACGCAGCAGCTCCACCCAGAACATCATCCACCTCCTTTAACTTCGGATACTTCCTGTTATTTACCTACAGGGGTTTAAACAGATAACGTGATGCTCTCAGAAGCCACGCTAACCTTAATGTAAGATGTGATATATTATATGTGAAGTATTTCGTCGTTACTCACCTTTCGTGTGATGTTATGTACGTAGGGACAGGTGTTACACGCGAATCTCATGCACTTCTGCCCTTCCTCGACGATTAACACGTTCCCGCAGGTTGGACAGAAAAGAAGCATGTTAGCACGTACTTAAAAAACAAAACCCTGTTAGTTTTTGAACTTAACAACACTAGCACTCTGTGGACTCAGCTGTAAACACTGCTGCGTGTGGAGCACCGGAAGAGAAGGAGAGAAAATGAGATGCACCCACATTGAGAGTTCGGTGAGAAACAAAGGCTCTTTAAGCGGAACCATGTTTTCTGAGCCCCATTTCCTCGCCCGGTTATTATTGGTGACGGACGCACTTACTTCCACGGGCTTCCAGTTAAATTAGTTTCCATTAAAAAGTATATTTTCCCCTAAGTTATAAATTAAGTCGATAAACTGCCTGTTAAGCTACTTGTCTGTTGAGTAAATTTAGCAGCTGGCGGTGATGGAGGAGGAGCAGAGAGCGGGTACCGCTGCTGCTGCTGGAGCTGCAGAAGGAGGAGGACAATCAGTGAAGGATGAAGAAGAGGTAAAAGAGGAAGATGTGATAGATACAGCAGCTCAAGGCGGAGAGGAGGAAGATGAGGACGCTCTTCCTCATTCAGAAATCTTGGATATTTTCGAGGAAGGACTTGCTCGACTCGTGCAGGATCCTTTGCTCTGTGACCTGCCGATTCAGGTGCTCCGTCTACTACATGAACATGAACATGCACATGTGCATTGCATACATACAGATAAGAGATTTGCATTTATGGTCAAAAGAGACATCACCTCATGTAATGACTTATTACAAAGCCATTGGTATATTGGTATACACTCACCGGCCACTCCTAGTATCCTGATCCATCACATCATAAAGGTGCTATGTTGGACTGAGATCTGGTGTCTGTGAATTCATTGTCGTGTTAAAGAAACCAGCTTGAGATGTTTTGAGCTTAGCTTTGTGACATGCTGTTATCTTGCTGGAAGCAGCCTTCAGATGGTGGCTACATGTGGTCATAAAGAGTTGGACATTGTCAGCAATAGTAGTGGGGTAGGCTGTTGGGTTTAATAGACTCTCGGCTGGTACTAAACATCCCAAAGTGTGCAAAGAAAATATCCCCACACTGCAACAGAAATCAAGGCAGCAAAAATCAAGACACATCAGACCAGGCAACATTTTCCCAATCTACTATTATTCAGTTTTAGTGAGTGTGTAAATTTTAGCCTTCCTGGTTTTAGGTGACAGGCGTGTCGCCCCCAGTGTGGTCTTCTGCTGTTGTAGGATGCCTGCTTCAGAGTTTGATGTGTGAGTTACTGAAGCATTCTGGCTATTCTTATCTGACCTCTGGCTTCATCAAATCACTGGTTCTTACCTAGAGAACTGACGCTCGCTGGATATTTTCTCTTTTTCTCTGTAAACCCTGGAGATAGTTGTGTGGTAAAATCCAAGTAGATCAGCACTTTCTGAAATACTCAGACCAACCTACATGATTGCCGCTTTAAAAGTAACTTTTCTTCATCGTTTTGATTTTTGGTTTGATTTTCAGCGTGACATCGTGACAATGCCTAATTGCTACCGTGGCTGTTTAAATATCTGTAGAAGTTGAAAAGGCTTGTCTTCCAAATTTTCCAGTTAGTGTATAAAGATGCTAGTGTCTGGTTTTGTCTGATTGGTGTTTCAATCTTAAACAAGCATGCTTAACTAGCAAAAATGCCATACCAGCCTGTTGTTCAACACTGTGTGTATAATTTAATCAGTCCAAACTGTGGAGATGGGTTTGACTCAAGTTATCTGTAAATTATTTGCATGCTGTTTAGTCTAGAGATGGCACGATACCACTTTTTTATGTCCGATACCGATACCGATATTATAAATTTGGATATTTGCCGATACCGATATGAATCCGATATAGTGTCATTTTTAATTAATAAAACTGTTTTTTAATATCCTGCTGCATTGTGTATAAGTTCATAGTCAAGTTTTAAAAAAACATAACACTAAAGCTATTCTGCTATACCTGTATTCAAAAAATATACTGCACCCAAAATGTTTCATAGTTCAGCAACACTCATCAAGCTAATAAACTTAAACCTGCACCATCCTTCCTATTCTGGTGTTTTAAAGAGTACTTAGCAGAAATATTAAACTAATAGGGTTGCCAACTCCCAGCAAAAAAAAAAGGGAACCACCCCCCAACCTCCGCCTCGTGATGCTTAATCGACGTAATCAACTTTAATTTAATGCATGTGTAAAAAAAAAAAAAAAAAGAAAAAAAAAAAGCACAGAAATAAATAATTTTTCTACAATAATTAAATAGATTCAACATTTTTCTTCAACAAAATTGCAGACTGCACTGATTGTATCTTCCCAAAAGTACTATAGCTTACTAGGGTATATTAGACTTAATAGTTACTATATACAGTAATGGACTTCTATACATTTTACATCAGATTAAAACTTTGGTTGTAAGATTCAGATTCAATTATTTATTAAAAGCTAGACGTTTTAAATGAGAATAAGAAAGAAAAGTATGTCTTTGTGCCCCCCTTTCCCTGTTAATGCCCTTCTTGCCCCCCTGACTAAACTTTGCTAGACTCGCCCCTGCACAGTTACCAGCTGTCAGCTACGTAGAAAAGGATCCTGGTGTAGAAAGTGATATTAAATAAATTCTAACAACAGCTTATCAAGCTTAAGCGTGCTGCTGTTGTTTAGCCGCTGGTTTCCTCTTTCTGGTGCAAAGTGGGCCAAAAACAAACAAGAGAGACGGACTCGCGACAGAAAAGCCGATCAGCTGATCATTAATCAGTTTCATGATTGAAGTAGCCACAGGAGAGGGAGGGGGAGAGAGGCAGTCGCTCCATGTATTGGTTGTTAAGCTTAACGCGGGAATGCTTTACAAACATTCAGAGATGAACTTACACACTTGCTTTACTTCTCTCTGGGATAACTTTCTCGGAGATGAAATGCCGGGTTGGCAGCGAGGCTCCAAATGCTCAACCAGACCACCGACAGGTCTCACACGCCACAGCCGCTCTATCACGTGAGGCAAACTGCTCGTGCTAAGGTTATGAGCTGAGTTACGCCATGTCGCAAGTTTTCTGAGGTGCTTTTGTGATATTTAATGGATCGCATTACATTTTTTATTTCTCTCCGATATCCGATCCAGTAATTTAGGCCAGTATCGGACCAATACGTAATATCGGATCGGTCCATCTCTAGTTTAGTCTATAAAATGTCACTCCGGGGTGGATTGAAACAGCAATTTAGGCAGGGAATTTTTCCAGGTCACTCTGCTCATGCAACTGTTATCTCTTATTTTCTCTCATTTATAGGCTAACATTTTATGTACACAAATTAATGAGACATCTTTTATGCAGGTAGTGCAGTTCAGAGTATTTTATAGCGGTCTGATCAGTGGATAATAATAATAATAATGATGATGATCATTCCCAAAAGTTGGGAAATTCCTGTGTTACACGTGCCAAAACATAAAACAAAATAGATTGAATGAAATCCTAAGGGCATGAAAATCTAATTCAGTTATGCAAGGCCAGACACAGAAACTAATTTGCCTACAGTCTAAAAATACAAGATGAGATGACATACAGGGTGAGACTGAACGCGTCCACATTTTCACTGACATCGAACAAAAGCTTCAACAGTGTGAAAAGAAACTTGTGCTTTGGCTGATGTTTTTTACTCAGCTGGACTCTCACAGGTACTTCATTTCTCTCTTTTCCACTCCTTTCCACCTTTCATATCCCTCTGTACACTTTGACTGAACAACTGCTCGCCTGCTTGCAATAATATCCTTGGTAGGGCAGACTCCTCACAGCAGAGCAAAAGGACTCAGGCCACTGGGAAATGTCTCCAACTGATGTCATAAAAGCCCAAAACCAGCATAAATTGGTTTAATTTTTAATGCAAATTTTTATTTTTTTACATTATTTGGGGGTTTCTCATTGTCATTATGTTATGCAGTGATGAGGAGACATGAAAGCAGAGAGCCAGTGAGCGCAGGAAGACATGCAGCTAAGGGCTGTGTTGGAGTCTGACCTCTGCCTCTGCATTCAACCTTGCAGCATAAGATTACCTGTTGGACCTGTTACCAGCACCAGCTAAACTGGTGGTGCATAAATTGCTTTTTTATTTTGTCTAAATGAAAAACCTCAAAAATTTATTTCCATAGGCTCAAAGAACTAGGAAGCGGTTAAAAAGAAAACAGTTCGGCATTTGTTCTTAGAAGTATGACTCAAAAATGAATTAATTAGATCAAAACATTAAGTATAAGCAAAACAAAAACTAAACCATGAACATCCAAGAACTCCCTGCATGTTTTTGAGACCAAGTGAATTTATGTGCCGACAGAAAAATGAAAAAATATTTATCTTCAGGTGACTCTGGAGGAGGTCAACTCTCAGATTGCTTTGGAGTACGGCCAGGCGATGACTGTAAGAGTCTTGAAAGCAGACGGTGAAGTGATGCGTAAGTGCTGAAGCTGCCTTGTTTTCTGTTTACATGGTTTTTAAATTCGTAAAGCCTTTTATACTCTTCTGATTAAAAAAATCACAAAAACCAAAAACATACAAACTGCTTTTTTTCCTCATAGCGATTGTGGTGGTGCAAAACGCTACGGTCCTTGATCTGAAGAAGGCTATTCTCAGATTTATGGAGCTAAAACAGCAACGCGAAGGCGGCGTGAAACACATCAGCTGGTAAACACACTCACAAACACAAGAATGAAAAAGGGCATGTTTAAAAAAAAAAAATCATATTTTTACTCTTTCCCTGTGTTCTATGTTTCCAGGAGATATGTTTGGAGGACGTATCATTTAGTATTTCAGGGCGAGAAGCTCGAAGATGACAAGATGAGGCTTAAAGAGTAAGTGTATCAAGTTAGCACTTTATTTAACAGTGTTGATAACACTTATTATCCATTCACTCCCTCCCTCTCTTTTTTAATTTGTGTGTATCTTCAGCTATGGGATCAGGAACAGAGATGAAGTGACATTCATGAAGAGACTCAGGAAAAAGTAAACCATGAAAAAAACACCAGCTGCTGTTGTTGTAGATTTTTTTTAGCCTCTCAAAGAGGCTTCATGTAAATAAAATGTTTATAAGTTGTCTCTTTTATTCCCAATGTGAATTTTTTTTGTGTATACCTGTTTTTTTTTTTTTGTGTTCTCTCTCTCTCTCTCTCTCTCTCTCTGTGTGTGTGTGTGTGTGTGTGTGTGTGTGTGTGTGTGTGTGTATATGTGTGTGTATGTGTATATATATATATATATATATATATATATATATATATATGTATGTATATATATATATATATATATGTATGTATATATATATATATATATATATATATATATATATATATATATATATATATATATATATATATATATATATATATATATATATATATATATATATATATATATATATATATATATATATATATACATACACACACACACACTCTTGAGCTACCCTTCATTTCTTTATATTTTACTTTCAAGAAGCCAGACTTTCTTGTACTTCTTAAAGTCATCATAGTTCTTCAGGCTTTCTAAAGGTATTTGTTTGCCTTTGGACACTGGATGCTTTCTCACTCACTTTCCTTCCAGTCCTTGTACCCTTGAGCTATGAAGCATTCGAGCACAAACGAGACACCTAACCCAAAGTATGAATTAGCGTTGTATCTACACATTTCAGACATCCAAGCAAAGAACCACTTAAATTTGATATTTAGGCACTTTGTTACTGCCAACCTGTCACAAAACACATGATTTGTTCCACTTTCTTATTTTGAGTCTGCAGAATGGTCAGATAAGTTTCACAGGCATAAATAGTGTTTTGTGCATAAAGGTGATTTCCAAAGAGCTACTAGCCAAAACCTTTGCATATCTCACCGTGGTATGCAGCATGTCCTTAAAAAACATTAGTGGAGGCAAAAAGAAGAAGTAGCAGCAGGTAAACATAATCTGAAAAAAATACAAATAAAAATCCAGCAAAGACCTGACACAGGACCCGAGAGATATATTTGGCCCTTCAGTCGATCCATATACTGGTTGCTGAAGCGGGGTGGCTGTCAAGGAGTCATTCTTGAGGAAGGGGGACCAGGAGAAAAGGCTGAGGTATGCAAAATTGCATAAGAATTGTACTTAAAGTCAGTGGAAACAGTGCTTTTATAGAGTGATGAATGCATGAATGGTTCAAACCATCTTAAGTGTGTACAGAGGAGGTCAGGAGAGAGGTAGAAGAGTGAGTCTCTACAGACATCTATAAAGCACGGTTATGTTTTGGGGCTCCATTTAATCGAGTGTTGTTGGGAATCCTGTCAAAACGGATGGAATAAAGAATGCAGAAAAATGCCACCAAACTTTGAGCCACCATTCAATACCAAGAGGAAAGCAACTGATTGGCAATGGCTTCATTTTTCAGCATGGTATGCTTTTCCTACTGCTGCATTAAAAATAAAAACACTCTGGAACATTGTCAGCTATGGATTGGCCTCCCTAGAGCCCACACCTCAACATTACTGAAGCAGTGTGTGATCAGAGCTTTAAATGTCCTTTAAAAACCCTGGAGAACTATTCCTGAAAACTGCTTAAAGAAATTACTAGAAAGCTTGCATAAGAGAGTTCAGAATGTGTTGAAGAATAAAGGGGCCAACCAACTATTGGCTTTCAAGCTTGTTAAAATTGTACAGAATAGTTTTTACATTGCAAACTGTGTTTGTGCATGTGTGTAAATCCCCATTTTCTTAGCAAAAGATAAAAAGATGGGGTCTAGAGACTTTTGCATACCTGTGCAATAACATCCTAGGCTTGCAGCTTAACAGGAGCTTTATATAAGGTCTAAAATAGGGCAGTTATAACCATAACCTGATGATTTGAATATTCCCTGAGAACAGTATGCTGTTGTTGAACCAGTACCAGTGTTACAGGATATACACGATACGGCAGGAACAGAAGAAGGTAAAGCAGATATCTTCCATTTAATAATGGTGAAATAGATTTTTATGAGGTTATAAGTTGAGATGTTAGATTAATGTTACAGCGGAGCATCAGTGCAGTTGGATACTTATTCGAACTTGTTTTATATAAGACTGATCAGACGATTACACGCAATCATCAGCGTCTGTGTCTCTTTCTGTTTTATAGATCTTTTGCTTGTTTTCTAAGCATCCAATCAGACCTGAGAAGCCATGTTTCTTTTAATTAGCTGCAGATGGTTGTGACCAATTTATCTGATTCAGAGAAAGCAGCATATTTGACTACATGCTGGATGAACTCATGTCCTGCATCTTTTTTATTTCATATCAGTAGTAATAAACTTTATTTCTATAGCTTATTTGCGAAATAGTTACAAGGTGTATTTGCAGAATTAGAAAAAACTAACAATATTTAGTCCAATACATGTATAGTTTTAAAAACTTTTTGGTAAGAGGAAGTAAATTCCAGAGTGTTCTGTTATAGCCAAAACACGGTGCACCTGTTTTTTTTAAGCCTGAAACTTGCATGTTTGTTGCTGATCTCGTGCTAAATGTTTGAAGGGGGAACAAGATAAGCAAATCATATATGTAAATAAATATGGTTGGAATGAATTAAAAGAATATGAACTTTATCACCAGCACATTATAGTCCACAGTTTTAATTTATTTAAACTAAACTAACAAACACTAAAGCTAAGGATTTTATTTTATTGTATGTAGTTTTCCAAGTTCACAAAATTCTTTATTCCAAAAGTCTAGTTTTGACTTTCATTGTAGTTAACTACGATTTTTTAAATCTGGTTTTAGTTTTTAGTTACATGTCAGTTAACTATAATAACGTTCGGTCCTGGGAATTTTGCCAAAAAGTGATTGCTGATGTTTGTATGTGCATTTTGTCTAATATCCATAGTTATACTGGTAAATTCATGGAGGGGATTTATATAAAATTGATTTGTTTTGCAAGTATTCTCGTGACCCTGCATTGTTGTACCTACACTGTGTTCATTATAATCAGTCACATTATAATCAGTCCAGTCTTTTTTGCCAGTTAAAATATCTTTATAGAACTGTTAAAAGTCACTTTGCCAAAAACCTGATTGCAGTCTTTACGTTGTGATGGAAATGTTCTTTCTGCTTCAAAATGACTAAATATCATTCATGAGAGATATGTGTGACAGATTATAGGCCAACAAGCTATTTACAAAAGCTTAAATACCGGCAATCACTTTTTGGACCCCTTTTGGGTTCAGAACTGCCTCGATTCTTCGTGGTATAGATTCAACAAGGTGCTGGAAACATTCCCCAGAAACTTTGGTCTATGTTGACATGATAGCATCACAAAGTTGCTTCAGATTTGTTATGATGTGAACCTCCTGATCCACAATATCCCAAAGGTGCTGTGTTGGATTAAGCACAGCTGGCTGTGGAGGTCATTTTAGTGCAGGAAACTTCATCATGTTCAAGATATTAGTTTAAGGTGATTTGAGTTTTGTGACATGGTGTGTTACCCTGCTGGAAGCAACAATCAGAAGACGGGTACACTGTGGTCATAAAAGGCCAGCAACAATATTCAAGTGTACTGTGTCATTTAAACTATGGGGCACAAAGAGCATCAAGAGAATATCTTCCACACCATGCTTCCTTTTCCTAGCTGATGGGAGTGGCACCTGGTATCTGTTTAAAGATTTGATATGTTGGTATGTTTCGAGTGGCTATTTGAGTTGCCTTCCAGTCAGTTCAAAGTAATCTAGCTATTCTACTCTGATCTCTGCCTTCATCAGGGCATTTCTATTGATGACATAAGTAAGATATTTTCCCTTTTTTTGGACCATTCTCTGAAAATGCTAAGGATGTTTGTTTGGGAAAAATCCCAGCAGATCAAAAGATTCTAAAATACTCAGACCAGCCCGTCTGGCACCAACAAGCACGTCACGTTCAAAAACGCCTAAATCATCTTTCTTTCCCGTCTGACTCTCAGGTTGAACTTCAGCAGTTTGTCTTGCACAAATGCCTAAACATATTGAGTTGCGTTTGCACGATTGGCTGGTTAGATATTTGTGTTTAGCAGTTGATCAGGTTTACCTAATGACAGCAGATGCTAGAAGAGCCTTCCAAGTCTCTGAGCCATCTTAAAGATGCTGTAGGTAACATGTTTTTGGTATAATTGAGAACCAAACCAAATACAAACGAACACTGAACAGAACAGAAAATGAAAATAGCTCAAAAAACAACAAGAACCAAACGTAAAAACAACTACAACAAATACAATATGAAAAATGATTAGGATAATCATGGAATCTGACTTTCATAAAATAGAATTACACAATCATTGTCATTTTAACAACTTTACGTGAAAAAGAAAGCGGTAGGAATAAACAGGGAGTTGGATTTCTACTATTTTCTGCCTCTTACAACTTAAAGACAAAGATAAATGCATGCACTCTCTTATGCAATCATCTCATTTAGAATGTGGGGCATAGAAAAGAAACACATTTTATATGCTTAACCGGTGCAAAAATAATATCTGCAATTAAATAAGATCATGCTTTCTCTTCTGCTTCTGTCCTTCCAGCAGTTGCCATGGATTTAGACAGCGAACTAAAAGAGATAGCCACTGAGATGAAACATGTCTCACTCAAAAGGGAACAACTTAAGGAGAGGAAAAACATTCTGTGCATATTTCAAGAGTTGAGGAATCGAGCCGAGTTTGGACAAACAGGTGAGCACTCAAGCAACTCCTGTGACAGTGATGGCTGTTTGCAGTCTTTTATATTTTCCATGAGGAATAAAAGCAAGTTGCGCTATATGTATAATCTCTGTACGGTTACTGATTTGTTTTTATAATCAGAGGAAGCAGTCTCTACTCAGAATGAGATTGAGAGCATCGATGAGAAACTGAAGGAACTGAATGAAAAACAGTCCGAGCTCCAGAAAAATTACGACAACATGCTCAATGCCACCAAAAACAAACAGCACAAGAAAGGTGAGTCCCAGTTTGCTACAGCAAATCTAGCACACTTTACGCAGCTAACCACATTTGTTCTTCTTTGTTAGTGGTCAGTTTCACAGACAAAGAGAATATAGATTCTGCTGCTCCTCCTTCTCCTCCTCCTGGCTCTAATATTGTCTATGTTGTGGCTCCGCCTACTATCCCAGGTGAGCTACTTTTGGAAATTTGTCTTATAAAACATAAAAGAATGAAAAGTTGAATGAAAACCACACTCGTGGTGAGGACTGCATGCAGATACTTGTGTTTGGATCAGGGCTTCTTGAGTGCATTTTTCCCCAGCTGCAGATCAAATATGACTTCATGCTACTGATTTTTGTACCTTCATGTGTGTTTTTCTTTCTTTTTTGTGGAAAACTATTTAACAATTTGCCCAAGTTTAAAACGAGAGAGACGGATGTTTTGTTTTTATAAAATAAATTAAAAAATGAAAACATTTTTCTTGACATTCTTAGACCTCGAAATCATGTATTGCTTCCCTTCACAGCCCCTGAAGTGATTCTGGAGCTGGACAAGCTCCCGGCAGCTCCGTGCAGGACACAGTGCCCAGAGTGTCGGCAGTTCATCACGACAGAGACGTTCTCCTCTGTCAGCAGTGTGACATGGCTGGTGTGCATTATGACAGCTTTATTAGGGTATGAAACTCTCCTCTAGATTGACCAGATTTGGACTGTTTCTGTTTGTCTAGCCAGTGTTATTGTCACCGTTACACAGCTTCCAGGCTAGTTGTCATTTAAGTGTCTTCTTGTTTTTTCTTTCGCAGCTGTGCGGCTGGTTGCTGCCTCATCCCCTTTTGCATGGATAGGTTCAAGTCCACAAACCACAGATGTCCTAAGTGTCGAACATTAATCAAAACTATTAAAAAGCTCTGAGATGAAAGCAGATAGGGAAAGATGGAGAAGATGCTGGCTATCCACTTGGTGGTGATAACAACACAGCTGCAAAGGGTCTCCTGCAGAATGCACTGAACATCAGTGCATGACGGGTGATGTTTGTAATCTCAAACTATAGCTGCTATTACTTTTTAGAAGCCTGTCAGACGAGACGGGTGGTTTCTGCCTTTATGCATATGCATATTATAATGCATTTTTCAGGCATGTCTGTGTAACAAAATGTATATTTCATTAATACTTTGGTACTTTAAACATGCTAGTTATTTTCAAATCTTTTTTAAATACAATAAAACTTCAAAATTACAGACTTTCCTTGTAAATTTTTAATGGCAAGCAGTAAAGGGCAAGTGCTGAAGCTCATAGCCAGACACTCAAATCCCAAAGAATCTCTGTATTTACAAAACGACTGTTAATATTTGTATAAAAAGCCAACATAAATACATCATGTGTAAATCATACAAATGCAAGGTTTTTGTATGCCGAGTTATGCTAGTGTAGTAAAGACTAAACATTTGTCATTCCAGCACATAACCCCTTTTTAAGGAGAGACACTTGGGTGGTCAAATGAGGCACAAAGGAGGAGATGGGGAAAAGAACTAAAAAAAATAATAGAAACTTGCATCATTTTCATAACAGCTCCTTCCATATTTGGGTGGCTTAGAAACTGCCAGTAAGTCTTCAATAATTTAACAATATGACACAGTTATTACACACATACTGTACTGCCAAGATATAATGGTCTGTGTCACTATTAACAACAGAAACCAAAAGCATAGCACGTCTTCCATTTGTTTGTATGAAGCTGATTCAAATCAGATGTGGCCAGTAGATGTCACTGAACTACAACCTGACTTGTAACATCTGATGGTTATTTGAGTTTGAAATGATGCTGAAACAAAAACGAGCGCTGGATCATACTTCTGTTATTTTTCTCTGGTGGTGTTTGTATGCTGCGCAGATGTCTATTTACTGAAAAATGAAAATAAATTATTCAAACATCTTCAGCCTTTAGGAATCAGTCCATCGCTGTAAGTGAAGAGTCTGGCTCTCTCTTTCTCTGTCTCGCTCCCTTTTTTTAAGCTCGCATTTGTCTCGCGTATGTTTGACAGTGTGTACAGATGCACGGTGAGATACATAACAGACTTGTCTTCACTCTTTGATCTGTTTTGCAAAGTGCAAGAGAGGAAAACATGTTTTTTTTTTGTTTTTTTTTTGGTAATAAATACGGGCCCTGTTTTAGTCAGAGCAGCTGGGCTGCTTGTTGTGGCCCTTTTTCTAATTTCATCATATTCACACTCCCAGCTCAAATGAAACATCTGATTTATACTTCACAATTCACATACACACAAGGATCGTGCAGCGGTTGTGTGTTTACAATCTGTTTTGATAGTGATAATCATTCCAAGACAGGGTGGAGTAAACTACACAGCAGCCCTCAGCTACATTCGCTGTTTGGCCGTTAGCACTGCGGCCAGGATTTGGGACATTTTCCTGCTCTTTCTGCTCACACCACGCTGACTGTAAAGCTCTACATTCACTGAGATCAGAGGACTAAGAGGAATCAATAACATTAAATGAGACTGATAACAAATCAGCGGCGTGTCTTGAGATGGAAATCTTAAAAGCTTACTTGCACTTTCAGCTCAAACTGCCAGTACCACTCTAACTTTATCTGTCTCCCGATACAACCAGAGGATTTAGAGACCTCAAAGGAAGCAGTTCAGCAACTTCTAAAGTGATGTTGCACGATGAGATTATTACAGAGCTGATTTATCTGTCCGAAAAGCAGAACGGAGTTGCTGAAGCATCCAAACAGCTCTTATTGTCTCATGGAAACAAAAGCAGTCTTCTCTCACAATGAAAAACGATCGCCTTGACAGCACTCAGTCCCAGTTCAAGTGCAGTTCACTAGAGTCCAGGAAGTCAGACGAGAAGACGCCTACTGGCACTGACACATCCAAAGAGTGACCCTCCTCTGCTGGCACAGACAGAGTGAGATCCAGCCAATCCATGTTGTCCATGTTGAGAGCAGAGGTGGACATGTTGTCATTAAAATCCACTTCCATGGTGTCCCCGGGTGCATGTAAGTCCTCCATCAGCTTCAGTTTTTGTGGTTCTGTGTCAGGGAGCAGTGCGCCCTCCAGGAGGGTTTCCAGCCGGGAGTCGGAGGTCAGGCACGCAGGCGGCTTTGCTACCTGGACTAAGGGTGGAGGGCGAGATAAAGCTGTGTTGATGGGAAGGGTGGTTACACTAGCTGTCACCACAAGAAGCTTATCCAGGTTGGGAGGATCCTGTGAAATGTAGGGGGAGATCTCTAAAAAAAAAGAAGAAGAGAAGGACATGGTGAGATTTAAAACCTCATAAAGGTATCACAATAATCAAATCACACCCAGTATTCTCACCACCGCTCTCCAGCAACACGTCAAACAGGTCATCCATCTCCTGGCTGGCCACAGTGGGACCCTGCAGAGAAAGGAAACCGTTACATGTCTGAATGACACAAGTGAGATACTATATTTATGTATCAGATTCTTGCCTGAACAGCTGTTAGCATGCTGCGTTTCTGTTTAACGGCATCCTCATAGCGCGGTGGGTCTTTACACTTTGACACATGGTTCGTGAATTTTGGATGCTGCAAGATCAAACTGTTTGGAGACTGGCTGGAACAGGGAGGCTAATAAACAGGAAACAGACAACATCAAATACAAAAATACTAACTCCATAACATTAATTCTTGCATGCTTTACAGAAAAAGTAAACATAAGCAGAAGGAACATAAGGATAATATCCACCTTATTTGTAGGTCCTTTGGGAAGGGCCTGGCCTGAAGAAGCTCCTGCAGTGCATCCACTCACTGGGAATGTATTGAGAAAGTTCTGTGCCGCGGTATTAATCCTCCACGTCTGCACAGAGAATTGAAGAGGTCAGCACGGAGGCATCAGTGCAATCAAACATACTTTCTCTCAGGGAGTTTGGTTAAAGTAGCAGTGCAGCTGCATGAGAACTGTGGAAACCTGAAAGAAAACCCACTGTGGATCATTCACTTTTACACAAAGACATCTTAAATTAAATTTCTTCAGGCCCTCTCCAGCCGGAGGATGACAATGTTTCATCCACCTATGACGGCACTGTTTGCAGGGTAAACCATGAGAGCTGCAGTTGAGTTAAGCAGCGGGTTCTGTTACTAATTCTGCCTGCATGTTGGACTCAGAGCAGAGGAATGACTGGGAGCGATGAGGGCACGATGGTCAGCTCTCACTCAGCACCTGCTCCAGTAACTCATGCTTCCACAGGCTTTCTTTTGATGTGCTGAGTGAAAGATGCCACCACTCAGCAGAGGCCTGTTATTACCATAGCATCAAGGAAGACGCATTAGCCATGGTAGCGCGTAACTGACTGTTAAATTAGTTACGTGATATATTATGCAGTGCCATGAAAAACATGGCAGAACATTTATGATGTTATCTTGTGTTTACACAGCACAATACTGGATTTATGACTTCAGGCGCACATACATACACATAGATACGTTTCCAGTTCCTACAAGGAGACTAAACTGAGCACAAAGTCACAGCTGATAGTGGTGATGAATGGGGAGACGGGCTGAGGCAGTCTGTAGAAGCAGCGTAGCTTTTTTTCTTACCTTTGCCAGTGGCTGGGTTTGAGTGCTGCATTGCTGATGTATTGCTGCTGAGGCCTCTGTTTTCTGTGGCACCGATCCAGAAGCCTGGATAAGGCCTGTGTGTAATGCAATGCCTTTGGTGGGGAGCTGGATAGTGGCTGCTGAGGCAGGAAGGGATGCGGGCAGTAGGATCTGAGCTCCGGCCTGCGCAGGCAGGGATTCAGGCTGTGTGATGGTCTGGTGACCGAGGATGAATTGATTCGGACTGGTTACGTGGCTCTGATCTGCAGGCTCTTCCTGTTTGACCAGTACTGGCAGACCAGGAGAGCTGCAGGATGCTGTGCAGTTTGACGGAGTCCTGCGTTCCTCTTTGACCTGGACGGGAAGCAGAGGACTGAGCTGAGATGGAGAGTCTCCCTGTTGACTCCTTTTCTCCACCTCCAATTGCATCTTCAGTTCCTCCACCAGTCTCTGCTCCTGCTCCAGCTTCCTCATTAGTTCCTTAATCTGACGCTCCTTTTCATGCAGCCGTTTGTCCTTTTCAGAGTCCTGCTCGTGGGATTTTGTCTCCATGGGACACTCCTCATGTGGTGCACTCTGTGGGGAGCTCATGCAGGGAGCATGAAGGGCTGGAGCATCTGAAAGCAGTTTTGTTGGACTGTCTGCCATACTATTATCTTCTATGCCCAGATTAGACACTTTAGAAGCAATAGGGGACACGGGCGGGGTTAATTTAGGAGTTTCTGACTGTGAGATTGCTGCATCGATGGGAGCAGCAGTCTGGGTGCTAGAGTTCTCCTGATACAGCTTTAGCCTCTCGATCAGCTCGGTCTTGGTCCCAGAAACAGGCAAAGATCTGAGTTTTAATTCCATTTTCAGCTCAGCTACCTGTAAAGATAAAAGACTTGTAAAACAGCTGCACAACACTCACCTCTGCAGTAATCATATATGCTTGATACAATCAGGCTGCGCAGGCTGCAGTGCGTCACCTTCATCTCATCCAGATTAGCTGGTAAGTGATCCGGCTTGCGGTTCATGTGGTGGAGCTGCAAAGGGGCAGACGCAGCATTTCCACTAAAAGCAATGTTAGAACAGCTGGTTTGTACCTCAGTTGTTGGTCTGCTGTAATAAGATGTCAAGAAAAGGGAGTGCAGATGAGAGAGGGATTTTTTTTAATCCATTTTTCATAATGAGCACCTTCTGTGTAGGAAGCTGTGAGCAGGAAATGCAGAGTAATTGAGACAAAAAGCAGCTGTGATTAAACCGTGATGACAGTTATTACATTTTACATAACAAGGTGCGTACGTCTGACTGAGGATTTGAAAATCAATGCTGAAGTAATTGTAATGAGGATAAGAAAAATCCTGACTGCGATGAAGTAAAGCTTAATGGAGCCATACTTGAGCTTGGAGGCCTGGTAATTGTACTGCTGCTGCTGCTGCTGCTTCTGCTGGTTTAGGATCTGGAGCTGCAAGAACTGCTGCTGTTGCTGCAGGAGGCGGGCGTAAGCAGAGTCCATTGGCACTTCATTAAGCTCTTGTTTCTGGTCCGGGGGAATATACTGATGGTACTTCAACTTCTTCACTCGTGGTTTGGGCTCTTTGCTCTTTTTGCTGCGGCTTTTTTCAGCAGGAGGCTTAGCCAAGCTTTGCTGCAGAGCACAACACACACAAAAAAGGGGTACATAAGACCAGAGAGGACCATCTGGAGGATATTCTTTCCTCATGACTGATCTCAGGCCAGTCCAGTTAACTTTATCAGGGAAGGCAGTTTGCACTGCCAGTACCAACACTGCAAGATTTGGAACTGATACGGTACTTTTATAACTTTAACATTAACATTGCCCTGACACTCGATGAGAACAGCAGGATGAGGAAACGGGTAGTGGAAATGTGACACTTATTGTTTTACCACCTGCAATTACAGGATGTAGTACTCATGAAAATGGCTTGGCACAAGAGCAGCAGGTTCTAGCAATGAAATCAGAAACTCGGGCCGGGTTAAACAAGCACTCACTTTCCAGTTTGTCAAACTCACTCCCTTATTATGTTCAAAGGGAGGGAGAGTTTAGCGTATACTCTGAGGATAACTGCATTATGATAAGTGGATAAGTTATAGCTTCACTCCCGTTCTTTGATTCACAGCTTAGCCACGATGAGGAGGGCCAGCCTGTCATTTGACCCTAAATATAGACAAACTGTGGCACAGATTTAAACCTCTGGATGGGTGAAATAACTTTAACCCTTGCTCTTTGACCTGCGCTCAACCCCAGCTAAATGCTGAATTTTTTTTGTGTGAGCCAAAACTGATGTAACTTTTAGCATGAGAAATAACAGACTCTGACATTGTGTCTCTCGTCACATTTTCAAAGGAAGCAAACAAAATAAACCAAACACACAGATGGAGAAAATAAGTCAGGAAAACAGAGCCAGAGGTCAACACTGCAACAGCTGCGTATAAACTACACGACGACAATGACAAGTAACCATAAACTTCTTTTTTTTTAGAAAAATAAAGAAGATTGTTTTGTTTTTTAGGGGAAATACAGATAGTTATTTTGAAGGTCAGATTGCCAAGACTTGGAGACTATTTTCCCACAGCCAAAAATCACATGTTTTTATATGATAGTGTTATTGGTTAGGGTTACATATCAGAGATGAATATTTAAGACCTCAGAGGATTTAAAAAAGCATCACTAATCTAACTTTAGCTGTAAGATCACATTGAAATGACTAAGAGAAAAGTCACCTTCACAAGAACTGGCCCCGGTGTAACACAGGTGACGGCAGTGGTGACAGGTTGAGGTTGAGTTGATTGTAGGTTGCTTTGTTGCTCACCGGTGGGCATAGGGTTGTTTAAATCTGATGCAGACTGTGAGCTGGGTGGTGGGGAGTGCTAAGAAAAGTAAAGAGAGAGCAAAATCACATGAGCCCCTCAGTAAGAACAGCAAAGCTGAAACACCTGCTAACTATCATGCCATCTATGAAAAGGAAGAAAATATGACCCAAAATAGGCTGATAAACACTTGAAAAATGAGCATGGATAACTATTAAAACACAGCTGATGTGCTGTATGTAGCAAATTAAGTAACCTAGATTTTTTGGTTGTCTGACACTGGTGTTGTTGTACCTGTATGGGAGTTTTTAACGTAAGAGTGGCCTCTTCAGACTCCGGCGGCGAGGCCGATGTGGAGCTGGGAGAGTGTTGGCTTGCAGGATGTTGCGGTGAAAAGGCATCGCTGCTGTCCTCATCAAAGTTGTACACGTCTGAACTGTCAGGTGTCTTCGCACAATCCACCTTGCTACCAGCTGTGGCACAGGATCAAAAAATAAGCAAACACTGGTTATTATTTATTTCAAGGATAAATAAAAATAATGCAAATAGAGCAAAAATCTCTGACTATAGGTTAGAGATGTAAGCTGAGACTGCCCTGCTGAGATATTTCAACGTAGCTGTCATAAAAAACAAGCTACAGTTTTTTCAGTGAGGGCCATCTTATCAGTATTAGCATTATCACAGTTTTACTGCTGTAATTAAACTGGGAGACCGTTCTCACAGCAGGCTTTTGCTTCCCAAACAAAGATAATACATCATTAAAAATAGATAAAAATTCACCAGATGTGCTGCACAGCTGGTTTGAATTACCTTTGCTGCACTCACTGTAAGTGGTGAACAGATATAATAATAACAATGAGGCTCTACCATTATTAACCTCCTCAACACCGGGGTCCACAGGCAGGATGTTCTTCTCCACCAGCTCCATGGGTCCGGGCCTCTGGGCGATCTTCTCATTGAGATCATCAGTCAGTCTGGCCCTCTTCAGCTTCATTTGTGTGGCCTGCAGGGAGGGCTCTGCATGTGTCTCTGATAAACACAAAGAGGATGTTCATCTGTGATCTGGCCAGTATCAGTCAGTCTCTCAAACTGCTTTATCATACTGACTCACAGCAGACTGAGCCAGACCTCACAAAAGCCATGCGTGTGGTTATAACTTTGTTAAACACACAGGTAATCATCTCTCTTATCTCAACACTCTTACCCAGTAAGAAAACACCCCCGGATGATTACCTTGTAGGATGTGCATACGGACCAGCTCAGAACGCCCGGGTCGGCTGCAGAGTTTGTGCTTCAGGAAGGTCCCAGTCTGTTTAAGAAAAGAAAAGAAATAAGAAAATACTCTGGGTACAGGATTGTGATCATCTGCAGGCTAGAGTGCATTCATTGCTGGCTTACCCTGGCTCTCTCCAGGCTGCGAATCTGCTCATGAAAGGCAGCAGGTGCTTTTAGGGCTACGAGAAGAGAAATCCATAAGAAATCAATACATTTTCTTGTTTAACACAGGCTAATTTCAAAACGCACAAACTGTTCCTTTGATTTTAAGACTGACGTCTTTTTGCATTCTTTCTTTCTCATTCCAAATAGTTTCCCCTTTGTCTGCCTTTGATATCATGACAAAGTATGTTTATGTAGCAAGCCTCTTAGTGATAAGATTGTACTCCACAACAACAGAAATGATGGTGTAACAGCATAAGTATAATACCACAGGAAATCTCAGTATTTCTAAAACATATACTCTTCATAATGGCCCTCATTAAAAAGTATTTTAAAGTTATCAAGCAGTTTTCTCGAAAGTACAAATCACGTACCGTATGCCGACATAAAGTGTTTAAAATTATGGACAACACATATGTAAAAAAAAAAAAATCTAAAATACAAATACACATTTATTACATACAGTGTAAGCAGGTATAAAGAGGAAAAGAAGGGAGATAAAATGCATCTTTATTCCCAAATATACCAAAAAACAATTTTCACACTGCAGGGTCATCCAGTTTCATGTCATTCTTTATTATTTCTCTCCTTTTTGGCATGCAGTGGCGTGTCATTAATAATCAGCAGCTCGTGGGTGGGTGTCTGACAGGAAGTGTCAGTTCAGCTGACTCAAACAACGATTATTCCGTCCTAATTTCTGATCTGACAGAGTAAACTTGTTGAGCTTCAGACGAGGTCTGGCTCACCGGCGAGTCACCTCTGCTATGACGAACATTGTTTGGTTTAAGGACACTCTGCCTGGGGGGTGCTCTGAGGAGTGTGTCAGAGGAGCAAAGCAAACATTCCTCATGACCAAAACCTCACTGCATACCTATCATAAGCCTCTAAGTGTAGGAGAGGCAGATTGCTATGGAGAATGGCCTGGGAGGCTTGTGTGCAGGCTACGCTTGGCCAGGCCGCAGAGGGGGGGGGGCGTCTAACCTCCACTGAAGGCCCAGCCGCTGACTCATGAGGCTGCGTGGAGCCAGAGAGGACCTGAAAACTTGACTACAGGGGGCTTCTCATGACAGAACTAGATAAAGAGGAAGATGTCCATCTTTTTCTCTTCCTGTCTTTCCAGCTCTCAGTGGGATTCTGTCACAGTTTCAGCTCATCTTTTATTGACTGTACTCCTAAACAAAAGGCTTGCTGGAGAGAGGTAAAAAAGGGACTGAGTCTGCTCCACCTCTGCTGGATCAAAGGATTGATGTGGATGGTATTAAAGCAGAGAAAGCCCTTCCAGCTTTGACACCAGTGTGTCTTTTATCTGTTATATATTCCAACCATTTTCACCAGGTTTTCGAGCACAATGAAGAGATTTCAGCCTCTGACATAATTCTATAAAACAACCCTTATAAAATAAAGCAGTTTGATGTACAAAAAGGATCTATTATACTAACTCTGAAATCCATATTCTCCATTCTTGGACTCTACTAAAGTGGCTTTGCATGATTTATTAGTCAAAATAATCCTGATTGATCCTGTATTAGGCTTTGGTGCAGCTCCTCAGTTCTTCCACTGTCTCAAACAAGTCGTTTTAGCTCCTCAATTCATACCAACTTTCTTCTGATTGGCTGCCCCTGGTAAATTCGAGGTTTGATCAGCAGGTTCAGCAGGAATTTCTGTACTCACACTTGTATGCCTGTCAAGGGATATTCCATCTCTTTGACATCACACATAGTCAAGAATAGAAACGTCCTGAAAACAGTCTGAAGCCTGAGTGTTTGGCTCAAATGACTTGTAGATAAAGAAACTCATTATTCACGCTAATGGGCTCCATTTAAATCCATCCATCCCTCACTCTAGTTTCTTCCACTTATCCAATCATTGCAGAGGATTCATGATAAGCAGTGTATACTGGATGTCCTTCTACCCAGCAACATTTTGTAGGACACTTTCGTCAGGTAAGCTGAGCTATATTATCTCCCCAGTACATTCAAAACCTACCCCTGGGTCTCCTTCCAGATGTGCATGCTCAGAAAAACTATCCTGATTACAAGCCCAAGGGTTGGCTCTACTCTTGCAGCTCCCACTAGATTTGATTTATTAAATTATCAAATAAAAGCACAAAAAATACCACAATAAATTCTGTATTTTGAGTTGCTTCATGATCCCCTATGTTCACCAGCTATTTGCTAATGGAGCCTGTTAATTTGGGAGAAATAAAAACCAAATATTTTGCTAGCTATAAATGTTTTATTTCTTATTAACACTGTTGGCGATGTTCATTGTTGTCTTATGTGGTAAAAATACTCACGCGGCATGATGCCTTGGTCCACAAGTTGCTCCCGAGTTCTCCTCTGCTGCAGACAGAGCTGCAGGACTATGAGAAAGCAGAGACACAGAGGTCAGGGTTAAACTTTTACCATTCAGAACCAGTTCCACTGAGTCACCTAACAACCATCCCTTCTGGCTTTGAACTGCGAAACCTGCAAGACTTCAAATAAAACAAGGCACTTATTATTTCTCAATCAATACGCTGCCCGAAAGGCTCAACTGTAAACCCCGTTCACCACCACAGACATTCTGTACTCTTCCTGTATGGTTTTAGCTCAGGGGTTGTGAGGAGTACCACACATTTTACAACACGCAAACAGTGTGATTGGCTGACAGGCTTCCCAGTGAGAGGCAATATCTCTGTGTGGGTTGCAAATGCGCTGAGGAAATAAAGTAACTACAGAGAAGAACACAAACAGATAAAAGAGGGATTAATGTCAGACCTGCAGTTACAATAATGAGGAAAACTCGAGCTGGTCATGACACCACTGAGAGCCAAGTAACTTGTGTCTGTTTAATAAATTGTTTTTAAAAACTAATCTTGCTTTGGATGGATAAGAAGTGACCAGTCATGTTACTGTGGAACATCAAAGACATGACTATCTTCCAACAGAAATTGTTGAGTCTTGCATGCGAGCTCTGCATATAGCACTTGGATGATCTTTGGTTTTATTTTCCCAAAAATATAAACTGTAGTAAGACGTTGTTTAAACATTTATAAACACGTGAGCGTGGACATGTTATTTCAGTAGAACGCCACAATTCAGTGCAGGCAACAAAAAAAAAGTCTGAAGAGAAGGCGATGGGTGATGGGAACGAATGAAGTGGCGGTGGTGAGGTACGTGAGGCCTTTATTGTCACCCTCGTAGTAAAGTGAAGTTAACTTTAGCTCGATCTGCTCAGGGGCATTTTGGGGGGGGGGGGGGGGGGGCAGCTCCCACTCATACACAAACACACACAAATACAAGGCAGACCTGCTCAACTCTCCTGGGAAAGGCGCTGCTTCTGAACGGGCCTCTGTGACTCACGCTAGCAAAAATAAACTGGGCAGCTGTGAGAACAAGGCCTGGGAACCATGAAATTTGGGGGTAGTTAAGGGGGTGGGCTCTGCATTCGTACGCAGAGACGAGGGAACGTTCATGGGCTTCTACTGGTGGGCAAGAGAACGCGGAGTGACAAGAACCGAGGCAAAGGGTGGAAGGCCGAGTCCACTCTCATAGCAGCCCATCCACTGCGGGACAGAGAACACAGTGTGCCTGCTGTGTTTCCTATTACAAACCCAGGCCAGAGGGGTTTATGGTCAGCCAGAGATGGATCATAACGGAAGATTGTAGAAAATGCCACTGAGGTGCCACTAGCAAGAAAAGAGTGCATACTACAACATATCAATACTATCAAAAACTGCCTCCTAGCTCTGACAGAGAATGCAAATTTTAATTTGAGCATCAGTATGGGGTTACAACTCATGCCGGATCCTCCTCATCACTCTGTGTCATCTTTGGTTCAACCTGAACCCTGGCTAACCTTCTCCGTGATGCAAACTGGCTCCGCTCTCCTGCTCACCAGCAAAGCGTAAACAGAGGTTTTGGAGAAACATAGAGAGGGGGCTCGGCTCAAATCCTTGTCTACTGATGTAATCTCTAATCTCAGACCCATGTTGTTCTCAGCAAATCATCCCTGGAGGTCTCCCATCAGACCTCTGAAACAATACAAATAAAAACTGGTGTGGCCAAAGCTGAATTTAGTTTAGAAAGAGACTCATGCTGGGTTATGTTGATTTTGCAGTTATAAATACAGAATTCTCCAAACAGAGTCCCACTTTAACAGCATTTGAGGCATTTATAACCAGTGATGGCATGCATCATGAATATTGAGATAAAATTAGTCTATCAAAAATGTCATTTGGATTTTACTTTCATGCCTTTGTGTGGAGCCTAGGAACTTATAGGCTGACTTCAATCTTCAGAAAAAAAAATACCTGAAAACGTATCGATAATAAAACACACGTACATCCTACATTTAGCAACGCAGAGAATTCATCAGCAAGACTTTATCTCAGTAAATTAAATGAGTACTGAGAATGTAAGAAAAGAAAGTAAAGCATGTTTAATTTTACATTATTTTCATTTTTGGATTATTTTGCCTCAGTGAAAAAAGCCAGAATCATATTAATAACAAAGTAAAACAATATTGCTTCCTTTCTGCCATGATTAGGTGTCAGGGCAACCAGGTTTCTCGCTTTATATGGGATAGAAAAGCCTTTTAATAACATTATCCCACATTTTAAATGGCAAAAGTTTTAAAGGGGTTTTTAAGGTTTTATCCCATGACAGTGAAAAAAGCAGAATGACTGTGTGGAAGCCAGTTGTTTGAGTTTTAAAGTGTATAAATACACAGAGGAAAATATGATGTGAGGTGAAGCAGAAGCAAAATCTCCAAACTTCTGCTTCCTGTCAAGCTTGTTGTATTTTTTTTTTTTTTTTAGCAAAGGAGTAAAATTCAAGGAAACACATTTTGGCTAAATGCCAAACCTGCAGAGATTTTGATTTTTTTTTAAAGATAGACACATTAAAGTTTCAGACTAATTCCTAATATCGCTATCAGCATCATCCCACACAAACATACTCTTTCCCCAGCATTTACTTTGTTAGGATTTGGTCAGATTAGTGTCAGATTATTACTCTGTCTTGGCAAAGTGATATGAATCTATTAAAAAAGAGATATACTTAGTCAGGTAATGAATAATGATTTTTGTAAAAGCAGCAAGAATAGTTCTAGTGGAAAAACTTATATACTTGTTTTGCATACATCCAGTATAATACACTGTTTTCATTTGAGTGTGATTCTCTGCTCACAGTATTAAAACGTAGCATGCAAAACATGTTATGTTGGATGCCCTATAAACTTTTGGTATTTGCAAAGTTTTTTTTTCTCACATTGCCAAACAGAGCCTATAAATCACTAACAAGACAGGCATTTTGTGTTTTACTGGCAGAGGCCACTTGCTTAGAGGAATGTCCTGATGTTGAATGCAAACCAGGAAGATAAAAACATGCAAATAATGATCAGAATCCTGATTAGCAGCATATCCAACTACTGCACTTCAGTTGAAGTTACTTCATTGTGTATGCGCATTACAAGAGTGAAGTCATGCTTCTGTGAGGTAAGACCTTATAATAGTGATCCTACAGAGTGCCAGTTTGAACACAGGTAATTTAAAGCGATGGGTAATTACTTTCTACTTAAACAAATTCATCAGAATTCAAAAGTAGTGATGCTCCACTTGAGTCACGATGATGAGCTTTTACTGTCATTTCCTGTTATGGCTGTGTGTACATCACAACAATCCCCCCCTCCGCTTCCGAAGGCAGGGGATTAACATTACATTACAACAAAGCTTTCTGGTTAGAAAAAACAGAAAGAAAGAAGCAGTACCTGATTTGAATTTACCCCTGCAGATGGAAGGGGTCTCCACGTCAAGGCACGCCATAGGGAAAAGTTGTGGTTCGATTGGTGGCCAGGTCTGGAGTCCCATGTGGTGATGAGGCCAGTGGAGAACACGGGAGTCAGCGAGAGGGAGGAAAGAGCCAGCGCTGAGAGGACGACAGCTGGCTCGCTCTCTCTCCGTCTCTCTGCCGGCCTCAGTGGAGAAAGTGTGTGTAAGTATGTGTGAGCGCTCACTCAACGTCAGAAGGAGGGAACACAGTGGTGCTGGCGTTAACCCTCGCTAGGTCACTTTGTTGTGTTCACAGAAGACTCAAATTGCAACACGACACCAGAGGGAACAACTTTTAAACGTGGTAATAATCAATATTTTTTATGCTGGGGAAATTCACTTGGCCTGGGACCAAAACATTTACTGGCAGCCAATAGGAAGCTGATCAAAACAGGCTGTGAGGAATTTTGAGTTGGCACATCCTTATGAGAAATAGCGTGTGTGTGTGTGTGTGTGTGTGTGTGTGTGTGTGTGTGTGTGTGTGTGTGTGTGCGTGCATGTGCAGGGACCCTTGTTGCACTAAATAACAATGACAAGAACACATAGTGGGTCCTTTGAGATGTAAAAATTTGGATGATTTGATTTTTAAATGAGTGATTATTCCTTGAGGTGTTTTTGCTAAATGACAGATTTACAGTGTTTGTTTCTTTCTAGATTCCCAGTAAACCCCCAGTAAAAATTAAAACTAAAGGGAATGTATAAGAGAAATTTAAAGAGGAGACATCCAAAAACATCTTTGCTTGTCGTCTTTGCCTCTCCGCGGCTAGAAAAACGCTAACAGGAAATGAGATAGGAGCGGATTAGACTAATTGTGGGAAGTTGTGTGTGTCTCAGTGTATCCAGGAAGGATTGCATGTGAGCCCAAACGATCTCGTGTCAAGGTGACGCTGCAAAGACATGATGCTGTGGCAGCGCTGCGCTTGACTGTGAGGTCAATGCATGCTGTGGAGGAGTGGACAACTGCACTCTGGATTAATAATGTCACTTGTGGGATCAAGAAATATGCATGTCAAACAGCGTGGGACAGGGAAAAATAGAGATGATAAACAGAACTGGTAGAGGGCAGCCACAGCATGTTATGACAGCCCACAGTGGGGATTCAACACTGATGCACAACAAGACGATAAAAAATATGGGAGAGTAGTAGGAGGAGCTTTTTAGGAATGTGGAAAAACATCTTCCTGCATGTCATTTCGTCCACAAAAAGTTCACATTTCGAAAGTCTGCTGGATACAGAAACAAAACAAAAGCTTTTAGGAATGCGTGCACACCTGTATTAAACCACAGCGAATATCTAGCTGTGGGCTCTCAAAATTTCCATATCTTTGTTATTGGTAGTCCAGTCCAGGAGCCCAGTTCAGTACAGTCATTAAAATAGTGAGATTAGTTTAAAAATAAGATTTTAACACACAAAAGACGGCGGTTAAAAAAATCATCCAGCTGTTACTGTCTACTTCCCAAAGTCTTCCCTGCTACATTTTCATTTGCACCCTTACTGGTTAAAGCCTAGAATACTAAATGAAAACATTTTGTTTTATACAAGAAACTCTGGCCGCTGCATCAAGACCTTTATTTTACAGCTTTTTTCTAAAATATAAGTTCTTAGTTGTTGGATATTTTTCTTATTTTCTTCTAAGGGAATGTTGATTTCAAAGTTTAAATGTCTTGAAGAACTTAAAAGTCTAATCTCTCTAGTCTAGACGGTTGATGCTTTCCATTTACATGAAAAAATTACACTTTTTTAGTGTTGATTTCCAGTTTGGGGTATTTTTTTCATGCACCACCAATTTCACCATTAACGACCATTTTAGCCCGATGATTATTGCACTCATTACATCATTACATCCATCTGTTTCCCATTGGCCAGATGGTTTCACTTCCTAATAATTCATTTAGAACTGAGTGAAGGACTTTGCAGTTGCAGCCACTAAATCACTTTGATTCATGATGCAGGTTGGTGCTGAGGAACGCTACAGCCAGCGGTATTATTGACTTCAAGGTACCAAAGGGAACTGTGATATTGTGTTTTAGTTCTAGGTGTGCTCGTGTTATTACAAATTAAGCAAGAGCAGTAAACATGAAATTGATAACTGACTCATTCTTTGGACTATTTTGGATGCCGTCATTGTGCATCACTTGTGCAACATAACCCCGTAATCACTGACAGACAGATATTGTCATTATTAGGTAGACCCAGGAGACTCATGAAAGATCATCTTCTGTTGTAGCGCTATTGCCTCACCACAAGAAGATCCTGGGGTTGAATCTCCTAGTCTTTGGGCCTGCATCAGTTTCCACTGCTTTCCATCAATGACCAGTCCAAAGAAATGCATGTCAGGCCAAATCGGTGATTCTAAATTGATCATAGGTGTAAATGTAAGGTAGATAAAGTGCTTCACATGCCTAGAATATGAATATGTACAAAAGGTAAAATGCGTGAAGTGCTTTGAGTGGTCAGTAAGACTAGAAAAGCACAGCATAAATGCCATACCACTTTATTCCCTGACAAATCTATGTTCCCAAGGAAAACTCTGATTTCAGAAGCTACTTAAGCTGTGATTACGTGTTGGCTTTCAAAGGCAATTCTGATCTGACTTCATTCTTCATTCCATAAACAAATCACTGAATTGAGTTTGTTTTTCCAGAGTGGCCTTGCTCTTAAATGGTCAGTGTGCAATGTGCGTTGGTGACCTCTGATGCCATTCTTGTGAGTTCAAGTGATGGGAGAGTATGTTGAAGAAAACACATGAATATTGTCTATCCACACACAAGCATGCGTACACGGGCACAAAAGATACACTACAATCTGTTATGTGTAAGGCTACATGATATTTTAGACTCTTTGTCTTCATGTGAAAATGTAATGACAGTGCAGATGAGTAATTTCAGCGACACAGAGCCACAGTTTTATTGCAGTTTTTGTCCGGGCCTCCCTCGTCTAGCTGTGAAGCACCGTAATAAGAAGCTGCTGATTCCCCAAGGGTGGACAATGCCATGCTATTTTTCTCTCATTACCACAGTGGGTTTTTTTTTCTAATAGCTGTTTTATATGAGAAATGCCAAAGATATTTCAACAATAATGGATAATAATTAAAAATGTCATAAAAATCCACAACCTTGCTACTGAATGTTTGGGTTTCTTTCTGTTATTGTAGGGTCTTTACCTGGCACTATATATATAAAAAAAACTGCTTTGTATCGAAGACACAATCAGGCATAAGGAAGGAAATCCTAGAAGTGATAAAGGAGCTACACTGTAGATGTTGCTGGTGTTGCAGGGCAATTTATAACACAAGCCTCAGATGAGAATAATGCCGATAATGTATTATGTTGAAATAATTTCTTGTACTTTCCAAAACTTTTTTTTTTGTTTTTACACTTTATCAGCTCCACATCATCCTGGTATGAGAGTCTAAAAGATTAGGATTTCATGGTATTTGTTTCACTGAAGGTGTGCTGCGGTTGAAGTGTTTAGCTTCCCATTTATTTGTATTCTTTGCCCCCACTGCAACAAGAAAAGCAAAGAAATAAACGTTAACTTTATTCATATTTGGACAAATGTAGCCTGTTCACCTGACAGGGGGGGTTACGCTTCTGTGTTAAATTTACACTGTAGATACGCTGGAGGGAGACTGCAGAAAGTATCAGGAACAAATCTGTTTGCACTTGAATAATACTGACCACAACAAAAAGTGGGGACTCAGGATTTTTATTTGTTTCTATCATTGCTGTCAGGTGTACATAAAACACTGGAACAAATAAACCATCATGAAAAGTATGAATGCTGTTATTAGCGTTGTCTACTTAATATTGGTTATGCTGTAGGCCTGCTGAAGACAACTATTCATTGCAGAAGTCTAAATCAGCTATTGGGGGCAAAGCAGAAAAGTGGCGTGGGTACCCAAAATCTTTCTTCTTCGCTCTTTGACCCACAAGGCCAAAAGTTGCGAAGTTTGTTACACTGATTATGAAGCTTCACCTCAAGTATTTTAATGCCACCTCTGAGCAGATGTTTGAGGTGTGTGCATGCAAACCATTAACCATCTGCTAATGACATAACAATGAAATACTCAGATCATGTTTAAACATCCTATTTTATGAAAATAATAATAATAATACTAAAAAACTGTACAGTTTTTACCAAACTGACCAAGACAAAGTAATACAATGTACAATATAATTTCAATACGACTAGCCAATCAAATTTGGTGAGGCCACTCAACAACAGCTGTCTTTTTTACTGTCACCAGATGTGCTGTGCGAATCATGGCATTTGTTGCTTCAGGCTTCAGACCTGAACGTTTCAAATTTTTGAAGTTCTACAAATCTGTTACATTTTTTGATATCCTGTGTTAGCATTATAAGTACTGTAAAACTGCTGTATTAGACTTTATACCTGTGATGCACTGACAGGTTGGTGAGATTTATACAGTTGAATGTAATTACAGTTACATTCAGCTGTATAATTAGTAGTATTTGGTCTTTGAAATTTGTTTTGTAATTTAAGCTTTAAGGAGTTTAAAAAAGGTTTGTATTAACTGCTTTGGATTATAGTCATTTTATACACAGGTTACCATTTTCACCGGCTCAAAAGTATTTGGACAGCTGACTAATAACCAGTTCTTTCATTGTTTCATGACAGCTTAAGCAGATAAAAGATGTGGAGCTGAATTCAAGAGTTGAGCTTTGGTAGCTGTTCGCTGGAACTCTCGACACGAGGCCCAAAGAGATTTCAGTGCAATACTTTTATTAACCCCCTTGAATTAAAATTGAAAGCCTGCACTTCAGCCACTTCTTGCTTGTTTAATGTGCAAATAACGGGGACTACTATGGACTAGTATTGACTACTTTAGGCTATGAAAACCATATCTAATCTTTCTTTTTTGAAAACACTGTGTGTATTCCCGCTTTATTACTCTGTATACTCTTTGACTTCACACCCAGTGTTTACCATCCCATATGCATGTGTTATGTAAGTTAAATGAAAAAAGTGGTTGCTTAGTGTAGCGATGGATGAAAACAAATGTGTTACAGACACTAATATTTATCAGTTCATGATGATTGCTAAAGTTATTTTTAGCTCATGTATCAGATAGTTTATGCTGCTGTGCTATCATAATCTCCTGGTGAGAAAGTGCAGCTCAACCAATCACAGGGATCTTGACAGTCTTATTACACTCGTGACCCTCCTTGCCAAATGACTTTTCAGAGCCAAAATCCACATTACTTATTCCCACATGAAGCTACTTTTAACATCAAAGCACACACTAAATCCAACCCCTGTCCAGAGCTTCAAACTTAGATTCACCAAACCATGTTGGCAGCATAGCGCCCAGGTTAAACAACATTTTAGGGCAAACACATTTGGTTTAACTTTTCTCATTCATGAGGAAAAGAAATGAAGTCAGTCTCAAAAGATGAGATTTTTCTGACTGTGCCTGCTAATGGGCAAGTTCACGTGTATTGTGTTAAGAGAGTGAGCCATACAGCTCCTTTCAGCTTGCATAAGTTTTTCACATAAAATGCAGTTAACTTCATATTCCTTGTGGATCTTTGCTGCAGCGGTTTCAGGAAGAATTCAAGGAAAGGTCAGGACAAGAAGCACATTAGAGGTAATCTAGGTGCAGGTATGCGCAGCAGACAGCTCCTTCCAAAACACACTATTCATTCTGGGCCAGCTCTGACTTGAGTAGTCAAAGTGAAAAAGATTGATCTGAGTTTAGCGAACAGCATGTGCTGCTGCACTAAAGACAGATGTTCAGTTTAATCAAACTATGAACATGTTAATCAAACTCTAAAAGTATCAGATGTCGAGATGTTGATGACTGATTGTAAGGTTCTAAAACACTGACATTTCAAGCTTTGGAGTTATTTATTATGGAAGTGAAAAGTCTGGGCAGCTGCCACAGTATTATCTCTGCAACAGGTGTGTTAAATTACACCTGGATTTTAAGTTTAGTCCAAGACAATAAACCAAGAATGTGCTTCAGTGATAGGATGCAAGCAAAAATGTTTTGTACGCTCGCTGCTCACTGAACATCTGCCAGCATACAGAGTCCAAAATTGTGCTGAGAGAAGACTGCATGTGCTGAAGACATTGGAATTGCACTGGATATTCATTTTCACAGGGGAGCCACCAAAGCAGCCACCGCTGTCACATCCCATGCATCCACTCTGCAGATGGTGGGAAAGCCAGAAAGAAATCCCTGCAGGCCTGCAGCTTTCTTTGAAGCCGTGCTACACGCAGCGGCCACGAGAGCATAAATAAAGGCCGGCCTGCGATAGCTTTGGCCACATTAACATCGTCACCGAAACACCATTTGCACACATTTACCAAAAAGTAAACATACCCACAGCTGCCTGAAACCAAACTGTAATTACATTTCATTGCACATTAACTGTAGCACTTGTACACTACTTCCCTCTCTGATAAAATACATTACAGGGGTATGCAAACATTCACATTCCTTCCCACGTTTTCTGACAAACTGGCAGCATCTTTTTCTGCTGCCAGTCTGAACAACTGTTTCACCAAAATAAATAATTACTCAGTTTTTACAGCAACTAACAGACACTTGTGTTCACCAAATACGCTGTTTTTCCAAATAAATCCAAATACAATAGGAAATCAACTGACTTATTAGAACAATGACTCAAACACAAAGAGTCACAGGAAACAGAACTGAGTTAGTCACAGCATCCGATAAAATAAACACTTTAGAAATAACCCCACAGTTCTTTTCATGTTTGATCTTTTAGACTCACATAAAGTGATCAAAACTTTAAATTTTGGTTGAAGTCAGTGTATTATTAACAAAGCACACAACAAAAGCAGTCATACCACCTAATGTTACACCTACAAAACTACAAAATATTTCTGCAGTATCTGCTTCCATAAAGCTCTATATTCTATTATGATTAGGAGTTAGGCCAAAGAAAGCATGAAAAAGGTGAGCACAAAGTGCCTTAAAACTTTTCTTTTTTAATTGGCCACTAGTGGGTGGCTCCTTTGGTTGCACACACACATAGAAAAATAATTCTGGTTGTATAGTCTATGGGAAAAAATAATTCACTTGCTCTGTGACGTCAGTAAACACTTCACTGATGACTTTATGGGGTCAATTGCGAGTTTCAGGGCATGCAGAATAGAACATTAAGTCCATTCTGTAAATTATGGTTATTTTGCGTGTCATTAAGAAAGATTAATGAGGATATGAACTTGAGGTTTCTGAAGTTACGTTGTTAGAGCCACCGCTGTCTCGCCACGTCTAGCTTCAAAACATCAGATGTGGCAAAAAATGCTCATGACAAAGGCTTCATATCAGCACTTCACTAACCAGCGGGCGATGTCACAATACTTCCTCTCAGATATGATTGTTAGCATTAGCAGCAAATATGGATATTTTATTAAAATAAGCAGCTGTTAACAAATTTTTTTAGAATAATTGAGGCGCTTATGAAATGATGAGGGTAAAGTGAACTGATGCAGTGAAGAAGCTCATTGACTAGTGAGCTACAACATGATTCTCACCTCTAATTATTACCTTATTATATTTCCTCTGCAGACCTTGAAGATTAAGTATTTTTATCTTTGAGAAAAACTTTTCCCTTCTGAAATAAACCAGAAAACAGTCGGCTAACATTAACAAATTATGTACATTTTACAAACGTAACGTTTGGCTGTACACTAAAACAATTTGACTGATATTTTAGTATGTCAGAACCAGTGAGGTGAGGAATATTGAAATATGCAAACATTGGACACCAGCACAAATATCCTATGATGCAATGAAGGATGATGCACATAACAGACATTGCTCAAATTTAGAGTAAGCAAGCTTCCTGTGAAGGGTGGCTGGAGTCACTTTTAGAGACAGGGCGAGGAGCTCAGTCATTCGGGAGGGACTCAGAGTTGCTACTCCTCCACACTGAAAGAGTCATTTGTGGTCGGTTAGGAAAAGGCCCCAGGCCAGGACATGCTAGAGATTGTGTCTCTCGGCTGGCTAGGGAACACCTCGGTGTCCTTCTGGATGAGAGGTGATCAGGGAGAGAGATGAGTCTTGGTTTAGACTGCTGTCTCTGTGAACCTGGATAAGCAGCAGAAAATTGATGGATGGATTGAACTTTTCAGTTCAGGTTAAAAACGTGGCTTCACTTTCCTAGGTGTAAATTTTTTTCTTTCTTTCCTGTGAATTTCTTATTCATCACTTGGTTCATCTGAAATATTTCCATGGTAACATGTCCAAGTGGCAACACGCCTTTTAGGAAGTGAGGTTGACACACTAAGCAGGGTAAACGCTATTGTTGTTAAACCATAGTACACATTAACTACACAAAAACAATGTACAACAATAACTGGCTTTGTATAAAAGAAATTCATGTATTCCTTAAAGGTGACGAAAACTTTTCATAATGTCCATCTCTGTACAACAAACGAGCTGCTGTTTTGACATGTGTATGTGGTAAATTAAAAATATCACACCACTGAAAAAACGTCGAATGAGTAATCCAAAGATTTATACCAGGAAAACCTTAGTCGTGAACAAACACACCACATTATCCAGTGATTAAATCAGCACTATAAAGCAGGAACAGGCTGTGCTGCTAAAAATAGCTGAGCGTATAGCCACAAAAAGCAGCTGAATAGGGGGGGGGGGGGGGGGGGGTTGAAATATTTTCTGTCCTGACAATCTGAACAACATGTAAAAAACTAAACAGCTCACACTTCCCCACCAACATTCCCTGATTTCAACAACCATAACTTTCCAGTCTAATTAACCCTCGAGTGGCTGTTACACTCAACCTGAGCCCTCCCCATCTCTCCTCCTAGTTAAAGCCAGGCAGCAGTGTGGTTAGCAGGGGGTCGGTTAGGGGTCGCCCACAGACAAAAATAACCTCCTGTTTGCTCACTGGCATGCCGCAGCTCATGGTGTTGTTTTGAGAATCGGGAAAGGACTTTATGTTTTGGTAGAGGATATGGAAAACCACTGACAATGATACCACACGCTCTGTGGCTCACAGCTTATGTTTAAAATCTTTGGAAGATACAAAATAATTCTTAAAAGCTAATATTTTTTTTAATAAGACTGCTAAACTATGTTGTATCCTATGTAATAGGGTCACAGATATGTCGCGACTTAGGGAATAAGAAGAAAGCTTCTTAATTTATGTCAGCCATAATCTTCATATTGTATTTTGATGTTTGTACCTTTAATTCAAAAAGTATTTTCAGTTTAGAGTTTAGTGTGAGGCATAACCAGTGAACATGATGTCATTGAAAAGGGTTCGTGGAGGTCCCGAAGCGCAAAAAAGTCATTACTCTAAACGCACCGCACTCGAACAGTCACGTAACTTTTCCATGCCTGAGTGGAAAATAAACACTTCTGCTCTTGGTATCAGATATCAGGATTTTGTTGTGCAAATAAAACACTGCCTCGAGACTTCTACAGTCACTGAAACATTTACAGAGTTTAAAAAGAAATAAAGAAAACTGATTCGGGGGACAAATATTATCTTTTTGCATTTGACACTCTTCTTTGTCAAAAACTTGTCAAAACAAATTAAGATTTGCTTAACACAACATGAGATTATATTCATTTTCAAACTTGAGGTCCGAGCAGAGGGACGGCTTTTTTGCATGAAAAGGAGCTAGTTGGAGTGGTTCAATGGTTAGGATGCCTCCTGGGTACCTCGATTTGGAGGTTTTCCAGGCACGCCCAACTAGGCGGAAACCCCGAGCAGACCCAGAACCCACTGAAGAGATTATAAATCTCATCTGACCTGGGAATACATCGGGATCGCCCAGGAAGAACTGGAAAGTGTTGTTGGGGAGAAGAATGTGTAGAAAACCTTGCTTAGCTACTGCCACTGCAACTCAACTTCAGATACGTGGAGGATGGATGGATGGTTGGTTGGATGGATCTTGAACTCTTTAGAAAGACCTAACAGGGTCTGAAATGTAACAAAGCCTTTGAGTTAGATGTTGCAGGCAGCTCAAGCTACACTATGTTATACACACTGATATGTCTCATGGCATATACCACCATATACCCACCCATATTGTGGGTGGCTGTAGCTCAGGAGGTAGAGCAGGTCATCAACTAAATGTTGGTGGTTCAATCCCTGGCTGCTCCAGTCTGTGCTAAATTATCAAAGTATCCAACATACACCATTGGGTTATTATGTGTGTGTTAGATAGAAAGCACTCAGGTTTAGAAAAAAGTGCTTGTGGATGTGAATTGGTTAATGAGACTTTGAGTGCTCCAGTAATTTAGAAAAAAAATTACTGCCAGCACACGCTTACAACTTGTGAGTCTATTTAAGCTGCATCTCTTCCTCTGACACATAAATTCCTACTGCCTTATGTTTCACTGCTCCAGCATCTACCTGTAGACTCTGGGGGGATGTTTATTAATCACTTTCCAGTTTCTATGGGTGTTACATTTGCAGGGAGTAATGAGCTCAATTCGTAGATCCCCTAAACTCTGTTCTGATGCAGTAATAAATCAATCATTTCAATATGATATAATTTGAAAAGCTTTATCAGCTTCAAGAACAACAAAGGCTTATATTGGATGCATGCATGCATGCAGTAGTACTCTGGGATGTAGGCAGTAAACAGGCTTGTATTACAATCCCAGCAGCCTGCTTGGCCTAAATTGACACTTGCTGGGTCTGAACACTAGGATTTATTTTGTCATGTAGACCCAAGCTACAGCTGTTAAGTTTAATAATGTTTCTCTCTTTACGCATAGACACAGATATAAAAAAAATATCTTGAAGAAGCATATAACTGTATACATTTGTTGCAGTTCCCCCGATAAAGGGGGAATAATCCAGTTTACAGATGCGTTCTGAACATTTTCTTCCTTCGACACAAATGTTCTGTCCATCAACACAACCAAGTGGTATGACTACAATTCTGTGTCCCCAGGAATAGATCAGGAATAATATTTGTTCATTGGAATAACAGGTAAGAACAACAGTGTAACTGTGGCCTCAGCCTCCAGGGAGACAGACAGACTGGAAGAACACAATCCAGACCACAAGGGAAGCATTAACTACTCTATAAATGCCAAGAATATAAAGTGTGCAGTGTTTTCAGATGAACAATGTATAATACAGCTTGTACACCGAAGGCAGTAAAACGTGAGATAAATCCATCTCATTTCTGTGGAAATATGCACATCAGAAATAAAACATATAAATCACAACTCAAAACCCAAAGTTTATGAAAAACCTCACCCTTTTTTGTGTCTATCAGGATATGCTACCTCTATTCATCTACTGTCATCTCCCTGCAACTGATTTACTTCCTGACTCAGCTATGGGAAACAGTGAAGTTACCCTGATTACAGACATTTCCTTCCTCCCGTATTCACAGCAATGCCTGGAATGGCTGCACTATTTACTCAGGCCCGAAGCAGTAAACTGCAGATCCCACACCCACATGGCATATGCATCATGGGTTACAAAAGCCAAGGGTTCCTTGGAGAGTGGTTCTTCCCCATCCAGACAGAAATAAAAATAATCGTTCACAAGCTATGCAATGCAGTTAGATAACCTGACTAGTTTGGTTGGCATTTCAAAGGGTTTTGATTGGTTTTATTTTGACTGAATCCATGGTGCTGGTGTGGGACTTGTGACCTGACCCGAGACTGGGTTTTGTACACAAATGTCTACAGAATGATTGTTACTCTATGAGTAAGCTCTTTGGCCTCAGGCCCACCGATGCTGTGAAATCCCTAGTGAGTGAAAAACAAAATATTCACAAACTCCTACAGCATAAGTATCACAAATATCTGTTAAAAAAAGGGAAAAAAGTTTGATTGACTGTAAAAATGTCGGGTGAAATACTCATCAGGTTCTTCTTCACTTCTCTCCTAATGTTGACCAATCCTGCGCCAGGCTTGTAACGCAGATAAAATGACTCCAGTATATTTGAATATGAAAACAGAACTGCACTTTTACACACTGTCTCTGTGAGGGAGAGGCCAGCACCTATTATATTATACCGCACTACGCGCTGTTTCATAATCTTTGAGGAACCACAATGGGGCAGGGGAAGTGAGGGGTGGAGCTCCCGCAGTGCAGCATTGTGATGATTTTATTATGTACTGGCACATCAGGACATTCTTGTTCTTTTGGATGAGATAGGATTTGTGCAGTTTTAATACACCAACACATTTATATGAATACAAACACAAAACATTGCCATGCACAGAATTTGCTGAGAAGGCTCAGTCTAGCGATGATCATATTTAAGACTCTTAAAGTTTTGAATAATGCATCAGTTGGCCTTCTGGTCTCTTAAAGAATCATTTTTTTCACTGAGGTGATGAAAGGATGCAACATGAAGCAAAGATCATATATTTAAAACTCCACCGTGTGGAGTGTGGAGCTCTAGAAAGGTTCGAACATCACAAATAGAAGTGAGCTGAATGACACTGCCATCTAGTGGAATAATCAGAAAGAGGATGAGCAAGAAGAAAGCCATTATCAATATCCTGTTACTCGGGAGTCATATGTGCCCCACAGCAAATAATGATGTTATTTATGCAGAATTGAAACTTGAAACCAAAAGCAGCTGCAGCGTCATGCTTCTATTCATCCCAGACACGACACAAGCGGCCAAACATGTTTTTCATTTTACTACTCAAATTAGCATGAAAAGCAGTAAGTGGTAGAAGATACACCAGATACACCATAGACTCTCACTCCAAAGATGAAAGCATAAATTACAAAGCTGTGTTAAATATTGGCCACATGTACTTCAGAATTTTTCACATATAATGTGGAAATGGGCATGTGCAGCCAAGTGGGGGTGCAATTTTAAAACCAAATTAATTTCCTAAGCGAGCACAAGCTGCACGAACCTGAATTGTTTTTACAGGGATGAGCAAGCTGGAAATTGAGTGGATAATGATCAGTAGTATGATCATGTAGCTGCTTTTAGTGAAATAAATCTTTGCTTTATTAATTATCCATAAAAGACAATCTTTATGTCAGCCTTCAGAGCTTATTTACATGTAAAAATGAATGCAGTGATTAGATTAAGGACTAAGATCATGTATCTCTTGCTTTTCCTCTCATGCTTGGATTTAATCACAGACACAAGGGGGCAGTGAAGTCTTTAAGAGCAGCAGCTTTTCATCTGGCTTTGAATAGAGGAGGTTAAAATTATATCTGAAGTGTTGCTCGGTGCCACAGAGCGATAATTTTAAAATCTTTTTCAGTACATATGCCCTCCATCAGCTCTGCCCTAAATATGGATCCAAGTATGAAGCTACAAGAGTGTGATGATAATATTAGTCAGTGATTTTCTCCCTCGGAGGCAAATTGTTGGAGTGACTCCATCATGATTCTGCGGGATGTTATCTGTTCTATAACTATATTAAAATTACCACGAGGTACGCCTGCTTGGGATAATTCTTCTAAAATTTGCATATACATCTATTTCAGTCATTTTGATGTGTTATTTTTATGAAGTTTGAAAGAGAATGATTAAAAGTTTCATTATGTATGTCAGGATGGCTTAAATTTTTTGTAAGAATCTCATATATAGGGCGATAGATGTCAGCTCCTTTCAGCGCACTAAATGACTTCACTTCAAATACAGCTAAGAGGAATAGTGAGTGCTGTGCAAAAGTCTTGACCCAGCTGTCATTTCTTTACATTTTGCTTCTAAGGAGCCAGATTTCTTCTTGAGCAATAAATCTCCGGGTCTTTTAATGTTTTCCTTTGGACATTGGCTGCTATTTCACTCATTTTCAGTCCAGTTCTTATACCTGACAATTTTCAGGGATGTTTTTTCAAAGTTGCTTTAAAATGACCTATAAAGCTTTAAAGCATAAAAAGGCATCTAACTCCAGAGATGAAGTAGAGTTCTGTCTACAAATAACAGACAAAATAACCAGTTATTAATAGCTGTTTAGATTTGAATTCAAAATCTTGCTCCTCACATATAAGGTCATAAATAATCAGGCCCCATCTTATCTTAATGACCTTATAGTACCATATCCCCCCATTAGAGCACTTGGCTCTCGCACTGCAGGCTTACTTGTTGTTCCTAGAGTATTTAAATTAGAATGGGAGGCAGAGCCTTCAGTTTTCAGGCCCCTCTTCTATGGAACAAGCTTCCAGTTTGGATTCGGGAGACAGACACTATCTCTACCTTTAAGATTAGGCTTAAAACTTTCCTTTTTGCTAAAGCATATAGTTAGGGTTGGATCAGGTGACCCTCAATCCTCCCTTAGTTTTGCTGCAATAGGCGTAGGCTGCTGTGGGATTCCCATGACGCATTGCTTTTTCAGTCACCTTTCTCACTCACTATGTGTTAATAGACCTCTCTGCATTGAATCGTACTTGTTATTAATCTCTGGCTCTTCCACAGCATGTCTTTATCCTGTGTTCCTTTTCTTACCCCAACCGGTTGCAGCAGATGGCCGCCCCTCCCTGAGCCTGGTTCTGCCAGAGGTTTCTTCCTGTTAAAAGGCAGTTTTTCCTTCCCACTGTCGCCGAAGTGCTTGCTCATAGGGGGTCATATGATTGTTGTGTTTTTCTCTATATGTATAATTGTAGGGTCTACCTTACAATATAGAGCTCCTTGAGGCGACTGTTGTTGTGATTTGCCGCTGTATAAATAAAATTGAATTAAATTGAAATTTTTATTTAGACATGCAGCCTGCTGCAAAAACACATAACTGGACACGTATAAAATATACATTTTGTACCTACAAGTTGAGTCCCAAAGAGCTATTCGCTGAAAACATGGCAGTTTGACAGTATATCCTTTAAAAAAATGAGGAAACTAAACAATTATAGGACACAAGAAGAAGTGGAAGGCCTAAAAAAAACTATCCAATATATCTGAAAGTAATGTCATTAAAAAACAGGAAAAAACAAATCCAGTAAAGCCCTGACACAGGACCTAATGCATCACCATCTACTATTTGATGAAGCCTCAGAAATGGTCTTGGTGAAAAGGTGGCTATTAACCAGCCAGGGAAATGGAGAGCAAAGGCTTAAGTATAACAAATTACAAAACAACTAGAGTAAAAATTTATGACAACAGAACTTATGGAGTGAAGAATCAAAATGTGAAAGCTTTGCTTCAAATAATGTTCAGTATGTACAATAACACCTTTATTTAAAAATCACAAATATACTGGTAAAACTCTGACAAGATGAAATTGCAAACCGTTTCTCTTAATGTCACATTCCGCAAAGCAAGCAAACAAAGTGTAAACAAACATGTCCAAAAAAACATAAAAAACATGATTTCATATTAAGTACAGTATGTATCATAGGATCAACAGAAGCAGCAATATCCTGCTCCATGACTAAAATCAATCTCAGTAACCACAGGATTCTGTGTAGTTTCTTTAAACCCACTGGTGGCTTTTAAAAGCCGTGTCCATGCTAAATTGAATAGAGTCCTTTCAGTTTTAAACAGTCCGTTGCTCTCTCTCCATGGATACAGTTGTGTTTGCAGAGTTGCAGTGGTGATTAAGGCATATACAAATAAGCCGGACTCAGCCTGATTCCCTCTGATTGTAAATGTCAAAACTATTTGAGAGGTAGGACACTGCCATTTGGCAAAAGCGCCACCAGAGCCACTGAGGTTTCTGAGCGTCTATCATCTCGAGAAGCACAGCGTTTGTTTTAAATAGATAAGCGTTGACAGGTTGATATGAAATCCCTCTGGGTACAGCTTATTAGCCCTGTTCTTGTTTCCATTTATGGCATTTAGTTTTTAGTTGTTCATCAAGTTCCCACAATAAGCCAACGCTGTAATTGAAAGAGCACATTCGCACTGTAATCAGGGCTTTTTAAGGGGTGTTTTGCGGATTGTGATTTTCTGTGTCATTTGTTTTTGCACCCTGGAAGTTCAATTTAATTCAACTGAATAATCAGTACAATCAGTATAAATACTACCTTCCAAAGAGCCCTACTTATATAAGTATATTAAAAACCTAACACAAGCAACTTTAATTAAAAATGGCTGCAGTGAATCCGTTTTGTTTTTTTCTATTAGCTATTATTTTGACAGTTGTTTTCTTAATTAAATGATGCGTCATATTGTCTGTCTCAGTTTTAGGCAGACTGCAATTTAAAGACGATAAGTTCCAGTTTTAAAAGCATAAAACTACTAACTGGATCAATTCCAAAAGCAGCTATTTTCTGTTAAAGAATTAGTCAGTCATTTCAGCTTTAACAAGAATACGTCTGATGTGAGCTTTTTCAAAGAGTGCAAACCTTTTTGCAATGTTTCTTCTGGGCATTTAGTTTGTCCATGTGAGCCAGTAATTAAGATATGGAACTACGGAGACCCTTTATAGAGTACAGCCTATGTCCAAAGTGGTACTGAGTCAATTATTTTCAGAGGGTTATAGGTGATTTAGGAAAACAGAAATCAAAATATCACCAAGTGGCCACAGTGGTACTTTCAGCATCTCGTCTGAACCCCTTGTGCAGAAATAATATGAGCTAAATGTTTCTGATAACTACTGATCAGTGTGCAACAGCTTGGAGTAATTTTTCCCCCAAAACAGAACAACTTCATCTGGGGTGCTGGCTGGTTTTCTCACATGAACTGCAAACTTAATTTTTGCTGACTGAGATCAGTCTTAAACATTAAATTCATTCTTCTGTGACCATTCTCTGGTATAAAAGACATGTTTGTTGTCTTGCTGCATGATCCACTTTCACTTGAGATTCAGTTCACAGACAGATGTCGTGGCATTTTCTTTTTGAATTTTCTTGTATAATTCAAAATTCAATTCTCCATCAGTGGTGGCAAGCCGTCCTTGCACGGTGCATCAAAACAGGTCTAAACAATGATGCTAATATCTGTTTCACAGAACACTTCTGAGCATCAGACAAGGTTTTATTTTGGTGTTATTCATTCAATTATTTATTCTTTTCATTTAAAAAAAAGGCTAATCAAACTACTTTGTGGTCTGTCCATGTGATTTTTTGCAAACTGCACTTGTCTTTTTATTTTTTGGAGAGGAGTACATGGCATGGCTTTGTCCTTGCACCCCTGCAAGCCACGTCTTTCAGCGCTTTCCTGATTGTGAACTTGTGAATACAAATGGCGGTATTTCTTTAAAATCAAAAACATGCACAATCTATATAATGACTACACACATTAAGAAAGACAAAACTCAAGTGACAAAATATAGACAGACAGTACAGTACAGGGCACAAACTTCAGTTTACTGAAACGCTGCATGAGCGATTCCACTTTAAAAACTGTTTCATTTTAAAATGATCCCAATCAGGATCCAGTTTGACTTCTGAACCGAAACCCTGTTTGTCCAAATGAGGATTTGGCTTTTAGCAGTTTCAAAGAGATGCTCCACATGTTACTGAAACCAAAGCTTTTGGAGATCACTGAGCATGGGAAGCCCGATTATGTAAGCATTTGTATGGCAGTCAGTCTCTAATAAATTTAAATGCATGCATGTTGCTAAAGCAACCTTGGTTACCTTTTTTAAAAAATACTTGTTTCTCAATTTTCAGATGTGAATGTAAAATAAGGCCCAAATATCATACTTTATATCTTAAACCTCCTCTATGAATTGCACATAAATATTTACATTTAATGTATTGGCTTCTTTTGAGGACCCAGTCCTGGAAAAAAAGCTGAATGACACTGTTTTCTTAACACTGTGTGTGAGATATGCTTTCAAACCATGCTAATATGAGCCATAAATCACGCAACAGTCAATCCATTTCTGTCTGATACATTTATCACCGTATTGTTGACATAAATCCTGAAAATCTGCTCCAAGACATGACTGTGAGTAGGCAATGTATCTATAATTTAAGCATACCAACAGCTGACTCCAATGAACTCTGTGGACCCTGCAGACAATTGCATGCTTTGCTTTGGGAGTGATCTTTGTAGACCCCTCCTGAGGAGGGTAACACAGTCTGTTTGATGGAGCGATGTCTGTGACGGAGTCTAAACTCTTTAGAGATGATTCTGCAACATTTTTCAGCCTGAAGACGACCAGCAAGAGTCCAGAAACCTGGTTCATAATTAAACTAAGATGTCCATTCACGATTTAGTTCACAATCAGAATCGCTGCTAATTTTCCAGATTTCCATCTTTATGCCACTAACGGATATTATTTTCTCTTAATAAGTACATGAACAAGCCTAATATTTATTTCATTTTCTTAATCTCTAACGGGTTTAATAAAGACCATGTAATAATGATCAGTTTATTTCATTATACCAGACCACAAAAATTAGATCTGTCTAGACTATCTGAGACAACATCATAAAAATACCCTTTTTGAACTAAGTTTATGGCTGCGATGCCAACAGTTGTCAGTTTCAATACAACACCAACGAGCACCTTTAGCAATAAAGCTTTAAAAACATTGGGCAGAGGTAAAGGCAGGGCTGAATATATGACAAGGAAAAGTAAATTTGCAAAAAAAAAAAAACTTGAAAAAATAAATGCCAATCTTCACCGCCTTGAAATACCATCCCGATACGGGCTCGGTGGAATAAAAGCACAATTTGTCGTAAATGGAAAAGTTGTCTGGCCCTGACAACAGTTGAACAGCTTGATCACGTTGTAAAGAAGTGCAACAAGCAACACTCACCAGCTTGTTAAAACTTTCCTGATCTATGACAGGCATCTGCTCTGTCCACATGCAAACAGAGAATATAAACAGAGCAATAAAGACACAGCAAATACGTCTAGACATAAGTGAGAGGCATTAAAGGCTATTGGTGAAGCACTGTTAACGAGGCTGTCTGCAGATCTGGGTGTTTTCAGATACTATTTGCAGATTATGATAGGCTGGGCAGACCTGAGTCTTTCCCTCAAAGGTCAAATTTAGCCTCAATTTGATTTGAGTAACCCAGCCAAGTGTCTGCTCAGTGTGTGTAAGTGTGTGCGCCCATGTGTGTGTGTGTGTGTGTGTGTGCGTGCGTGCACTGCTGCCAAATTCTCCCAGAGAGCATGTCAGGGAGATCAGCTTTGCTCCAGTAAAATGTGTGAGCTGAAAATAGGCCTGATCGAAGAATAGTGTTTCATATTACAGTGCACAGGAGACCCATGCAGCTAAAGCTCTTGCTGATGTCCTCTTCACTTTTCTGGACTGAGGTCTCCACTTCTCATGAACAGCACACTGTGGACTCTAACAGGACACCAGGCAAGGTCACATTATCACCACAGGGAAGTAAAAGAAGCCAAGGACAGGGAGCTGCACAGATACTAAATGATCTGTCAAAAGAACCCTTGACCTATAGATTACTTGAAAGGTGCTTTAACTTGTTTGTTTGGCTCGTGACCTCAAACAGGAATTAATTATTCTACATCATTTTAAAGTAGGTCATAAACATGCAGGTCCACAGTGCTGTCTTTTGGCACCATTGTTTTCTATTCTTATTACAATGCTTTACGCGTGACTTTGCTTCTTACACTTGTGCTTTGAAAGGCTCTAAAAATAATCAAAGAAGCCACAAGCACATTGCACATAGTAAAGGGCATTTTATGGGGCTGCTCACCCGGGAGCAGACTGGACAGACATCCAGACATTAGTGCTATAGTTGAGTCACAATTCTCTGGGATATATGCCAAGGCTGGCAACCCATTTCTGGATATCTCTGCTGTCGCAGGTCCACAGTCTTTTCCCTCCAAGCATCTAATGTTCCAGCACCAAAAAGCAATATGTCCCCCCCCCCTCCACAGACCTACATATCTGGGTCTCTCACACATAATGCATTGCCTGCAGCAAGAGTGTTTTTGAATGGCAAGGTGAATACTCAATGACATCTGAAAATAACCACCTACAGCAGTGATTCTTGGAAAAGAAGAACAATTTTCTACAGTAGAGCTATGATTGTACATTTTTTCAGTTCTATTGAACTTTCAGACAAGTGGAAGTTGAGTGTTCTGGGTTAGTGATTTAAAGTGGATATTATGAGGAGGAGATGGGGCACTTAGATTAAACATTAACTTAAGATTAAAAAAGCCGGCTGAATGAAAAAAAGAATTAGTTGATCAAATTCTATACATACAGCTTTTATATCTATATAAATAACTGACGAGACAAGTACCCAAATACACTGCAAAATTGCTGTTGAATGGAAAGAGTTGCTTCTTGGACTTTGAAGCAATCCGACACACTTTCCACAAAAGTAGTTTGCTCAAATGATCCCAAACACCCCAGCAAAACTACATCAGAATGGCTGGGGGAAAAAAGGTGTGAGCTGTGCATAAAGGTAAGGGTGCAAACATTTGTTTATGCACATCCATTATGAAGTGCCTTGAGGTGACTGTTGTTGTGATTTGGCAGTATAAAAATAAAACTGAATTGAAATTTAATTAAATTGAAAACTGAAGTGATCTCTTAGCTGAGCTGGCGTTTTGCAGCAGAATTTTACTGAGGTAACCGAGGTGCAAAAGGTTCACAGTAACTGGAACACTATCCTAAATCTAGTGTCACTTCCCAGATGATCTGTTGCTTAAAGGAATTTTGGAAGGTTGTCTGTTTCTAAGACGGTTTACATCTATTCCAAGTCTTTTTGCATTTGTACATCTCATTGTTTCTCACTGCAGATCTGTTGAGTACCAGAGAGTATCAAAATACTTTTTAATCCTGCCAAAACTAATGTATTTCTATCATTTTTGAGACCTTTTAGTGAGCTTAATGCTTCTAAATTGATTATGACCAAGACAGCTCTGCTAAATGCCAGCTTTCTTTAAGGTCACCAAGTTACACAACAACAAAAGCAAACAAACATTAAGTGTAAAGTAATCTCCTGTAGTCTGAGAAATAGGTAGATGCTTCTTCATGCATGATACCATAGATGGATGGTACTTTTCCAAAATATCCACATTTTGCTATAAGACAAGTTTCAATAACATTAAATTAAGGTATATTATTGCATATCACAGCTTATTAAAATGTTACAGTAATATGTAATATACATAGCTATAAGCCTAGCTGACCTATTAGAAAACAATGTAAGTCAGGGAGAAAGCTTCTTCAACTTTGTCTGCTTGACACAGACAGACTGTAGCAGCCAGACGAGTATTACTCCCAGTGGTCAGGAGGCTCATTATCCCCTGTGAAGCTCATATAGTTAGAAGAGAGGTGAACTCTCATTCTGGTATAATGAGCTTGGCATCCCGATGGAGACTTGCATGAAGCCGGCCAGCTCAGAACAAATCAGCCACCCTGTTGCTTCACAGATGACTGAGGAAAATGATTGGACCCTATGATGATGTCCTGAATGGGCCGTTAGATACCCACTGCCAGGCAACGCTGCTTCCACCACTTCCTGTGAGCACTCTGAGCCAACTATTAAAAAGGCATTTGGGACTTTTCTTATAGTTTTCTCTGACTTAGTCACAGCTGTTCATACCGGCATCTTACAAGAACAAAAAAAGACACTTAAATATCTTGAGTCATGCTGAGGTATGTAAATTATTAGCCATGATTTTTGTACATATTTTTGCTTTTTTTCTTGTTTTTTGGAGGAAGAACAGGATGTTCTTTTCTATTTTATGGTTCAAGTTATTTTACTTTTCTCACTCAAGAAGAACAGTACAAGTGTACCTACTTTAGGAGCTGGTGCATTAATTATACCACTGCAGAATACATACATACATTGTATGATCAAACAAAAGTAAAATATTCACACATGTTGAAGCTTTTAGATTAAAAAGACAACTCCGTTTTCTATCAGTGTGTTATTTTTATTGTGATTCAGCCTATTTGTTCCCTGCTAAAGCAGAAAAAAGAAGGGGAACTTCTAAAATAGACATTTCTATAAAAATAAAAATGTCCAAAAACTTCTCCTGACATCCTTTTCAACATCTTCTTTAAACATGAGAGAGTTTGAAGTATTTGCAGTTGCTATTTGCAGCTACAGAGAGTCAAAGATGATGAAACATTTCTTACCACTCTTTGTCAGAGTAGTAAGCAGAAACAGCGGCAGGTATGTCAGTGGTTCAACTCTGTCTCAGCAGCGAATCTTCTCCTGTGTCACAGAGCAGCTTCTTTATAGGGCAGCGACCACTGAGAGTGACCGATGGATTCTGGCTCTTAGGCAGAAAGTGCTGAAGTGTAAAAAGAGTACCATTTACAACATCAAAAAAACATAAGAGGCTGCGTACTCTTCTTACGACACCAAGGATTAAGTTTAAGTTTCCCCGTCTAATGACAAGAACATACATCATCTGAACAAAAACAGGGAGCTGATCTCAAACCCTTTCAGCCTTGTTCAGCTTCTTTCTGCTTTAAAAAAAAAACAAAAAAAACTTGAGAACACAATTTCACCAGTTTTTCCCCAACCACACAAAACTATCAGTGATAAATCTAAAAAGTGCTTTGAATCAATAATAGCTGTCAGTCTATGTAGAGATTGGTACAGACTACACAAAAACCAAATTATTCTTTTTCTTTCCCCCCGCTACGTACTTTGAAGTTGATTTCCAGAAGACATACTGGGAACACAAAAAGAAATAAGCAATTTGGAAAATTGGCCACAGTGACAGCAGAGACTTCAGCGAATGAAACAACCTCAGAAATATGCCGCTGTTCCAAATGCATATTTAACAGCTTGAGCTACAATGAAATTTATTAACACCATCTCAGGGCAGTGATAACCTTCACAAAAACGCTAGCTACACACTAGTATGAACCTTAAGGCTCACACTCGTTTTTTTTATCTCACAGTAATATCCTGCAGCTTTAGCGTCAGGTCATGAAACCCCTTTGCAGAGTACAGCGTTCAATCAGGTCTGTCTCACTCGTGGTCATTGGGGCTATTTTTTTCTGTTACCATGACAACATCCCTCTGCACTCCTCTGCCTCTTGATTGTGTGGAAAATGAACGAGAAGACAAAGGGAAAAATGTCAGGCGCCGAGCAGCAGAGACCGACACAGGCGAACAGTCAGCACTGACTGGCCTACTTTGTCTACAAATTACTTAAAAGGCTCAGCTTGATGTGTTTGAGATGTTGCATATCTCACCAACTTTAGCTGCAGTGTCGCTGTCTATCTATAGCTGCGGAAAAGTGTGTCGCTCGATCTTACAGGCCAATCCTTCGCTGCCATTGCACATTTAGTGAAACCAGTCATGGGGTGTAACTGATCAGAGCGAATCAGACTGATCAGATTGAACGGGAGGCGCCAAAAAAAAAAAAAAAAAAATCCTCCATCCAGTGGCCTACCGCTGATGTGAACTTCAGATTTTAAGCTCCAGTGTTTCCACTATCCTCCTGTACTTCTCATAACTAGGACAAAGGAGAAAGGAAAACAAGCACACTGGATGTTCACCAAGGCCCACTATGGGACCAAAAGCCTGAAGTAAAAGCGTACAGCTTTTTGACCCAGTAACACTCAGTGAACAGTCCTGTGAATGCAGTAGCCTTAGGAGGAAAACTTCAGTATGATAGCCGGGCACTGTATTTTCAAAGAACTTCCTGTAAACGCACTAAAAATGGAACTAGGACTTAAAAACAACTCACTTAAGTGACATAATTTGAGCGCATGTTTCCCAAGAGTTGTAAATAGCAGTTAATGATCCTTGGCAGTGACTTGCAGTATTGTTTTTTGTGTGTCATGAAATAAATATAGCCTTCTGAATGGCAACTTAATGCCTGTAATCACTTGAGTCCTTGTGGATGACTGAGTCAGCCATTAAGTTGTTTTGCTCTCGCTTAACGCCATTTCAAAACTCTGATGCCTGTCCAATGTATCAAATGGATTTCCTCTCTCCAAAGAAATTTGCAAAAACATTTTTTAAAGGATTTGAAAATGTGTTTGTCATTGCTCTGCCATTTGTCAGTGAACTAAAGTAAAACTGATGGCGGGAATGTGTTTAACGCTACTCAGTGGAAGCAGAATATATTTTCACTCCCAAATCGTCACATGGATTTGCACAAAAGCGAAGCTTTTTCTCTCTGGCTTGAAAACAGTGTAGCGCCTCCGCATTTTGTGTCCTTCACTGTCAAAAGACTCTGGAGATGAAAAGAAACCACAGATTTGAGAAAGTCAAATCATAAGGTCATGTACACTTGTTTGTGTGTCTCGCTTTGAGGTAGCAAGCTTCACGCCACACCCACATTGACAACTCATGCAGCTGGAACTCGAGACCATAATGCTAGGATCACATGAGCAATCGCCGTTTGCATGATGGTGTACACTTTTATATAAAAGGTGCACAAATGGCACCCAAAGTAATCTTAATTGAAATCTTTATGGGAGAATTCTACAACAGCAAAGATGGTGGTTATCTGTCCCCAAAAGAGCAGATCAATAACCAAAATTGGAGATATTTTGGTTGTTGATCATTGTCTACTTGTCAGCTTAGTGAAAATGTAGGATAGATGTAGGTAAGTGTACTTTTGTTGTCTTACTGAACCTGTAACATGAATAAGCATTGCATTTGTCCAGTGTTTTCTTTGGATGAGCAGATGTGCTGATCGTCTGGCACTCTTGAGTCATTAATGAAGTATAAGATTGTGAAACCGTATAGCAAAAGCAACATAGAGTTAAAGAAAATATTAAAAAAACAAATAAATATTATTTTGTGGTTTTTTTGACTGGTGATTCAGTTGAATTACCAGTTGTACAGAAATAAACGATGAGGCGTTCTCCCTGTTCATTAGCTAGGTGTCTCAAAATAACTGCCTAAATAGCTGCCTAATGGCTGTAGAAATTTGGTGATAACTGCATTTTACATAAATGACTTTAAAGGACAATATTACCAGGCTGTCCTAAAAGCTCCCTGAAAAGCCTTCAGCTGATCCAAAGTGCAGCAGTGAGATTATTGACAGGGACTAGAAAAATAGTGTATGCTGGCTTCTCTTCACTGGCTCCCTGTTAAGCCCAGAATCACATTTAAAATTGTTCTCCTCACATACAAGGTCTTGAATAATCAGGCCCCATTTTCTCTTAAAGACTTTGTAGTACCATCACCTCAACAGAGCACTTTGCTCTAAGACTGCTGGTTTATTTGTTGTTCCTAGAATGGGAGGCAGAGTCTTCAGCTTTCAGGCCCTTCTTTTGGTGAACCAGCTCCCAGTTTGGATTTGGGAGTCAGACACCCTCTCCACTTTGAAGTTAAGTAGGCTTAAAATCTTCCCTTTTGATAAAGCATATAGTTAGGCCTGGATTAGGTGACCCTGAATCCTCCCTTAGATATGCTGCAATAGGCTTTTCCTTACTTACAAAACAATTTCCCCTCAAGGATAATAAATACTGGTGGCAGGCTATGGTATCTCTCAGCCTCCTAGTAGATACACTTATGATATCAATTTCAGAAACCCACGTCACTTTGTTCTCAAATTATCACTTTTACAAGATTTTCAGAAAACTTGACCCCTGACCTTCAGGTCAAAGTCACTGAAATCCAAACTCACCTGAGATTTTTTGTAGATGCACCTATGGCGTCAATTTGAAACTCTTACTATGTTCTGCCCACATTGCCCACATGCCCAGCAGGGTGTCAGCAATACCGAATCAGCCTTTTATGGCTGAGGGGTAAAAACCAAGTTATAAAAGTGCAAAGGACCAAATGTGGACCCACTTCACTCTGGATAGCACACTTTGGAAATCTCAACCTGTTTAACCTGATCAAAGGACTGATGTTAAAATGACATGTAAAAGAAGAGATAAATATAGAGGCCTGAAGAAGAGAACAGAACTAACCTGAAGTGACAAAACAAGAAGCTGTAAGGGAAACAACTCAAATGTCACAGAAAGGTATGAAGTATGAATATGCAGATAACTGAAATAACATCAAAACCAATTAAACATGCTGTCACACTGCTGCTGACACTGAATGTAAGTGCTAATGTTATTCTCCACGTGTTTCTTTTACAGATCTGACACAACCACGCGCTACCTCACCTGATCTTTCACTCTAATCGAGAGGCTTGGCTACGTGCTTAAAGAATGCAACAGAGACATAAAGCCTTACCTTAGTCATGCTAAAGTGTATGCGTACAGTATCTATATTCTTTGATAATTATAACATACAAACAGGTGACAAACTAAAGGAGAAACCAAACTACAGTGTGAAAGCTGTTCTTGTGATGCATGATGTCTCAACACCTACAATCTACCTTTGCATTAAGGCTTCCAGTCTTCCAGAAGAATGATTCGGTGTTTTGATGATGGCTTTGAAGAATGCAGTCTAACATGTGTGTTCAGTTGGCTTGAAATCTGGTTAGCATATGATTCACATCATTTTCATACTAATCAACAGTGTAATCATTCAGTGAACCCTACAAAAAGAGATGGTCACTGTAGTGAACAGCAGCGACCTTTCTCCGAATGACTGAGGCCTCACTGTAGGGGTCAATCATCTGGGGCTATACCATTTTCTTATTCCAAATTGGATGACAGCTGGGATCACTGCCTGTGCTTATGGACTCTTACATGATATGCATTTAGGGAGCTGACCAAATTCAAACACGGAACTCCAGAGTTTCCTCAATTACACCTGCAGCTGCGAAAAGAGCTCTAACAAATTTAAGTAGTTCCAAGAACTCCCCAGTTAAGCCTTAAAATGCAGAAAATCGTTAGCTTCGCTGCGTGCTTTTAAAAAGTGCGTATGCATGAAAGATAGGAGAGGAACCGAGATGCTGAGAGAAAGCGAAGCCTATTTGGGCCTGGATTGTTAAGCGCAGTGTGAGTTTGGGTCAGCGGGGGAGTAGGAACAATTGTGGTTGGGCACGGCACACGGTACAAGGAACCCATGCCAAGTGTAAGTACACCCCTTAGTGTTCCCCACACAAACACACCCACTTGTCAAGAATATGGTGGAGGATGATTCATCTGACCACATATCTCTCTTCACACCTCTCTGTAGACCTGTGCCTCTCACAAGTGCATTCATCTTCATAATGAGGGATTCATTATCAGTTGCAATAGTAGAGTTGCAATCCAACTCTAATTGCACTGACGCCTAAGGACTAGTTGCTCTTCTCTTCTACCTCACTTATCACCAAGGCACGAGCACCACGGTCATTTCTGCCTTCACGGAGACGTCACTGTTTCTATTAAAAAAATACCAAGTTTTCCAGTCTTCGTGACTCCTGCCATCTCAATGCAAAATCAGAATCAAATAGATCTAGTTAGCCAATTTTATACATGTTACAGCGTGCTACGCCATGCAGTGCATCTTAGTGGAACCGTCTCCAATTCTTGTGTTTCTTGACAACTTTGTTAAGGTTCTCAATTGTAATTTGTCATCTAATTGACTATTTTTTACAATACTAAAGTGTTAAAGGTTTTCCTGAGACATAGGTTTCATTAAATATGGTACAACATATGGATATGACAACATATAGCACAGTATAGTTCCTTTTCTTCATATGACAAATAACAGACTAGCACTAAATATTGATCCATTCCATTCTTTGCCACTTATCCTTACCAGAGTTGCATGGTGGCTGGAGTCCATCCAAGTTACCAAATATTGATAATTTTATGAAAACATGCAATCACTGCAAATTAATTCCTCCAACAATCTGACTTATAGTAACTCCTTAATAAGTGGTTCTACAAGGAGACAAAATGAATACTAGTACTACTGCTAATAACACCATAATTGCAGTGAATAAATGCATAAGCCCTTTTTGTGCCTTTTATTTCCTCTTGATTTACACAGATGTCATGGTGTGGCATATATAAATATTTAGTTTAACTATTGTATCACAGCACTACTATTGTTATGAGCAACATATGGTGAGAATATTGTATTGTCCCAACTGTACTGTAGAAATCACAGTATGCATACAGGTGGTTCATAGTTCCCTTTAGGGCAATCCCCACCAGCAGACTGTAACAGCATTCAGTGACAGTTGCATTACTCAGTTGAAACAAAACAGGATTACACTGAAATCCCCCACCGTGTGAGCATTTCATTAAGCACGCTCCCATCAGAGCGGAATTATAACCACCGCATTTGCCCACCTGTTCCCACCCAAAACACAGAGTGACTAACTCTCTGGCAAAGATTTACCTGCCAGAGTCATGCAGTTGTCATATGGCAGCTTCATGGTGCAAATTGCTAGAATTTATGAAGAGCATGTTTGATTTCTGTAGAGCAATGGATTTCTGCAGGAAATCCATTGCAGTTAAGGTACAAAACCTTAACTGCTAAAGCCCCTTCATTAAAGTTTGAGTTATTTTATAAGGGTACATTGTGTAATTTCCTCTATTCATTCATTATCTACTCGAGCTTTGTCTGAGAGTTGAAATTTTAAACTATGTGCCACTTGCTAAAAACAAACAAACAAACAAACAAACAAAACAAAACAGCGATAACACAGCAGATGTCAAAAACTAATTGAACAGACTAATAAACACTAAAGCTTTAGCATTTACTTTGTGGTACTCTTTATTAGGACATATATGAAAACACTTTAGACCCAAATAAACAATAATTTTCTAGACTGAATTCATAAGCAGATTTTTTTTAAATCACTTGGTTGTTAAATTCTTTTGTGAGCCATCTACTTAAAGAAGGTGTAAAGAAAAAACAAAAACATCAAAAAAAAGTGTCACTGTCATCAAAAAAATACAAACTGATGGGGGGAATAAAGAGCAATAAAACTAGAATGTGCTTTTTTCACTGAGCATTAATGTGGCATTTTAAACTTCACAAGAATACATAGATAGGAATTTATTATCTGGAGTTGATCTGGTCCTTATAAAGCTTCATTGCCTGGACTTTGTTGGAACTCTGAAGCTTTATCCCTGGGGACTGTGTATAACTATTTATAGTAAACTTTAAAGATTCACAAAGACAAGCAAAAACTCCTCTGACAGCCAACTGTAAATAAAAGTAGCCTTCCATAGCTAAGATGATTCAACATCAAACAAGAGGAGTGAGAATTCTCAAGTGGCAGATGGTATGCCTCCTTTCACTAATCATAAGTTTAGATGAAACGATTTGTCTAAAAATAATTTGCCACATTCTTTTTTTTGCAGCTCCATACTTGTCGAGACTCATTCATCATCCTTTTGATTAGTAATCAATAGCTGAGGTCAACAAATGGTATATTTTTTTTATGATAAGAGCAGTGAAGGAAATACTGTTACAGAGCACCCGAGAAGATAGTTCAGCAGTTATAATAATCCTAAAACAGGTCATAATGTTCATTAAAAAAAAGTTTTTTAAAAGTGCTTTAATCTGAAATTCAGGTCCAAAAGCTGGATGGAGTTTTACACCTATCAGATAGAAGATAAATTCTCCACAGCACTTGTTTTCTGTGGAGCAGGAAAAAACACACACCCTGAATGATAGTTTTCTAGAAATCACTTGTGTTACAATCGTGTGGGAGAAGCGACAATAACAGAGGGCAGGAGGGTTACCGCTCTAATTAAAACTGCTAAAATTAAACGCTTTCTCCTTGGATAGACTTCGAGGAAATGAAAACTTTTGAGATTTATTAGAACCTCATTTGTGTGTTGATGAAAATGATTTAAATCAGTGTCCTGTCTAATTTCTCATGCATGATTTCTGGGACTCTTTTGTCATTGATCAAATTACATTTTTTTCGTGGTGCAACTTGAAAGGTCACGGCTGTTTCAACATGACCTTACGCTTAAACAAGAAAGAGGTTTGAATGGGTGCCATCACTTTTTTAATCAGAACTGTCGACTAAACAATGTAACACACTGTGTGGATCCTTGATCTTTATGGACAAAATAAAATTGACTGTCAAAAGCTACTTGTATTAATTCTTTCATTTACAGAATATTGTGTAGATTTTTACACTGGCTTAGCTTCCCTGAAAACGTATTTACTTTATGATTTCTCATTATAACCATCAATCATTGCACTCTTGTGCAGACATCACTAAGTTGCTCAATAATAACACCGCTTGCTTCTACACATCAAAACCCTGCCAACTAAACTTGGAAATGACTGCTTGGAATGACTGTTTTTTTGGTTGATGTGGATCACGAATTGTAGCCTACAGACGATTTTACGACACAACCCGATAATAATGGGCTGTCACGGCTTGTAATTAGCGCTATTGCACATCGCTCTCTCTTTCTCCCATTGGCTCTCTCCCTTCTCTCGCTCTCTCCCCCAATTCACATGCTCATAGGGTCCTTTGCGTTGTCTTTCTCCCACTCTCTCTGTCTCTGACGGGCTCTGTGGAGTGGAGCAGCCTCAGAGGTGCGTGACACCCTCCAGCACAGCCAGGGGCACAGCTTCGGTGATGCTCTCCAACTATTTACTACTATAAGCCACCCTTTGGGTGTCTGAACTGCTTTTTCCACAACAATCGTTTTGCTGTTGTTATTAAAGGAAAGAAAAAAGTACAGAGTGGCATATTGTTTTTACGCATGGAGGTTGGAATCAGCCTTTTCCCGATTACGCATGGCTGTATCTCATCTCCTTGGAAGATGCTTCCGAGTTTGTGAGAGCGCGCCAGGGCGTCAAGCAGGGCGGAATAAGTGAGCAATGATGCGGGGCACTGAGCTGCTGCTCGGTTACTTTCTGGTGAAAGTTATGGTGTGCGATGCGGAGGGCGAGCCCGGTCAAACTATCGATGACTATATTATACCCGGATTTAACGACTCAATGGAGGCTGAGATTGGAGTCACGGAGACCCCACACGTGGAGGACAAGTGCCGTGGCTACTACGACGTGATGGGCCAGTGGGATCCGCCGTTCGTGTGCAGGACGGGCAGCTACCTGTACTGCTGCGGCACCTGTGGCTTCAGGTTCTGCTGCGCGTTTAAAAGCTCCCGACTGGACCAGACCACCTGTAAGAACTACGACACCCCACCGTGGATGATGACAGGGCGACCTCCGCCAAAAGTGGACGTGGCGCTCGAGTCCGCGAAGGATAAAACCAACCTCATTGTTTATGTCATATGCGGGGTCGTGGCCATTATGGCACTGATAGGGATTTTCACCAAGCTTGGTTTGGAAAAGACGCAGCGTCCACACAGAGAAAACATGTCAAGGTGAGCTACAAATGTAATAACTTTAATAACAGTTTCTGACTCCCCCCCCCCCCCGCCCCCCCCCAAAAAAAAAAAAAAAAAAAAAATCTGTCTAAATATTTTAAATCCCCCAAGTTAGACAAATTCCGTCAGTGTGGAAAAAAATGTTCCAACTTTATATCAAAAATGAGTCAAAGCAACAGGATGTTTCATTTTTATATGGACATTTGAACTATTATTGTGTTTAAATACACGCTAAGTGAGTCTTATCAACCCGAGGTAGCGCACTGACTTTAGAAACATCTTCCTCATTCTTAATTGCAGAAAAGTATGTTAACGTTATATAGCAGAATGATCTTAGCTGTAGGAATGTTAGTGTTGGTCTTTATCTATAACGAGATTGAAGATGGTAAATACAAAAAATGGATATAGGCTATATTGGGTTTGGAAAACTAGGTCTCTGCCTATTTTCAGTACGTTACAACTGAAACCAAGCTGGTGACCTATAATGGGACTTATGCCTTGCATCATTACTTGCTTGCAGTATTTACAGCTTTTCAATCAAACATAAACACATGCAGGGCTGATGCTCTATATATACTCACAGTGATTTCGCACTAAAGGAAGAACGACATTCTGAGAGACTTAAGGAGCAGTCCAGGATATCACCATCAGCGAACCGCTTGTGTCTGTTTACACCCTATGTTTGTTGATGACTTTTCAACACAAATGTATCCCATTAAATATATGTTTGCAGTTTTATTAGAAGTACACTCTTGACTTACAGCTATAAAGGTAATCTGTAAGCTTCAACTGAATCAATCTTTCTACCCAATTTGTAGAAATTTCCTTAAAGAGAAGAATAGGAAAGAGGTGAGGTCATAGTAACCTTTACTAAATTCTGATTGAGAATGAGTCTAAGTGGATTTTACTGTAAGATTTAATACAATTCACAATTTTTTTTCATGCGTCATAGTTGCAAGAGGCAGACCACCCTAAAAACATAGTGACTCCAGCTATGGGTACCACAGACAAATAGCTATTTAAAAGAAATTAGAAAAAAAAAACTTTACTGATTGACTGAGATGCAGTTTTAAATTCTGTCAATGCCTCAATTAGTCAAAATCCATGCATGTGTAGAGCTTGTAAAATCTCAAGCATTTTTTTTTAACAACAACGTAATCTTCACTTTATCTCCCACTATAAGTGTGCTTGTGTATTTGTCTGCAAAGACCCTGTCCTCTGCCTGTATGTTTGACAGCTACAAAGGCAGTGCTAGTATTCTTTTCACTTTGTGAGTCTATGTGTGTATTCATGGCAAAAGATGGTCCTGGAGACTGCAGCAGGAACTACCACAAGAGTTGTGAGAAGTGTGAGATGTGTTTGAGGACAGAATTGTTGATGTGATAGCATCACATCCATAAATATCATCAAGGTTTAGAGGTTTGTAGTTAAAATCAAAATGCATATCAAGGTGGTTGTCTGATCTACAGGTAAAGGGATGAAGTACTGGGGCCAAAAGGGCACAGTCCCGTCTCCTTTGTGTCATTGTATCACTTTTAAAGTTGTTTTTTTAAATTATGCATTTGCAAATCATCATATTAAGTATTGTTATCTGGCGTGTATGCATGTGGTTCAGCAAATAAGACTAAATAGAGTCTTTAGTCTTATTTTTTTGCTATGCCTAACAGTGTGCTGGGTGAGACTGGGGGGGGGGGACTAGGTGTATAACGATTCTCCAAGCCAACAGCTGTAGAGAGCGAGGTGCATATAGTTTAATTTAATGGAGAGCAGCAGATATTTTCTGTTAAGACCTCACTCACATCTGTCAGTGCAGCATGTGTTTGTTTACAATAAAATGACACAAATAGTTCTGTTATTTTCAAGAATGAAAAAAACAAAATCAAGATAGAGAGAGAAGATCAAATCCCATCTCCTTTCTCACCTCTGCACAGCAGGGCGGTCACGCTGTGAAATGAGTGCGAATGTTACAGAAATAGTTAGATGCAACCCTCCCCAATACACTGCTGGAAAGGTGTGTGTGTGAAGGTATTCGACCTTCTGACAAGCAGTTTTGACAACCTAACTCTGAGCCCTGATGACATCTGGTTTATGTCAAACAAGGTCTAAGACTTAAAACAGAAACATTCTGCATGCGGGATGTAACGTGTGGAAACTTTAAGGAGGAGGAAACTATGGATTATATAACATGTTAAACAGATCTTTACTTTTATTTTATTTTTGCACGTATTTCATGTATGTGTTCATATTCACATTCACACATTCTTCATCTTTTCAGAGCTCTTGCACATGTGATCCGCCATCCTGCCTCAGAACATACAGACGACGCTGGACTCGGTCAGCACTATGAGAACATACAAACCAGACTCACAGCTAACAGTTTCCGTAAGTAGCCACATACCCACATACATATCTACTTACATGCACATACATATCATAGGACCATACATATTTGGACAGAGACAATGTTTTTCTAATTTTGGTTCTGCACATTACCTCAGTGAATTTTAAATGGAACAACTCAGATGCAGTTGAAGGGCATTCTTTCAGTTTTATTTAGTGTGTTGAACAAAAAAGATGATATGAAATAAAAAATATGAGGAACTAAAAGATTTGGAACACAATCCATTCATTTCAGGAGCTCAAAAGAAATTGGACAAATTAAATAACTGAAAATAAAATGTTCTTTTCTAATACTTGGTTGAAAACCCTTTGCTGCCAATGACAGCCTGAAGTCTTGAACTCATGGACATCACGAGAAGCTGAGTTTCCTCCTTTTTAAAGCCCTGCCAGGCCTTTAGTGCTGCGGCTTTCAGTTCCTCTTTGTTTGTGGGCTTTCTATCCAAAGTTTAGTCTTCAACAAGTGAAACGTATGCTCCATTGGGTTAAGATCAGGTGACTGACTTGAATATTCAAGAATATTCCACTTCTTTGCTTTAAAAAACTCCCGGGTTGCTTTGGCTGTATGTTTTGGGTCAGTGTCCATCTGTATTATGAAATGCCACCCAATCAATTTGACTGCATTTAGTTGGATTTGAGCTGACAGTATGTTTCTGAGCACCTCAGAATTCATTTGGCTGCTTCTGTCCTGTGTCACATCATCAATAAACACTAGTGTCCCAGTGCCACTGGCAGCCATGCACGCCCAAACCATCACACTGCCTCTGCTGTATTTTACTGTTCCACACCTTCTCCATACTTTTTTCTTGCCATCATTCTGGTAGAGGTTGATCTTGGTTTCTGAGAATGTTTTTCCAGAGCCGTGCTGGCTTTTTAATGTATTTTTTTTTTACATTTTAATACTTTTTTTTTTTTTTTTTTTTAGGAAAGTCCGATCTGGGTTTTCTATTCTTGAGGTTTATAAGTGGCTTCTACCTGACAGTGAACCCCCAGTATTTCCTTTCATGCAGTTTTCTGTTCATGATAAACTTGGATATCGATATGCCTATCCTCTGGAGAATGTTGTTCTCTTGGTTGGCTGTTGTAAAGGAGTTTCTCTTCACAACAATCTACCATTGTTGTCTTCTGTGGACGTCCAGGTCTATTGCGTTTCCGAGTTCACCAGAGCTTTCTTAGATTTTGCCACTCCTAATATAGTAGCAATTTGTCAGATGGGTTTTTTCTGTTTTCGCAGCTTAAGGATGGCTTGTCTCACTTTGCATGGAGAGCTCCTTTGACTGCATCTTGTCTGTTCACAGCAAAATTTTCCAAATGCAAGCACCACACCTCAAATCAACTCCAGGCTTTCTATCTGCTCATTTGATAATGACATAACAAAGGAGTTGCCCACACCTGCCTATGAAATAGCCTTTGAGTCAATTGTCCAAATACTTTGGTCCCTGTAAAAAGAGGGTGGCACAAGTTAAGGAGCTGAAACTCCTAAACCCTTCATCCAATTTGAAAGCGGATACCTCCAAAGGAAAGCTAAGAGTCTACAAATTATGTACATGTCCATTATATAACTATAATTGGAATATGTTTCAGTAAACACATAAAAAAAACTAAACATCATAAGCTTTTAATTCTGGTAAATTCCCACTTTCAGCGACTCCAATTGCTTTGTACCACAAAACTCACCCTTGAAGGTCTTGACTGTTTCAAATACAAATTTGAAACTGTGAGCTCTGTATGTTTTTTGTTTTCATTTTGGCCTATCCCGAATTATGTGCGGAACCGGAAGTATCGGAAGCAGGGGGGGGGAATCCCATATCCTCAAGCCTGGCGAACATATTAGTCATACCCTCATACTGACAACCTTGAGCTCCTCCGTTGCCAAAACATATTGTATGCCACGGCCATTATATTGCACCGTGATTCTTTCATTCGTCAGCACCAACGCCTACACACACCCACAAATGCACACAGACAGAAAGGAGTTCTTATTAATGCTAACCTGCTTACTGCCAACCTACTTACTGCCTCAACAGCTACAGCCAGTAAAGGTCTCTTTGCACCCCCACGCCCCAACGAGATGGATAATTATGGCAAATGCCATTGTAATAAAAAAGGTTTTACAGACACATTCAAACAGCACTCATTTTTGAAAAGCTGCTACAGCCAGACATCTGACTTTTAAAAAGTAAATTCCAAACTCTTAACTTAGGATAAACACTGACATGATACTGATTAGGTCCAATATTATACAGTATATACTGGGAAGTATGAGTTAGAGGTAAAATAAATAACATGATTTAAGCAGGGTTCTGATTCAAATAAAGAATGGAGCAAAGAAATGAGAATGAGGGATGCTCTGCCATTTTATGGTAAATGGTTCTCTTAATTAGTTTTTTAAATTTCAGGTGGAAATAAAAATCACCAGTTTGTTAATTTATCATTAATGAGGCCCAGACACTTGCACTTTCTCAGTAGAATTTACGGGCGCAGCAAGTGCACCCTTATTATTTTGCAAGGGTTTCTAATTAGTGAAAACATGAATTCTGTGATTAGAAAGAAAATATTTTAGGTCTTAGCACATACTTGTCAACTTTAAGATGTTGAGACATAAATCCAAGATGATCACAGATGAGTGATGAATAGTAATAAATGTTCTCATCCATGTTTAGATGACAAACAGAGAGAGGGTCTGGAGGACTTTACAAGCACGAGTTAAATCTCTTTAAATCTCTGTAAAGCCTTAACTACGAAATAATTGCCAGAAGATTCTCATTTTTAAACTAGAGTGCTTACTGAACCCTCTCAAAAAGTACAAAATATATAATATATTATGCTACATATGGCATTTTTGTGCAGTTTATTGCTTTATAATATGTTGTGCAATTTATTTCATTTTTTGTGGAAAAAAAAAATCACATTGTTGATTGTAGACATCGCAAAAACTTACACAAAAACGAATGTATCAAACATAATACACTTGGCATTACAGAGTTAAAATATAGTATAATAGTAGCAATCAGGTGTATTAAAAGGTTGAAGAAATGTTATACAATCACACCTAATGATAGGCTGCTAATTATGGCTAACACAAGACCGCTGTGCGTGATGTGTCACCTACAAGTGTATTTTTATACATCAGTGCATTCATACAATTTCAAGGCAGAAGGGGATTTTTTGAAACTGAAGTGAGATGTCTGCATTCACAGAACAAATAACTAACCAACCAAACAAAACAAAACAAAACAAAGAAACAAAAAAAGCGCTAATATGATTTGTGTTTATTCAGTTAATCTCTACTTTTTAACTATATTGAGGAGAAGACGGTTGTAGCTTTTATTTTGTGACCTTGCACATGCCATTTCAGAGCACAGCAGCTTAGAAATTTATGACAGGGACTCTGTGTAATTGAGGTGGCAACAGAAGAGTCATGATTGTTTTCTTGACAGCAAACCCTGGAAGGTTACATGAGGTGAGGTGGTATTTTTTGACACATGTACCCATCCTGTACAGCTGTGGTTTCTAGTGGCATGCCCAAGCCACTGTATTTTACAGATAGTGGTGTAAAGCTCTGTAGGATACCCGTCTTTATCTGCTGCCTGTCAAAGATAATAGAAATCTGTTAAACTGGGATATGAGCTCTTAGTCTCCTTAAGACACCAGCAACACCGTCTTTATGACAAGGGCTTCTTTGGCTACCGGGACTATCATATCTTTGTCCTGCTGGACATCCGAGTACATGGGGGTAATTGTGAAGAGTGGCCTCTTTTTACTCCAGGCAGTCAGCCAGTGAGAACAAAGTCTCCACTCAGTGCCAACACTCCACTGGTGCATGACAGCCCATTTCCTCATTTCCAGATAGAAATGTATTTCAGCAGCATTACTTCTGACAGCAGCTGAGAAACAGCTACCAAATGTAGAGTGTACCTATAGTTATATTTCCGCCTGCCACATACTGTACTCTGAAAATCGTAGAGAAGGCTCAAAGGAGATGATTACTATGTGACTACATAGTGACCTGAAAAATTATTTGGATGGTAAGAGAAAGTTCAGTTGTGGATTCTCACTTATAGGTGACTGGCCAATACTCCGAGGAGCGTTGCCATTAGTTAACAGTTTAATATGAGATTAATATGAGCTTAAAGTGCAGAATCTAAAGTACACGTGATGGGGTCAACCATAATATTGTAATAACTGTTGAGGAATTATTTCTTTATTTGTAATAATTTATCACGAATCCTTTGCAGCCAGTGATTGCATAAAATCTGGTGTTGTTTTCAAGGATTTTACTTTGGATTTCTCTGCAGACCATTAACAAATATTACATTTCCTGGCCTTGAATCTTTCAGGTTGCTTCTGCAGTATATTTTGGGTTCTTCATTCGTACTGTGACACACATTCCAGTCAACTTTACTGCATCCGGCAAAAATAATAGCTTTTCAGAGCATTTCCAAATTCATGGAGCTGTGCCTGTCTTCCATCGCATCAGTAAACACCTGTGACTCACTGGCATAGGAAACTATACATAGCCATGCATCACGTAGTCCGTTTTCCATATTTTTCCCTTAGTTCCTGTACAGGTTGATCTTTGCTGTATCTGTCCAAAGAATGCTGCTTCAGAGTTTTGCAGACGTTTATGCACATTTTATTTACTAAGTTTAATCTGGATTTTCTTGAGAATTATGAAATGTTCTTGCAACGTGGGGTGAGTCCTCTGTATTGGCACTCATAAAGTCATCTCTTTATAGTAGAGTCAAATATAGTGAGTCTTCTTTGCTGTGTCTTTTCTTTACAATGGAAAGGATTCCGCACTTACTTACTTACTTACTTACCAGTCTCTGTGTGAATCTCTTGTTTATGTTGCTGAGCTCAGTGTTTGTTTTTTTTTAATAACAAATTATTACATTCAAAATGATTGTTGGAGATTTAATAAAAAATATAAGCAAGGAAGCATTGAAAAACACGAGCGGTTATAATTTACAGTAAGCAAACTTTTTTTGTAAAAAGTTTGTTTTACAACTTTTATTGTAAAAGAAATCTCTTTAAGATACAAAAGCCATTCCTAAATTAAATTAATGTTAGAACACACTTCAGATGTAAAACATGATCCGTTTTCACAGGTACACTGGTGGATAGGATGTCCCAAGTATACTGGAGAACTTATCAGTCTCTGTGTGTATCCAGGCTGTCTTAATTGCTTTTGTCTTTTGATGTAATCCCAGACTGATTCCATGATGTTGAGCTCAGGCGTTGTGTGGGCCATACCATCTGCTGCAGCACTCCTTGTTCTTGTCGTCACTGAATATAGAGCTTCATGATTTTGGCTGTGGGTTTGTGGTTGGTGCTGTCTTGATGCAAAATGCAGTTGGGACCAATAAAATGTTTCTCTGATTACATAATATGATACCCAAATTTCCTCAACCTTTAGCACAGCACTATATGTACTGAAATGTTAAGCAAATTAACAAAAAAAAAAGTTAACTAACTTTTAACTTCACCATGTTTTCAATATCTGAGTTTGTACAAAGTTTTTTTTAATGCCTTTAGTTAAAAAAACAAAAAAACAATAAAGCTTTGTACACTAAGTAATCCTCACCTAATAATTATCAGACTAAACCATACTCGTTGGCCAATTTATTAGGTCAGTCTTCTTAGTATCGGACCCCCTTTTGCTTTCAGAACTGCTTTATTCTTCTTGGCACATACTCAACAAGGTGCTGGAAACATTCCTCAGAGATTCTGGTCTATATTAACATGACGGCATCCCACAGTTGCTGCAAATTTGTCAGCTGCATATTTATGAAGCAAATCTCCCACTCCACCATATCCCAAAGGTGCTCTTTTAAAGATCTGGTGACTGTGGAGGCTATTTGAGTACAGTAAACTCATTGTCATGCTCAATAAACCAGTTTGAGGTGATCTGAGCTTTGTAATATGAAGTATTATCCTGCTGGAACATGGGTACACAGTGGTCATAAAGGGATTGGCACAGTCAGCAGCAATACTGAAATAGGCTGTGGCATTTACATGTTGTTCCGTTGGTACTAAGGGGCCAAAAGTACACCAAGAAAATCTGTCCTATACCATTACTCCACCAGCAGCAAACTGAACTATTGATATGAGGCATGGTGAATCAATGTTTGAGTGGTAGTTACACCAAATTGTGATCCTGCTATTCAAATCTCACAATAGCAATCAAGATTCATCATACCAGGCAACATTTTTCCCATCTTCTGTTGTTCAGTTTTGATGATCCTGTGTGAATTGTAGCCTCAGTTTCCTGTTCTTAGCTGACCAGAGTGGTTTCCAGTGTGGTTCTCTGCTGCTGCACTTCGATGTTCAACATTTGTGTTGTGCGGTCAGAAATGCTCTTCTGCATCTTGGTTGTAATGATTGGCATATGAGCTGCTGTTGCCTTTCTGATGCTGAGTTTGGAGGTCAGGTTGTACTCACAGTGTCTACATGCCTAAATGAAAACTGCTGCTCAAATTTGATCAAGTAATTTACACAAATGTTTAAAAATACATAAACTGAAATAAATATATAAATGTGTTTTGTAATTCAAATTTTCATAAATCTGGTATTTTCATTACCAACTTGAAAGTAGGGTGCCTGTAAATAAGAGCAAAACTTCTCCTTGTACCATTTATTCCGGGGCATACAGCTCCCAAAATACTCTCTTAAATCTTTTATGAGTTCCAGGGAGGTGTCTGTGTCTGGAGTGTTAACTCACTTATTTCCCGCATCAACCATTGAGTCTTTAACCTTACAACTCTTCAGAAGTGGCCTACTTTCCACCAGCAGCTGACACAGAAGCTGTGACTAAGACAACAGTGCAAGCTCAAATGGCACTCAATCAGAGTAAAATATGCAATAAAGAGGAAGATAAACAATAGTACACATCAGTACATCAGTTTAATGATGCTGAGTTTGGAATCCTGAAAAAGACATCAGATGCTAAAAAAATCAGCTCCCAGTTTAAATTTTAGTGTCCATTTTTCAAGAGGAAATTTGATATACTCGAGACCTCCAGACACGGAAAAGATCAAATGTTTATGACAAATATTGAAATGACAGTTTTACCAAAGCATTCAGAGTATGGGAATTAAAATATTTACTCTCAGTGGTCTCTGCCTTTAAGCAGATACCTAGACTTTGACCTTGGCTGGAGTATCAGATAAACAGAAGTCAGGTGAAACAGCTCAAATGGTATCACTTACAAACTTGCCTGAGACTGTGGCCCAACAAATGAAGGCATGGACAGTTTTCCACAGATAATAGCTTATCCAAAAGAAAATTGCAGTACATGGAACTATATTTAATTCAGGAATGTCATTTAACATGTATGTCAAAGAGTAAACTGATTGCTTTTATTAAAAGTAAAGTAACTTCTGGGTATGAAAGCAAAAGTTCTAATCTATGAGATTTAACAAGATCAGGCTGAATGAGAGCCTCTGTGGCTGGCCCACTTACAACAACTGTATGAAACTGAAACAGGTCAATAAGCTCAGAAAAAAAGTATGACAGCAATTTAAACCAGACAGATTTAATGTAGGGATTTGATTAAATGTATTAACGTTTTGACTATTTTTACCAGCATTGACTATGTGGCTGGACTTTCTTCCACTGTTTCACTGTTTTCTCTTCATGACCAAACCAGGTCTTGGTGACATTAAAGGTAGCAGGAAGCATGGCACAATCAGTTTAAAGTGTTTATACTCCATCGATCCATAGAGACCGACAGAATATTTATTTGCATATATGGACAACTATGTATTATGAAGCATATGGACAGACAAAACAAGACACAAACTACAGGATGGCCATTATACTGTAGTTTTACTTTAACACCAGGGTCTCATGATGTAATAATACCTGCTAAGCCCATGAAAAAACTTTTTTTTTTTTTAAAGAAAACTTTGGGGAAAAAATTATTCCAGTTATTAAAACAACTTGAAACGGGACCATCTGGTGTTTTCAGTTTTCAAGGAAGAGGAGACAAATATAAATAAATACATAAATGCATACATACATAAATAATCTGCCTCATAGGATTTTAAGGTGCAAAAAACAAAGTCATGTCAGCTTGAAACAGGAACCCATCCATTCCTGCATCCATCTATCCATCCACCAGCTTCTTCCCAGGACCCTGAATTTGATAAGCAGAATTAATAGAGGAACATCCCGTAAAAATAAAATAGGCTAGTTGTTAAGGTGGCCCGAGATAGTGAACAGCTGAAACAGGACCAGGTTTCTGTCTTGTAGAACCTTTTCTTCCTCCCCTTATTTTACAGATGGTCAATATGGTTGTCTTCACTTGGACAATGGTATTTGAGACCTCGTCACACTGTGCCGTGCTCTTTTGTGATGTGTTTGAGAGCCTGTCATTTGAGTCATCACACAGAACAGTGGTTTCTTTTTTCTTTCACCAAGAGAAGACAATTTTAACGGCATCTACAATGTTGGCTGCCGACAGCTTCGCAGTCCTCTCTCCTACCTACATCCTCACCACCAACACTGATGTTTTCCGTTTTCACTTCTTCAGGACCAGTCCATGATTGATCATGTTCCATTGTGTATTTCTATTCAGGGGCAGTTTTACTGCACCAGCAGTGTGTTTGGAGTCACTGTCATGGTGAAAAGTGAAGCAACTGCAATCAGATCCTTTCCAAATGGTAATATATGATGGATCAAAATCTGATTATAGTTTTCTGCATTCATAATTCCAGCATATCCCCAACAGCTAAACCTTGACAGAGCCTCCACCGCGGCTGCAGACGCTCACTGTTGTACGTCTCTCCTGACTTGTTTTGTACACTTTGAAAAAAACATGTCATGTCAGCTTGGAACAGGAACCCATATATCCATCCATAGGCTCTAGCCCTCCTATGACCCCAAATTTGAGAAGATTCCTTAAAAATATTGAGGACATACTGTACAGGAAATTACTTGTTTCTTCCTTGCAACAGGCTGCTGGTAACAAAAAGTGCCAAACGATTGAAAGAAAAGACCATTTAAAATTCTTTGCTAAGTTATCTGCTATGGACACATTCAATATCATGTCATCTCTTGACTTAGGTGTTTTTCTTATGCCTGAATGATTCATAAGTCAGTGTTAAGTGGCTTCACAAACAGTAAAAACAGCGATTTGAAAATAAGCAGGTACAAGGACTGGACTGTCAACTCACATCTCTACTGAAGTCTCCTGCTCAGACCATGACCCTAAACCTCTAATTCATAGGTTGAGAAGGTTGAGGGTCACATATTGATTTGTATTGATTTGTTTCCACTGACTTTATTGGACTCTTATGTCATGCTGTCATCCTGATGCTCATTTTGTTGAAAAATTTGACCACACTGACAAAGACAAAATCTGAAATACAACTGTTTCCTGTTTCAGTTAGCTTTGCAAGTACAAAATATTGTTTTTTTTAGTTACTTTTTGCCTTTTTGAATATTTTTAGTTAACTAAAAGGCTTCTTTTTTTTTACAACTAGTTTAACCCTGGAGAACCCGTGGGGTCAGAGCCAACCCCATGGGTTTTCTAGGGAAACCATGGGGTCAAATTTGACCCCATGGGTTCTCCAGGGTTAAATTTCTTGTCCTTGATCACAGATGATCTTTAGTTTTTATTGAACTGAATAAGTTTAGTCCCAAGAAAGGAAAGCTTGATATAAAGATATTTTTATAATACAACGACCACTGTGGCACCACTAATCCTTTGCTATTTAAAATCCCCAAATCTGTTCGTACTAATTATACCGTCCCCTTGTCTATGGTGAAGTATCTGTTGCAGCTGTCCTCTGCATCATTTCATGAGACAGCATTGATAATTTGAGACTTTCTGAATTAATTAGCACAGTAAAAAGGTTTCTTGCTGACCAGTGGGGAATAGGAGCCTAATTAACCCATTTTCTGTATTAATGATCTGTTTTTATGAGATGTATTCTAGCCCAATGGGGCTAAAGGAATCATCGCTTTTTAAACTTTGTAAACTTAAATAAATAAAATAAACAAACATTTAATTAAAACTGTCCACAACATGTACAACCATAAACATGTTGATATCTCTAGTCAGATTCAACACAGCACACAGCGCAGTCCTCAAACAGCCGGCTGTGAATTGGTACGTTCTCCAATCTAAAGTAGGAGTAGACACTCTGAACATCTGTTTGCTCTGTCATGCCAGTAGGCAGGGGGCCAGTCTATTTGCTGTGCACCCCTTAATTTACCAGATGTCTACTATACGATTAGGATGGTTTTACAAAGAGCAGTTCAGCTCTACAGCTGGCTCCCCAAGAAAAGGCTACTTAAAGGAAAGTGACACTAGCAAGTCAAAGAAAACACTTCATGTTTTAGCCTATACGTTCACATCTGGACATCAAGTTGATTTGTTTTTTGGAAGTTTGACATCACTGAACATCACTAGCTGACTGAGCCACGACTAAATAAGTGAATAAATACAAAAATTTCATTCATCAAACCTGAAGCATAAACTTCGTGGACAGACTATACCACACAGTAAACCATAAAGCACAAAAAAGCACTGCAGAAACATGAGAAACAGAGTCCCAGATTTTAAGCCTTATGGGAGTGTCCCCTGTCGATCTTCTACCTAATCACACGAGCCATGGGGCGAAAACAGGTGTGGGTCACAATCAGCCAAGTTTTCGGGTGAGCCCATTGTGAAACCTAGCCCCACCCTATCATGTGATTTCCTGAGGTCAAATGGCCCAGGATGTGAGTGGGCGTTAAGGTGTCTGGGAAGGGATCTCATAACTGGATTATAGATGGCCGACAGTTGGTGTTGTAAGCCACCGCCTCTGTTCAAAGATGGTCGTTCACAGTGGACATAGATGGCTTCTTTCACTCCTCTTTTGGGACTCTCCACCAGTTGCTCTTAGAACTGAAGAAGCTTCTCGGATGAGAGGTGAAACGTCTTCAAGGAAAATTAAAGAAGTCCAGACACTTTTCTTTCCCAGCTCCTTCGACTATCCATAGAGACCAAAACAAAACACTTTTGGATTGAACTGTCTGTCTGTAAGGACTAATTTGCTATTTATTTAATAGCATGGCCACTAGAGGAATTGCAGTTTCTAGTACTAGTACACTTGAATTAAACATACTCTGAAAAAAAACAACATTTGTCATTTCTGTTTCATATTTATGTCAAAATATGTCGAAATAGCTAATGCGTATAGCAAAAGCAAAGTTACTTATCATCAGTGATAAGATCAAACCTGCTATAGTAATGGCCAACAACTTCGCTCACTGCTGGTACACACTTCAATATCTCCTTTCTCGGTTATTATAACTCACATTTCACTAGCCCGTCTTCAGTTAGCACAGAACACAAAAGCTAAGCTGCTAATAAAAACTTAAAAACCTGCACATCACTCCTGTTTTTGTTCCCCGTCACTGATTCTAAATTTCATTTGACGCCAATATTGAAATTTTATTATTTACATGTAAAGTACATCCATGGCAAGGCATCTTATTTTTCCAGCAGTTGGTCCTCTGTAAACACCTGATCAGGGTCTTTTGACTGTTTCACACACACTTGTTTTAAATCAAAAGTCGACCATACTTTTGAGGTTGTAGTGCCTCAACTTTAGATCAGCCCCCCTCAGCTAATCAGCTCACCTGAATCAGTAGTTCGTTTCAAACGGCTGCAGTGCACTCACATAGATAGGCTTGTATTTCCTTAATCTGTTCCATTATTGCATTAATTTTTGCCTATAGCTCAGAGCAAATGCATGTATGGAAGAATGAAGAAATGGAAGGCCGCATGATCGACTGCATGCTTGTAGAAATGTACATTTTTAATGTCTATTTCATTCATGAAACTGTGTGTTTTGAAAACTGCTACACTAATAAAGCTGTTGTTTTATTATGACTCATTTTAAATTTGTTGACATCCTGCTTACAAATGCACTTAAAGAGGAAACTGTAATTCAATTTCTGCATTAATAACTATTGATTGCCCTTCTTTAGAGAGCAACCAGATGAACAATGCAGCTCACGTACCAACTCTGGTAAGTCAGCCATATCCAGGTGTGGGACCGATAATCAGCCCATATGAGGACCCAAAGGATCTCAACAAGTACACCACACTCAAGGCTGTGGGTAAGAGGTTTTTTTATCACAAAAAAAAAAAAAGGTAAAAAAGCACTTGAAATTCATTGTTTGATTTTATTAGGTAGGATCTTACATCAGATATAAATGAAATTTGCATAATTAATAAGGATTTACCTGGATCTATAATGAGTGTCAGGGTGAGTGAGCTGAAACAATCTGTCATATGAGTAACCATGAGGGCAAGTTCAGAAGTTAACGAGGCAAGGATTTTGGATGAAAATCTTCATTAAATATTCTTTGGCATTTCAATAAAATTGGTGTTAAAAGTTGCTTATATCAACAGACAGAAAAGAGTAAGATGACATCGCTCTCTTTTTAGTTTAACATCAACAATTTATCTAATACATCTAGCTTTTCTTATTTGATTATTATCTACATGCCAAGGATACTACTTACATAATATAGCAGTAAAACTTTACAAGTGCTTTTTTGTTATTATAAAGGAGAATAGTTGGTTTGAATCTCTATCAAGTCTCTTGCTGTCAGAAATCCTTGTGATTTAATCCACGGTCCATCAATGCCAACAGTGAGGGGAACTGAAAGATTATTTATAGAAGCAAGTTTGTTGTTCTTCTCATGGGCTAATTTTGGAAAGTCTACAGCCAGTTCCTGGACAAGCAGCACTTTAAACAAGAAATTATGGAAGCTGTCAAAATAGTACTACTTAGAAACGTGGCTAAAAATATCTTTTTAAATATCTTTTGACATGCTTTTAATGTCAGGGTAAAGAAAATAAAATGACTTCTCAGTTCCACTTTAAGTAACAATATTGTAGTGGTATGTATTTAGCAAGTATCTTTTATTGTTCGATTGGTGTGTTCATATATTCTCAAGAGCAATAAACTCCAACTTCAAAACCTGAGTTTTGAAATGTTCCCACTGTATTATTAAAACCTTATCAGTAATCTGAATGAACTATAGCTAACCAACTACTTATCACACTGATTACTGAAGGAAAAAATAATTCTACATTATCTTCCAAACAAATAGTCCTAATTTGACCCGATCGCATCCAAGTCTCTAGTGATGGTATTTGTAGATCTGTACATAATGCTATTAACACAGAAGTGCAATGCTTTATTTAGATTCCACTGAAATCAATTGGCTCTGTTTGACGGACCTGATCATGGGAGAGATGACAGCTATCAGCATGCGTGAATCGAGGTCCAATCACTGCTCGCTGTCTTTGTGATGGCACAAGCAGCTGATGCTTCTTTGCCGCTAATCCACTGAAGTGCCGTCAAACTAACTTATCATTAGGGAGCAAATCTTAGCAAATGAGAGCAGGAACAGGAGACAATCAAGAGCAATCAAAACAAAAATGAATGAGGGGATAGTGATGTGATGCATGTTGTGTGCACACAAGAGGCTCTGTGGTCCGAATATATGAGCTATACCAACAATGATTTGGTTTTCACTGCTGCAAGGATATGCTTGTGTGTGTGCGTGCCAATTACAGCATCACTTTTGCCAAATCAAAGATTTCTTTCTGTATATATTTCTTGTTTTAGCAAAGAATGGCTAATATATGATGATGACACAAACACACACACTTTTTGCTACAATAAATCTCTTGTTTATTTTTGTGTTTATTAGCGGAGAAAGCTAATGACAGCTTTCACAACAACCGTCGACAAGTGATTGAGATGACAGCCAAAGGTAGCCTTCCAATGGAAGGTGTGGATATGGATCCAGAGCCGAGCAATCCTTACAGCCCTCCCAGACAGCTGTCAAAGCAGAATGGACACAAGTATAAAAGCTCCAAGAGCCACAGCTCCCAGTCACTGTACTACAGCGGCAGCAGTGCTCCCAGTCCAGGCGTGCTAAGATCCTGGGAAAGCAAGGACACACTGGGACTCCGACAAAGCTATGGCCCAAAGAAACTCTGCATCACAGAAAAGGAGCTGGACACCATTCGCTACATGCCTCCACAACCATACTATGTCACTAACAGCAAGACAGAAGTGACAGTATGAACGACTGCCTAATCGTCAGGCTTATAATGAGTCTGCAGACTCCAGATGTAGTTACAGGAAAGCAGTGTGAACTGTAGTATGTGGCTCTGTCTTTGTAATGGACAACATTTATGACACTGTCAGGAGGTGAAGTGTACTTTAACAGGACTCTGTATCTAACACCGTGCCTCAGATGGGCACTGTAATGAATATTTCGTGTTTAATATTCATATAATCAAACTGCTAAAGTTACATAACTTATAGTACAGTGATGAGATGTGACACATTAAGTACTATCACCAGTATCTACTGAAAGGACCTTAAAATAAAAGCGTATTATGTAACTTCTATTAAGAAAAAAAACAAAAAAAAGAAGTTTATGTTTATCTAATCAGAGTGGAATAGCCTGTGGTTGGTGGGATCTTTATGAAATGCTTCACTAGATAATGAATAGTGTTTAAAAATGTTGGGAACTGTTCATGTGTTAAGAATACGGATTAATATCCAGTAGCAGTTGGACCAATTGCAGGGACCAGGGTTTGTGTTTTCAATCTATACTAATCTGTACCATACTCTGAATATGAGATAATCTAAAACCTCACATGAAGTCCATTTAAGGACTTATTCACACAGGCACAGAAACCCTGGCAGCTGGAGGGTGCCAGAGAAAACTGTGTATTCCCCAACCAGCTGTTGACCGGTGAAATTGGTCACAAAAAAGGATGCTGCTCTGGACACCTCTCTGCGAATGCTTTGACCTCTAGCCGATTGTTGCAGTTGCCTGTATTTTGCTTGAAATACACCGACTTGTCTGGAAACGATTACTATACTTTGAGCTGTAATGAAATTTGAAAATGTCTGAAACTGGAAACGGATGATAATAACCTTCAAAGTTGTACCTTATTGCTGCAAAAAAAGGTGTTTCAAGAGGCGCAACTTTTACTTTAAATGCGAAGGGTCTCCATTTCAAATTTGCATTGCTCTTTTCACAGTTTCACAGACAAGCCGGCATCTTCCGTGCAAACTACAGGTTTTTAGTGCCAAATCAAAAACCTCTTTGTTGGAAATTCTACACTCGCAACAGCTAGCAACCTCTAGCAGCTTCATTTCCTCATCGCAAAATACAAACTTTTCCCTAGTAGCCAGGTGATCACTGTCTGATCTCAAGGCTTACATGAAAGAGGCTTTTGCAATTAATTTTATAGTGACTGCCAGCAACCGCTCACCAACCAGCTGGAGAACTTTTTTCCTAGCAAACGGTGGGAGCCCTTTGGGACTGGGGCAAGATAATAGCTGTACTTATTTAAAAGGAAAAACAATCAAAAACAAGAGCACTCAGAGAGCGTAACTCCAGCTTGATCTGATTTTCACCAAAATTAAATTAGCTTGGGCTATTATTGGTATCTGCTATCAAACACCATTTGAACATGATATCTTGAAAATTGTGGATGCCAGACTGCCAAACATACCTTACATACTCCATCCCTTCACGGGGAGAATCAATCTGTTTCCAAAATCCCTTCCATTTTCAAAAGCTGTGTTTGTTGATAAAGCATAGATGAATCAGTTTGTAAAAGTGTTGATGTTTACTTAAATGACTTAAGACTCATTTAAATTTGACGTAGTTTCCCTTTTTAAAGTTGTGGTTGTCTTACTTTGAAAGAAAACCATGTCAGTACTGACGTACAACTTGGAGAAACATTCAGTAGCTGTGGCGTAATCAAACCAGTGTTGTCATGGTGTAATAGACCCTCATGCAGTATCAGTATGTGTGATTATCCTAGAAATTCTTGTATGTGAAAACCCAGCATTAGAGCGGAAACTGGTTTTATTCTTAGTAATGTATTATGCTCCCAACAAAAGTAATTTAAATGTTTGCATTATAGTTAAACCTTTTGGGTTTTTTTTTTACATGTTATTTTTGTGACTTAAATCCCAATTTTGACATTTAAAGAATGTACGTGGTATGGATAGTCTGAATACAAGTGATATTAGTTGACTGTTAGAGGCCAACAATAAATCAGAATGAATGTAAAATTCTTGTGAAGCAATGTAAGTGGGTGTTCAAAGGTGTTTTTGAACTACAATGAAATATTCCAAGTCAGGTCTGAATCAATAGGAACATTTTTGCCATACACTGAATTTTTTTTTCTTTACCGTACATGGCAAAAGGTTTTTAATAAACAGGGTTTTAGGTGCCGTTGATCATTTGTTACACTGATTTCACAGCCAAGCAATACAAAAGGACATTCACGCCTGCCTCCATGCAAGTCTTACTCATGCATTTGACTATTTGAGGTAGCTGAGGACAGGGATGTTCTCAGAGCTGCCACACAAGTGGGAAGTGGGAACTGCTAGTGTAAAGATATATTTATGTCTTCTCGAGTCCACATCTTACCAAACAAAAAATATAACAAGGCCAGAAATTATGCATATTGTTGTGTTTTGGTAGTTGTTCGTATTGTCACACACTTCCAATCAAACTTTATGCACTATTTTCCAATACGCATATCTAGTGGGCTGAACTAGCTTATCATGTCACCTAATTAATCAGCTGTGTCAGCAATCACCTGATCCGATAATCACAGTATTCAAAGGTCAGTTGAGATTTTTAATCAATACTGAGTAGTCACAATCTTTGACTATTCTTGTTTTGTGAATGTTTTATTACCTCGTCAATACTGTTTAAATCACTTACTGTATATTTAACTACAGCACACCACATTTAACCATGAAGCTCTACTGTTATACTGCCAGTTAAAGCATAATGTGACCAATACACATCTGGACTGCAACATTGGTAAAGATTAAAAGAACGCTCCTATGAACAGTGTTGTTCACAATGATAACTGCAATTTGTTTGATCGCTGTTTTTTCATTATCATAAGATGCATTTGAGTACCTATTTTATCTGTCTTTTATCTGTCATGTGTTATGTACAATACAGGGTTACTTTGTTTTTAAAAAATTAACTTTTTCTTGAAGTGGTTAACATGTACTGGGAAGTTTCTGAGCAACTCACTGAATGTTTTCCATATGTTATTTTTGTGTTGTGAACTGCAGTTCCCATGTTGTTGGTGCCCTGCAAAACCTTGAATCCAGTAATGTTTCACTGTGGCTCAAGGTTCATGACAGTGTCCTTTTATCTGCAACTGCTCTAATGTTCATACAAGATTTCTACAAGACAGCACAGGCACACATGTACAATAATCACCTGTAGTTAGGCCTAAGTCACACACGCCTGGAGACCTGTCAGTGACCAACTGACAACCTGCTGTTACTGAAGGAAAGTTTTTATTCCCCGACCATTTGGTGAGTGGTTGTTGGTCACTAGGTGAAATTGGTTACAAAGACTGCCTAGTCTGCAAATATTTGCCAACTACTCAACAAACTGTATGAAAGTTGAAAAAGTGCACAGCAAATTGGAAACTGAGTACTTTGCCTTCAAAGTAAAAGTTGTACCGGTTTTAGCCAATAGTCACAACTTTTACTTTGAAAGTGAACAATTGGCAGACATTTGTAGATAAGTTGACATCTTCCTCCCACACTATGAGTGACCGCGGCAAACTGCTAGCAACCAAAAGCGACTGTCAACGACCTCCAGTGAGCGCTATCCTTCCTATCAATGGAAGGTTGCCAGAGGGTCATTGACTGGACTCTAGGCCTGTTTGACAGGGGCTTTAATAGACTTCACTAACATTCCAGGAACAAATGTAATAAAATTTACACATTAAACATTTTATAACTTGTTTTCTCACTGACTTTTTCTTTTGCAATAGGAAGACAGACACCTGACATATGGTAGGGCCTACTGTGGCAGCACTAAAAGTGACGAGCACATAATCACAGAAACATTTCTAGAGCGCTCAGTTGACAGTAGCAGTTTTGGTGCTTTAAAAACACACACACACTGTCACACATTGTGTCTTTTTGTTCCTAATTTATACTTACAGATGGTTGTGTTGTCCCCTCACTACACACACACACACACACACACACACACACACACACACACACACACACGCACCCCTCTCAAACACCACACCAGATGGTATCATAACACAGAAGAACCTTTGAGCTATGTCAAAAGACCACTTTGATATCACACATTGCAGTTTTTGGGACCTTCTGTTAAAAATGTGCTCCAGCTGTACAGAAGTGAAGTGTGATTATAGTGTCAACATTAAAGTAATGTTTCATTTAAACTCTGCCTTGTGCTTACACATTCTTAAGACCTAGATGATTTGCTACTTTTGCTCCCAGTGAAACTGTATCTCTCAATTCATTAAGACATAATGCTGACATTGGAAGTCAAGTTTCAGTAATTGATATGAATGCAATAGTTTGCAGAAATTGTTACATTTTCCTCTGAATATTAAGTATAGATTCAGTAAAGCATTTGTTGTTTAAATTGATCAGTGGAAAGCACACACACACACACACGTATATATGTGTGTGTGTGTACATGTTTAACATCTTGTGAGGATAGACAATTGGCATGTCCCTATACTTGTGGGGAACAACAGTCACTTATGGGTGCAAAATGGCTGTCCCTGTGAGTTTGAAGGCATTTTTGAGACTCAAAATGTGGTTTTAGTGTCAGGGTTACAATGAGGTTATGGTTAGATTTAGGCTGAGGTTTAGGATTAGGCATTCATTTTTGATGGTTAGGGTTAGGTTAAGCGGCTATGGAAAGCATTATGTCAATGAGATGTCCTCACTAAGATATGAAAATGTGTGTGTGTATATTAACTAAATAATATCAATAATATCAATCTGCTACAACTAAACTCATTTACGCCACACAATTTCTACACTCTGTGCAAATACATTTCTTTAACTGTGGCCGTTCCTACGCTCATGTGACACACTCATGCTCATCTTTCAAAACCTGGATAAGTAAAGGAGGTGAATCAATTCAGCAAAGAACTAAGGCCCAGGGCATTACGTTTAACTCCACAGAGAGCCTGGGGCTTGTTGATAAGAGCACTGCATGATAGAATAAAAGGACAGAAAAACTTAACAGAGAAAAGATTTTTTTGTTTTTTCCTCTCTTATGTGTTTGGTAATAACTTTGCATTTAAATTAAAAAACCATATGTCTTTGGAAAAACATCTCCAAAATACATCAAAGTACCCAGAGGGCTGACTGGGGACATATCCTTATACATACTTACACCTCTTAATCTTTGACTTCAGGTTTTTCCAGTCCCATTGTCATATATTTGATGATCAACTGTAAATGGTATTATTGCAAAGTGGAAGTGTTTAGGAATCACAGCAACTCGACCAGAGTTGGGGTTGTAGAGTGTGGAGGCATACATTGTGTAAAAGTCACCAACGTTCTGCTGACTCAATAGCAGCAGAGCTCTAAACCTCCTCTGGCATTAACATCAGCATAAAAACTGGGTTGGGAGTTTCACAGCATGGGTTTACAAGGCAGAGCAACTCCAGGAGGAGAAGGTGGCCCCTCCTGGATTAGAAGTGCCCCAGCATTTTAGTCCACAAAGTAAATCCTTTTGCTGTTCACTCTTCTTTCCCCTTAATTCAATCCATCCTGCACATGTTACTGTTTACAGTTTGCCTTTCTATCAAAACTTGAGTGTTAACAAGCCTCTGGGAGCTCTGTCATTTTCTTGAAAATGCCAGGAGACATTTGTTAATTAGCAAATCATGTTTCCTTCCACCAATGTGATTCCCTCTGGAAATTAAATCAGCACAATAACCTAATTCAGTCAGATATAAGGGCACAGCTATGGTGAGAAAAAACTTCAGCAATGACATAAAAAGAAAAAAAACTGCATGCTTTTTCAAACATGAAATAATGCAACAACAGTCCATCCACAGGGGAGAAAAGTACGTTTAAGTTCGAACTTGCAAACAGGCAAATGCATTGGAGTAAGAAATTAAGTATGCCAAAGGTTTCAACTCAGAGAATCATCTAGAAGTCAACCACTATGACATAGTTTTATAGTTTTGCTTACACAAACCCACATGTTGGAAAGAAAATCTACTTTTTAAAATAAACATGTTGGGAAGAATTAAAATTGGGCAGCAACAGAGTTGAATAAAACCTCAAGCAGAAATGCAAATAGATAGTCCGATTCATTTGGTTCCATCAGGCCTTTGGCTTTATGGTTCACATATGGTTTATCTTTCTTGTGGTATGCAGATAAAAGAAATGTTCAGCTTTCTTCACTGAAAAAAAGTGGGTGTGGGGTCATTTATAAAGAAAAGCAACATATTGATCAGAAATGTTATAAAAAACATTTATTTAATGGAATACTGACATAACCAAAAAGAGCCTAATTTTCAGCAACCATCACTCCTTTATTACAATGTTATTAAATGGAATGTAATCATGTTAAAAAGTTGCTATCAGTTGTTGATAAGTTGATTACAGCTTCCAGTATTATTGTTTTAAGAAAATGAGGCTTCTTCTAATTCAAATAAAAAATATGAAAAACAAAATGCTTATTATCTCACATACAACTCAAATGTCATTAAGTTATTTTAGTTAGTTAACTTTTAGTAAGTTATTTAATTTATTTTAGAGGTCTTTTCTTAAATATCTGTTTAATTTTATAGTCAGTTTTTGGCATTCTCTAACTGAGAAACCAAAAATAATTCACTCAATAATTCCCATCATTTTTATCAATTATTACTCATCACAGTAATAGTACACCAGCTTCTAGCTATAATCACACAGAGTAGAGTGCATATTTTCAACATAAGTGGTAACAATGTTTCAGTCCTTTACAAAAACTACTCAGCTATCAGAACTTCATCTTTTGGGCTATGTCCTCAGAGAAGTCATCAGCGTCACCAAAGTCCTGGTGTTCATATCGATCTCTTTTCTGCTTCCTCTTCTGAGCTTCACTTTTTTGCTTTGATTGTGTAATTTAAAATACAGCTGCGCCAGCTAACTACTCTATAATATATATACTATAAGACATTCACTGAAAAACAAATCTTTGCTTCAACAGCTTCAACAGATCTTCTTCAAAACATTTTAGAAAAGTATTATTGGAGTTTAAAATGACTAAAAATAAACTCATAAGGAAAATAATCCTGCATAAAAAAAAGTTAGCCGTGAACTTTTATAAGTCCACTTTAACATAATGCTGGCAATACAAGTATCCAGTGTATTGTAGAGGGGCCTTAGCACATTAACATGAGAAAACTTTTCCCCAATAAAATGACATTTATTTGAATTAGTTTCACTTCATATTTGTTATCTGATTTTCCACACCCACCTCTAGTGGCCCACAGTTTGAAAACAGCTGTTCTAATCAAAAATCACCAGCAATGTAATAAAAAAATAGATTTTTACCATTTTTAATAGGAAAGGAAAGAACAGACTCATTGCCAAAACTATATGTTGACCATGCAGCATTTTGACCTGTTAGCATCCATCACCAAAATAATGAAAACCTGTTTAGGGTTAGATTAACATCCACGTGTTTTTTTTTTTTTTTTACATATCTACTGACGGTTAACTCAAAAGAACTATGAGGCCAAATGCATGCGTGCAACTTCAGCTTTGTGTAGCACGTGACAACAACCTAACCAGTATCCTAAAAAAAAGTCAGTGGCGACTCAATGAATGCATCAACAAAGCTTATCTGATATTACTGTTCAGGATAGTGACATCAGCAGGCAACGTTCAGAATAAGTACTTTTAGACTAGCTGATTAGTAACTGTTAGTATCTAAGGTCACACTACATACTCGCAGAATCTTGACTAAGACCCTCTTCTCATGTAATAATTTTCAACCTTATCATCAAGCTCACCAACAACAGGCTAATAGAACAGTTGACTGATGGTTTGAAACAAACTTACTCAGGTGCTCTGTGTGACTTCAGCAGCAGACAAAAGACGCAATTATAAGAATGTAATTATACAATGAATGGATTGTGTAAGCCCTCTCTGCTTCCACACCAGTAGTGATACAATTCCTGGGGTTCATGAAATGTGCATTGCTGGACTAAAGGGAAGTTTAACATGTCTTATTCAATTACCCAGTTGATTTGACTTCTGACTGCAGAATCGGTTTCCATAACAATTACATGCATGAAGACATACATACAGTCATACATATCTTTATGCGCAGTAAACAGAGAGGGACTGTGCCAGGTTTTTTTCCTTGTGACTGCAATAAAAATAGGAGCCCAGTGAGAAGCTTCAGATGACAAGCTGTCGAGATTTCATAGTCGCTGACATGACAAAGTGACTGCATATTCTGCTGCAGATGCATTCAATATGAGCTGATGCTTATTAAAAAAAAAACAGCTGATAACTACCTTTTATGAGTCATAAAGTGAGGAAATGTGGGAGATTTCTGTATTTACAGGAAAAATGCACTTGTGGCATTTAAATGAATACAATTGGTGTTTTTTAAGCAACAGCTGTACAGTCAAGATGTTCTTTGGTTTGATGTACCTGGAGGGCTGAGGCATTTTGAAATATGCTACACTATAGTTAAGTATTTATGGGTTCAGTTTAAAGAGCATTACAATACCAGTAGATGTTTACTGGAGTATTGTTCTCATGACAATTTCTTAATGCAAAGAAGTCATGCAGCATTTCTAATGAAAAGGCAGCTATGTTAATTGTGAAAGGCCAGAAAAGATCACAACACATTCAACTGTGCTACAGCCAAGCTAGATGTTAAACAAGGAAGAAATTTCCATTTGCAAAGCAACTTAGCCTAGATTGTTGTGGAGCAAACGAAACAGCACAATCTGAGACTTTCTGAAAGGAGGCACACAGAGATTAGGAATGTGGAGCTCCTCTGAGAGATGCCTAGACAGCAGACAGAGACACAGGGAAGTCTTTCCTCTAGCTCAAGTCAAAAGAAAGGTCATTGTTTTATTTTGGGGATAGGCACAGTTGAGATACTCTGATTACCTCAGAGAAGCAATGCAAAACCTTTGGAGTTTGTGATAACTTGGGTTCATAGTGTTTTACCTTATTAATGAAAGTTGCTTTATTTCAGCTCCTCAACCAAATTTTGGGTGTTGTATTCCTGCACACTGAAGATTTGATTCAATCATAACGGTGAGTGCTGCTGTTTATGTTTTTTGTGCATAAAAGTAAGATAATATAATGATATCAGTGTGAACGTAATAATTGTAAATTCATTAATTTACCTAAAAGTTAAGATTTCACTAAATATGGAACTAACTGTATTATAAATGCATACTTGTGCTGTGCTTTCATGAAGATATAAATACAGTTTGCTATCAGCCTTCTTCGTTTGTCCTACAGAGACTTACAAGAACCTTATCCATTTTAGTTCTTTAATCCTCAAAGACCAGAATGCTTTCTCTTTACTCCAGTACTTTAGTGAATGTTCTTGCTTGTCATCTACTAAGAGATTTCAGTCAATCCAAAGAAAAGTATACGTGTGACTCCTGTGTTGTTTGTGTGTTGGTCCCAAGTCACATATGAAATTCTAAGGAAAGTATGTTTAAAAATATTATAGCTTTAAGATTTATATTTGATCATTTGTTTCCCCACCTGTCCTTCAAACCTTGCTTATCCTTGGACCTGGTTTGGACCCAGGAACTGCCAAACCACTCCAGGTCCTTTTGGAATCCTTTTACAGACAGATTCCTTTTATTGTAGGGTCTACCTTACAATATAAAGAACATATAATTTTTTTTATAGTTTGTTACTTTTTCTGAGCTTGAGTTGTTCCTCAGTTTGGGTGCACTTTAAACGTGCCGCTTCATTGCTGTAAAGGTAAAAGAGACACAAAAAGAAGCTTGGACTTTAAAAGTCCCTCTATTTCTGCCTCCACTGCTCAGCCATGTCTAACAATACCCTTTTGTACTTTAGCTGTAAGCACAGCAATTTTTAAGCATCTACAGTAACCATTTTATTTCTGAAATCTCTCCTTGAATGTACCCATGACACTTAAAACCCCCCCAAAAAAACCCCAGAATGAAGTCCTTTGGAAGCAATCTACCCTAATTGCATACTTAATAATAAATTGCAAAGTATGAATCTAGCAATTATGTAAAATGAGAGTAAATGTAAATGTACATAAACTTAGAGCACTTGAAAATGTGTCTGATCCTCTGTGGAGTGCTTAGTTAATCAAGAAATGTCACAGAGAGGGGAGTGACAACTGAGAGCAAGCTGATGAAATTCAAAGTCCTCTGCAGCTTAATAATATCAGTGACTTTGAAAATGAATGCTTGGGAACCTTTTGGTTCACAAGAAAATTAAATCGGCTCCCAAATTATTCTGCAAGCTCAATCAAGGCATTCATCGATCCATTTTCTTAACCATTACTCCAACAAGGGTTGTAGAGGGGTTGGAACCTTTTTTTTTAGCTAACACTGAGCAAGAGGTGGAGTACATGCCATCACGAATTCTGTAAAATCAGCCAAGGCTACATGCTATTGTGTTTTATTTCATGGTTTACTTTTCCACTTGTACTAAAATTGAAACTTTCCAATAATTTTAACATACTAGCTTCAACACAACTCAATTCTGAATTGCACGCAGCCCATTAACATATATACATACAAAGGTTTTCTGTCACCTGCAAAGACATCTTGTGTCTTTATGAGTTGCTCACAAAATATCATACCTCTCAAATATCTAACCTCATTAATTAAATGCCATTTCATGTACTGTTCAATCTAATGACAATGTAAATGAATGCCTAAATGAAGCAGGCAGTAACAGTAATGCAAAAGCCACCCATGTCATTTATGTCTAAACTGACATACTGCCATCACTTTAACACACTGACAAAGCTAGCAATGATATGTACCCCATTTCTGCAAAGTCCTCTGCAGCTTAATAGTATGGACTTAAAAATGTCATATGATGTATTAATTTAATTTCCTTCATTTCTGTGTCAGCTGATCTTTTTTCCATTTACTGGTGGCAGTTCATTCAGGTTGCAGACATGGCATATAATTTCTAGGTCTTTTTGTGCTTGGAGACAGGCTTCACCTCTTTATCTCATTTCTTTCTTTCACACCCGTTCCATGAAAGGTTTCTCACCTTTGCTTTGGCAGCCTCACAAAAGTCCTCTGTGATGGTTAAGCAGCAAAGTCACATAATAGACCCAGCACTATAAAATTCTTGACTTTATTTTGAAATGTAGCAGGCCACCCTTAGAGCAAAATTTAAAAAAAAACAAAAAAAAAAAACAAATAAAAATAACCTATCAGCCAACTTCTATTGATCCACACACTTAAAAAGGGAATTTATTTTGATGATAATTTATATTTTAATTCCCTACAGTTCTCTCTAAGAGTTAAAAAAAACAAAACAAAACAAAGATATTTCACTGCATGCATATGAAATAAGAAGGAGAAAAACGGCGTCCCTACACTGTTCATTAACAATAAGTGACAGCAGCCCATTACAGTAACAATTCTCTTTCAGGAGAGAAACAAAACTAGAAAATTACAGCCCAAATAAAACAAGATGGGAAGAAGCAGCTTTATATTTCTCCAGAGGAGCATAGCAGTTGGCAGAATTCAAAAGGCAGAAACAGAACCCATGTTGTCAGCTAAAACGAGCTCTTCTGCAGTGAAACTACTGTTGGACTAGTTAATAATTCATTTATCCACTGTCTGTAAGGAATTCTGACTGTAAAGTAAATCTGAAGAAAAAGAAGCGCATGTTGCGAGTTTTTACCAATTTAAACTGCTTTGAGATGCTCTTAGTTTTTCCCATTAATCCTAGAATAACATCTCTTTATCTAGACATTAGGCAATTCAACTGCTGAGGTCCAGTTATTAAAGTTATAAATAAAGCTAGTAATGGATTGTTTTGGAATTAACCTCTTTATTTGATGAGGTGCCACTATTTCGGGGCCTGAAAAAAGTTCAAATCAATGGGTCGTTTTGGTTGCTTTGTTTCAAGAAAGACCTTAAGGATGGTCTAGGGGCTTGTTAATAGTATAAAGACATACTACGTTTCCTTATACGAAGGGCATACTAAGAGTGAGTATATTCACTCTGAAATGATTAGCATGCTGCACAGCTGTATCACAACAAGAAGGTCTTCTGTTCAAATGCACTGGGTTGTTGGAGCCTTCACTGTGCCCGCATGGCTTCTCTCTGGGTACTCCAGACTCTTCCTGCAGTCCCAAAGTATGCAGTTAATGGGGTTAGTTTAACTGGTGATTCTAAGTTGTCCACCGTTGTGAGTGTGAACTGGTTGCCTATCTCTTTGTTTTAGCTCTGCAATGGATTGGCAAACAATGTAGAATCTTGCCTTTTACCCTTTAAAGCCCTCTCATGGCTGTATGATAAAGCCAAAGTGATATCTATGTGCTATAAGCTGTCTAAGAAAAGGAACTATTAAAATATTTCCATTGTCCCATAGGCACAGTGTTATTTTTTTTTATTATTGACCTACACTTCTATCCACATTTATACACTCTGCTGCCTTAAATGTAGAGCAGGAGCTGCGGGCTACAGACTGCTAACACAAAACCAGTTCTATCATCTTGCCCTGACACACATTTTTGACTTGACCTACGTACAAAGACAGGAGTAGATAGAAAAGTATCTTACGTGTTTTACCACTTCAGGAATATATATTGTGTATAAACTGTAAGACGACCGCTGAAGTATCTCAACATTCTTGTTGAAGATTAAATAAAAAGGCATGTCAGGAAAGTTTGCAGGACCAACTGAAAGAAGGAAACTGCCACGCGTGAAGGTTTCTTACTGTAGTGTGACAGGTCCAAAGATATAGTAAATGTCACAATAGCGATGAGGACTTGAACAAGAGAGACAGTGTAAAGAGTTTTTGTTGTTAAGAAGTATGAAGATAAGAATGTAGAATTCTTTTCAAGGATGCAGTACAGGAAATTGTTTGATTCTGGCAGAAAGCTTTGAAAGGCGCCAATTTCACTGTCATTTGGAGAACTGATGTGACATGCACAAACACGCTGCTAAAGTCGCTGAGTAAAGGTAAAGTTTTGGCATTTTTTAGGGAACTGTCTCCTCATAAAAATGAACATGAACTACCAGAAGACACTCTCCATTAATAACAGACCATGTAGAAAAAAAAACAGTCAAGATCGGGTCTGCGGCAACTTTTCAAAGCCAAATTTTAGAAAGCATGCCGAAATTGCAGACAAGCCGACAACTAACATTAGACAAAGGAGATCAATGATATGTCATTATTAATGTTGCTCCACCTGCGTCTGGCCCACAGGCCTCCAAATTTGGACCACACTATAAGTGAACCCACTGCAAATCAAATCCACACCCTTCAAACAGCATTCACCAATGCATTTGAAAGGGAGGTTATTACGAAGTCCTTATAATGTTTGATGTGTAGCTTTATTAGTAATATATAAAATAGCTAATATACCTTTATATTTCCATTTTTGGGTTACGCTGTTCACATGAAGTTGCATTTACTCATGTGAAGATAAAAAAAAGGTATAAATGAAGCTTCAGATTGTCTGCATTTCTACAGGGATTCAGGAGCTGCTTTTCTTCCCTCCTCTCAATGAGATCCAGGTCTCTTCCCAGTTGCCTAATTCACACAGACATTAGTGTTTGGTTGTGTCTCTCTCACCTGTCTTCTTCAGCTGACATTGTCTAGGTGTTTCAGTTTCATCCTGGATCCCCTGAGTATAGCTAAATGGGCAGGATGACAGTGAGGGGAAAAAAATGAGAGCGTTTCAATGGAGTTTCATTTCAATTCAGAGCATTTTCTTTGACGATATATAAATTGACATGTGTGATAGCAGTTTACTATAAATCAATTTAACCCTGAAGTAGCCAAACTATTTTTTCACCTTGTCACGATTCTTGTCTATCACTGCAAAACATTTTTTTCCTTTAATAAATAGAAATAGAAGGGCATCAGGTGTAAAAAACAAAAAACAAAACAAAACAGCCAAATCAAACATGCGGAGGTATCTTGTGTGGTGACCTATTGTGCACAAGGGACCAGTAAAAAGTAGCTCATGGTCAGGTGTGCTTTGACATTCTGTGATAAACATCTTGTTTATGCAGATATGCAAAAGCATTTAAATAAAAGCTTTTGCAGCAATAAATCTTTAAGTACTCAAGGTCTGCTAGTCAAGGTTTACTGCAAGGCATTCATTATAATGTTAGATAAAAGATACTTGTCACATCTTGTACATATTGACAACAATTCTAACCAAAAACCTAATTTGGATTCATGACTCTATAAGACCTCTTACCCCTGATTTTCAGTCTAAGCCTCGTCTAATCTGGTATACATCAACTTTTGTTTCATTTCCCTTCCTTAAGGAAGGCTTCTTGACAGCCACCCTTGACATTAGATGGATCAGCTAAAGCCTGTGATTCATCTCTCACGTCATGTGTCAGGTTTCTTGCTTGATCATTTCTATTTCTATGGACATAATCTTCAGATACTGTTCATCTGCTGTACACATTCATTTAGGTCTGATACTTTTCAGCAAATAGCTCTTTAGAAATCACCTTGTTGGTGCAAAAATACAATTTTATATATGTCAGAGTGTGTTATCTTAAATTAAATATATGGGAACAAAGTATATTTTTGTAACAGGCGGCATGTAAAAAAGCATAGATAGGTATTCGATTGGCTATGGCAGCACACATCCAACGGTTACAATGTTACAATAGAAATCTAATCTGGGTCATCAGCTGCATAATTTGGTCACATCATCACAGTCAATTACCAAACAATGGCCAGTTCCAGCAGATTCCAGATGTGGAAACTAAGTCATTGAATTCTCTTTCCTCCTTGAAAGCAGCAAGTTGACTGTGAGCCCTGGGTGTTATTAATAGCCACTGCAGGGGTGTTGAGGGTCTTTTTACTGTCAAAGGGTGAGGTGGCAGTGCTTTCAGAGCAGTACTGAACCAAAGGCAACTGAACAATGATTTAAACTCAGATAAAACACGTTTCTCTTTTATTAATTTGTTTTTAAAATGTAAAGGGAGGAGTGCAACAATCTACCAGAGGATGGCAGTGTTGACTGTCACTCCATATGAAGCTTTTATATATGTTTATCGTGATGTGTCGTTCCAACTTTAATCAGAGACAAATCAAACAATTTGGGTCACTAAAGTCTCTCCACTTCACTAATAGCAGATTAAAAGAATAAGAAAAGAGATCAGTTATTTAACCTTTCTTTAGTAGTAAAAAGTTATTTCCCTGTTACAGCAACAGAGCACAGAAATGAAAGTGCTCCTTTTGGCTGTTTTCCACTGTGTTATGCGCAACAGATGAGAGCAGCAGGAGGGTCCAACATTATTCATGTCCTGAGGCCCACTACAGCAGCACAGGAGGAGTAATCTTTGGTTTTACAGCTTGTTTTTTTCTTCTTCTTTTGATAGAGCTATTTCTTCACCAAAGTTACTACATTCAGCTGGTTTTTATGTACTTCTCTTAGACTCATTTTAGAATTCTGGTGGTGTTTGTCTGTCATTGCTTTTCTAAAATGAAGCAGTTAATACCGCACACAGTCTTTTTAGTGTTGGTTTGTCACATAGCGTTTTATGTTTGAAAAGACAACAAGATAAGTTGTGTGGTTTCAAAGGTGAATCAGCTTGGACTGTGAATTGAATACCAGCCAATTAAACAAAAAAACACACAGAGAAAAAATAAAGTACTAAAGTCTGAGTCATAATCGCTTTAACAAGCACAGCAACAAATTTTCATCTTCACTTGCTAAATAGGCATGTTTAATTGTTTTTACTGTGATGTTGAAAAAGTGTAGGTCATTGGATGGGATGAGAGTGACTAGGTATATGTGTTTTACTGTTAATGATGTACAATAGACAGATAGATGGACAGGCAATGTAGTATAGTATATATTTCCTAAACAGTTCAACCTAATAAATATCCCTGAAAACCCAGTTCAGTTTAAACTTGTATGATTTCTGTATCCAGATAATGATTACAAAAGTCTAAGTTAAACAGGCCTAACATAGCTGCAGCAGGATAAGCCTGTGTGTTCATTAGCTACAGTGTATGTGTTCTAATACTTTATCTCTCTAACTGGCAATCTCAATTATTGGCAGAGTAGCAGAATTAATATTAGTTTTAACTCTGATCAGCATCCAGCTGCTTAATTTAGATTAACTTCTTGCTTTCTAGGCAATTTCTGTGCTGCTAAAGAAGTAAAAAAATGTATATAGAGTTATTTGAGAAAATTATTCTTCCTTAAACAAGACAAAGCCCAGTCAAAATACTACAACCACAGCGACAGGCTTTCCCGCTCACTATTAAGATGCCTCTCCTCCACCAAGTGAGCTCATAGCAACCAACCAAGCTGGAAACCTCTGTGTATGCCACAGAAGGAGCCAATCAGAGGTGTTTGTCAGGGATGCAAAAATCAAAGAACAGCTCGCTGCAGCAGCCATTCTCCAAGCTTTTTTTTCATGTCATTTAAAAGAAAAAAAAGAAAGAAATTTACTTCAGAACGAGAAAGCTGCTTTTCACAGTTGATCTAGTGAAGCCTAGAAAGACACAGCAAAATTCATAGATCTATCTGCTTATCACTGCTGCTCACTCTATTAAGCATTTACCATTTTGGTTAGTATAGGAGAGGCTTCCACAGATGAAAACAGTGCTGTTGGACCAAGATGAAACAGCAAACCAGCAGTGCTCCCTACTGGCAAGAGAAAATTCTAATTCTGTTTATCTCAGTACACTCTGCAGCCTTTATCAGAGTTGCAGGCATGACAAAGGTTTCAGTGAGGACGCATGATCCTTTCATATGAGAAATGTTGAGAGCAACAAAAATAAATATGATGTGCATTTCTTTCCAGCATGTGACATAAAAGTATTATTAGATACCTAATAAACAATATGTAAACTCTAACTTTGTGCCACATCTATTAATTAATACAAATGTCTATTAAAGATCATTTAAAAATGTGTATTTCAGATACAATTTAAAATAAGACTACAATACACACACCAAGCTCCATCTGATTTAGATAAATGCTGGAATAAACATAACTATAACTGATATTAACGTATAAATCTGCCAGATGTAATTATCAACAACTGAAGAAGGCTGTGCTGCACATCACATACACTTCTTAACAGATAATATTTTGCCTATTTGTGGAATGCAGCAGTGGACAAGATTTAGCAAACAGTCACTATATATGTAATATAATGTTTCTTCATATTGTTAAAAATACGGTGTTGGAAAATCAACCAATTAAATTAAATCAAATTAATGAGTAAGCACACAGGACTATCTAGATTTGGTTGGCCTTCAGAGCTTTAGCATGGTTCTCTAAAGATCTCTGATATGGGGAAAAAGAGCAAACACAAAGTTAGTCATTACAGTCATTGATAAGGAAATTGACCTCTGGAACTGACCCCATCCTACATTATGAACTTTGTGAATGAAGCATTTCTGGCACTGCTGTCAGTTTCTATGTCACATGCAGCTTTTGTCAAAACACATACATCTTAATTTTTTCAAATATAACAGATTTGTTCCAAATGTATTGTTCAATAACAGATGACAAAAGGTTATTGCATATTTAATATGATGTATGCTTCCAAGTTTAAGTTTGGAAGTGAAATATATTTTCAGTCAGTTTATCCTAGACAAATGTTCCTTTGATAATGGGTTACCTATAAGCAGGGAAAAAAACAAAAAAACAAACAAACTGAAAAACGTCATAAATTCAGTCAATGGCTCAGTGCACTGGGTTAATCTTATCTCTTTAACACTGTATCTCAGTTAAAATCTACAGTAAATGCACTCAGTGGCATGACTCTGACAGCCACCTGGGCTGACGATATTTGAGAAAACTTACAAAGAAATGAGATACATAAAAAGAAAAATTTCAGCACAGCAAAAACTGTAGAGAGGAATGGAAAGTCTAAAATATTCTCATTTTGCAGACTTTGTTATTATTATGCTATTATTATGACACTGAAATGATCAGTATTGATGCTGGGAAGAAAGGTTTAGAAAGCCCAACTGAAAATTCTAAGAAAAAGTACATGAATAAATGTACTTACTAACAACTCTGATGGAAATGAATGGGTTAATGGTGCAGAAAAAGTGGACCTGACCAAAAAAAAAGAAGAAGAAGCTTGGGGGCTTGGTGAACTTTTCATTCAGCATACAGTTGCACAAGGATCAGTCATTCACTATTACACAGGTTGTCTGCCTTAAATCATGACCTCTGAAACTCAAGGTAAACAATCTTTTCTGGCCTTTAACTATTAACAATTTTATAATTTAATGTGTATTTCTTATTTCTTAACCATATTTTGCATTCTAAAATGAATTTATGTATTAAATTTTTATATTTACATGTTAATATTCTCTCCACAGCTGGTATGCAAATCACTGCTCTGATGGTAGTCTGGATACTGGGAACATCACTGGTGTTTCCACAGTCGGACACAGCAGCTACAGAGAAGGTGGCTGAAGATCCCATTCCCTGCTCTAAGGTGTGCACCTGTCAATACGATGATTTCATCTCGGAGCTCAACATGTACTGCAGTTCTCGCAACTTCACACAAGTACCAACTGACATGCCACCATCCACTTATTCTCTCTGGCTGGATGGCAACCGGTTTACATCGCTCCCAGCCGCAGCTTTTCGGGATTTGACCAACCTGGACTTTTTAAATCTTCAGAATGGCCAGCTGACGACTATTGACCCTCAGGCTTTCAAGGGCCTTGGGTCGCTAGCACACATTCACCTTGAGCGGAATCGCCTCCGCGTATTACCAGGTACAGTCTTCCAGAATACACCCAACCTTGCTTCACTTAGTCTGCATAACAACCAACTCAGTCGCATTGAGGAAAGACTGTTTGCAGGACTCTCACAAATGTGGCTTCTTAACCTAGGTTGGAACTCATTAACGGTCTTACCTGAGACAGCTTTCCATGACCTGCAAGGTCTACGAGAGCTGATACTCGCAGGAAACAGACTTGCTTACTTGCAGCCACAGCTCTTTCAAAACCTTGGTGAGCTCAAAGAGTTAGATTTGACAGGAAATTACCTGAAGGTGATCAAAGCCAACGTGTTTCTTAAACTAACTAAACTGCAAAAGCTTTACCTGGGACAGAATCAGATTTTAACATTGGTCCCCAGAGCTTTTGCAGGCATGAAGTCACTTAGATGGCTGGATCTGACAAACAATAAAGTGACTTCTCTACATGATGACACCTTCCTTGGCCTGCACAATCTCCATGTACTTCGTCTTTCTCACAACTCTATCACTGGAATTAGGCCCAGGACTTTCCGTGATCTGCAGTACCTAGAAGAACTAAGACTGAGTTACAACAGGATTAGAACTCTGGGGGATAGGATCTTCGAAGATCTTGGCCATTTAGAGGTCCTAGAACTAGAACACAATCAAGTGCAGGAAGCACACGTGGGGGCTTTCACAGGCCTCTCTCATGTGGCTGTCATTAACCTTTCTGGAAGCTGCTTCCGCACTCTACCAGACCAAATGTTCAAAGGTCTGCCAAGGCTTCACAGCCTACATCTGGACAGAGGCTGCTTAACTAAGATAACAACTCAAGCATTCAGTGGACTGTCTGGTTTAAGGAGGCTCTTTCTGCAACGCAACAATATCTCTGTTGTGGAACACCAGAGTTTTGTGGATATGGTAGGCCTATCGGGACTAGATCTGAGTTTCAACAAGCTGGGTGCTCTCACCACCCATACATTCTCTGGCCTCAAGAATTTGGAGTACTTGCTGTTGTCCAACAATGAGTGTAGACAGTTTTTGCAAAATGGCACAAGGCAGATTCTTCCAAGGCTGCGCTACCTAGACTTGAGAGATAATGCCTTAACAAGCTTGGTCCCAGACTTCTCTGATAATATAGAAAAACTATTACTGTCTGGAAACAGGTGGAAATGTGACTGCAGCACCCTCCCACTTAGAAACTACGCATTGAGGAAGTCACAGGTGATTCCTCGGCTAGTGGAGACCCACGCAGAAGGTGAAGAGCCTGATACGACAATCACCATATACAACAACATCACATGCACCAGCCCACCTCGCCTAGCAGGTCAGGACTTACGGGATGTGGACGGTGAACACTTCCAAAACTGCTAAGCTGCACTACAAAGACAGTTTTATGGAGCTGGTTGGTAAAATTCTGCTATCAGCATTAGCATTTCAACATTGTAAATTACTTAAGTTTGATTTGAACATCAAAACTGCAATACTGAAATGTGTTTCATGTTCTTATATAGCTATTAACATATAAGCTCCTGCCATCTCATGCTTTTACAGAAAATGCTATTTGTTTCTAAACATATCTGGATTCTCTTCAAAGGACATCCCATGAAAACCAATATTCCTTTTGCTTCATTAGTTATGTTAAATATGTGGTTGTGGTTGAATGTGATGACAGTTGGCAGATTGTCAACACTAGGAAAAACAAAATGTGATGCAGCAACTTCACAATGCTTTATGACACATCAATTTATGTTAGTATTAGAGAGCATGTTGGAATGTGAAGAGCTCAATTTGTAATACCTTTGCTGAAGTGCTTCATATGAATATGAGTTTGCCTGAGATATTTAATAAAACATTTCAAATGTGCAAATGTGGTTCATTTACTTTTGCTAAAATAGTTATAAAATGATCTGTAACACAGATAACTTAACTTTAACACAGAACGTATTAAAATTATGATAAGGCCTGACAGTACTTTAATTGCAGAAATTTCAAGCAAAGTAAAATAATAATATTAATAATTATCATCATCATCATCATCATGGGCCTTTGAAATTTGAAGAAATGTTTGAACATGAATAGCTCAAAAACTTTCACAGATTAAATCCTGGCATTTTCACTGGCCTGGCTTACCACAAAAATGAAACAGGATCTGTAATTTGGAACAAATGCATCAAAAATGTCTGAGTATTGGTTAGTTAAAATTAGAAAAAAAAATATCAAGCAATCCTGTAAAATCCTAAATTTGAGCACACACAATAAAAATACATAGTGACAGTTTCAGAATTGCATATAGTTGCATTTTACAATAACGCATGAATGTCATGTTGGGTTGATCAAATATGACATTGTACCATACAAACGATATATCAGTAGGTAGTCTAATCTAAATAGAACAAAATTCTGGAGTTTCAAAATGGTATTCTAAATAACTGAGAAAATAATTGTGTTAAATATGTGTTTTGAGCCCTACTTTGTAAGCATGCATATTACCCTTGAGGAGTCTGATAATTCAGATTAAGTTCAAAATATACTAAGAAGCAATCAAATTTAAATTTTCATATAGGTATATTACATTTCTTGCAGTATTCATTAAAGCAGTCAGTACACCGATTACCTGATCTTTGCTTGCCCATAGCAGTTGTGACACTAGGGTTAGCTTTGGGTTCGGGACTTAGGGAACTGTACCACACTACCAATCATACTGTGTTGACATGGCAATAGCCTTCAAGACTACTCATGTGACATTAGTTACTAATCCCCTTTTCATTGCTATGCTATATGGGTTTTTTTTAATGTACAAAAGTTTAAATTGGTGCATGTTGAGTTTTTAATAGTATATTTTAAACTTAAATAGAATTATAAGACTCCTTCAGGGCAGTAGACCTTGAAATTAGTGATGTTCGATTCGTTCAATACTCGAGGATCACTTTACTGACTCGTGAATCATGATTCACAAGCGCAACTGACTCACTGACTCATCCCTGTTGCTGTTAGCAAACTAATTCCATTAGTAGAAATATATCTAGCTTATAATTAAAATTGTGGGGAAAAAAACAACAGCCAGTTTATTAACAAAAACATTCCTGCTCTGAACTGGAAGAAAAAACCCTGAGTAGAAGCTCACATCAAGACAATAGCTCCTCAGTTCACAGTAGCATCGCTCAGCTTAGCATGCTAACAGCACATTTGAGGTACTCACCCCCTCCCTTACTGTGCTGAATCATAGCATAAGCGAATCACTCAGGACTCACTAACCCCCTTCCTCCTGGCTCACAGCTCAAACGAGTTGAACGAATAACTGAATCACTCACCCCCTCCCTTGCTGTGCTGAATCATAGCGTAAGGCGAATCACTCACTCACTAACCCCCTCCCTCCTGGCTCACAGCTCAAACAAGTTGAACGAATCACTGACTCACTCACTCACCCCCTCCCTCCTGGCTCACAGCTCAAACGAGTTGAACGAATCACTGACTCACTCACTCACCCCCTCCCTCCTGGCTCACAGCTCAAACGAGTTGAACGAATCACTGACTCACTCACTCACCCCTCCCTCCTGGCTCACAGCTCAAACGAGTTGAACGAATCACTGACTCACTCACTCACCCCCTCCCTCCTGGCTCACAGCTTCTTCTTCTTCTTCTTGGTTGGCAACCAATGTTAAGGCACTTTACCGCCCCCTGGCTCACAGCTCAGTGGACATTTAGATGAGAAAATATATATTTGACACATTTAAGGAAAATACCAATAAAATAAAATAAAAATAAATAAATGTTCCCTTTAGAATTTTTGTTGCTCTAAAGAAAATAGTTGTTTTCTTTTACAATCATTCATCTTAACAGTAGGATTTACATTAAAAGAGAAACAAATTAAGTTTGAGTGAAAATATACATGTTTGCACTCTCTGGTCAACTGACTCAGTGACTCAAATGACTCAAGAAACCCGATTCACTTTGGTGAGTGACTCATTAAAACTCGATTCAGTAAAAATAATCGAATATACCATCACTACTTGAAATAGTAGGTATAGTATGGCTATGCACAGCACCTGCAGGGGTATCCAAATTCATAGGCTGCATCCACCTGAGGACCCGGCCTTCGCGGTCTACGTGGGCCGGGTCCTCCGAAGTCCCGGTAGGCCGGAAGTGAGCGGCTGTGAAATTGGACGGTCTAGCCTTCAGTTTTGCGTCATCAGATGTCTCGGTGGAGTTAAATAAACTCAGCCGTCTGCTCCTTTCCGTCTAAAATATAACAGGACACTGGCGTAAATTTTCGATCATCTCAGACTTCTGTTTAATCGGTTTTCTGTTTGACGTTTATTCAGGTGTGTGAAATCTATAACTTTAAGCAATTTTAGCACAGTAGCTAGCAAACTAGGAAAATTCATTTTTAAAAAGTCATAAAAGAGTGTTAGCCAGCATAAAAAGAACATTTCCCTATATTTAGAAAAGTTACATCCTGGTGAGCTTACCTGCCCTAACACACACACAACACAGCTTTGGAAAACTATGCCAATTTAGTACTTGTTTGCTTTCACATTTTCGCGAAACTTTCGCGTTTCAGTATGGGAATTTCTGGCAGCATTTGAAGGCAACGCTGTTGTGAAGCTTCTCGTTTCCAATGGTAACCAAGAAGTACCCAGGGACAAACAATTACACATTCGGCGCAAAGACACACCAACAACACAAAAAACGTTCTTACTTTAAATTAGTTTCTTTTTATACATTGTTATAAATGGATTTTAATCGTTCTTCGTGTTGGAATTCAATTTCGGAGAAAGTTAAACCAAATATTCCTACCATGGACTTTGACTTTTCACCTGTAAGTTGTGTTTTTAAACTTAAATCTTGCTAACGTCCGCTAATAACTATTTATTTACACAATTAATGCCGTTTTAACGTTGTATAGCCAGAGAAAGACGAAATCATCGCCGTATATGAAAGACCAGCTGCTCTTTCCCTGAAGCTTCCTGAGGACTTCGACATTTTTTCAGTAGATGCTGAATTTGAGGTCAGTGAAACCCAAGCAAACGCATGACTGATTATGATGACATGAATGATAATAATAAATACTTAATTTCCCTCTGGGATTAATACAGTTTCTGTGATTCTGATTCTGAATGATTATTGTTATTTCTTATTTTTCTTATTTGTATTTGTCTCGTTTCCCTTAATCAGGAGCTCCCAAAACCATTATCTGAAGAGATTTGCAAAAAGATGGATGTTTGTGAAACTGTAGAAAGCAGTACATTAGCCTGTGTGGATGATGCTGAGGTGGGATATACTGGTCTGGTTAGAGCACAGCACCATAAAGCCACAGCATTTTAAATGTACTTTGTTTTCTTGTTATCATTAAAGGCGGGTGCTGGTGAGGATAATTCTGAGGGGTTGAATAAAGGAGTGAAGCTGAAGGCCTCTTTAAAACCAGACCTGGAAAATGTGAAATCCTATGATGGTTGCCCTGTTCTCTCATTTGCTGTAAGTTTGAAAAGTAGAAAAACATCATATGAAAGCAGTTATAAACAATGCAAGTAAATATTCTCTAAAAACTTACATTCAGAGGCTTGACCAGTGTGACTTGGATGATGCCCTTAAAAATCTAAAAGAGAACAAGCTGTCTTTGCAACCCCATGTAACAGTGGCACCCCTGAAAACACATCAAGGTAAGTCATTATGAAACGGTTCACTGAGGCTGTAGTGATCGATGACAGGTTTATGAACTGAATCTTTGTTTTGCAGGTGGTGGCACAGACAAGTTGCAGGAGAATATAATGGATAAATTAGCTGCTTTCTGTAAGAATCAGACTGCGTCTGTGTTAGAACCTGTGAGTCCAGACTCCGACAAGTAAGTCATATCACTGCCCAGGATCCGTAAGCCTTTAAAGATAATATTATTATAATAATTGCCTTTTTCTTGCAGAGAAAATAGAATGTCGAGCAGATCAGTGGAAAAGTGTGGAATAGATTTGCAGTTAAGCCACCGGGAATGTTCAACTGTTTATATTGACCTGCGTTGCCCTGATCCCTCAGTAAAACCAGCAAGAACATCCCCAAATCTTCCATCAGAGACGTCAGCCAAACACAACAACACTCACCAGAAAACATCACCTGCAAAGAAAAACAATTTAAAAGTGCACAGTGGATTGCATATGGGAGGCAGGTAAATACATCCTGCGTCAGGAACATTGGTCACACTTCAGTTTGGCTTGTTTTCTTTCTGCTCCTGTTGTCATTGCTGTGCTTGCAGGGAAGAGACTGGAAAGAGTATGTTGCTTAAAAAAATAAGGGAGATGAATAGAAATGAGAATAAATATTCTGATAAACGTATGCGTCATCCAGAGCTCGGCATGGAAGCAAGCACAGATGTTAAGTCAGAACATCTGTGGGTTGATAAACAATCCGAACCTGAAGTGGAAAGCCCACAAACTGTTTTAGGAAGTTTAGTTAAAGAACCAAAACAGCAGAGGTATGGAGTTTGTTTTGTTTGCCTTTATTTGTATTAACTCTTATAAACAAATATGTTAACCGCGATGATGACGAACTATTAGGGACCAACTGAGACGACGGGTTAAGAAGGCGTCTCACCATGAACAAGCCCAGGAAACTCTTAGGCAGCTGGAAAAACATTGTCCAACCAAATCTGTGTCCGGGAAGCAGCCAGCTGCCGAAATGACTGATGTTCTCTATGAGTTTGTAAGTGTCACTGAATTCAGAATAAATGCACAGTGCATTTCCCTACACTTACTACTTCCCATTTTTCAGGAAGCATCTCATCAAGAGCCAATCAGCACACTACCAGCAGGTATTGAAAGTAAGGGCTCTATGCTGCTGAAAGTCAACCTCTGCAGTCCTGGTGTGATAGAAGACAGAGGACATGGGAAGAGAAAATATCCAGCTGCAACCAAATTACACATCTATAACACTTTAGTGGCATGGTTTCTGTCTCTGGTTAGTGGACAGTGGCTTCTATCTTCTTATGTTAGCCATACTTTAGTTTGTTGTTTGAGTTCTTTCCCCCGTGTATTCATGTTTTGTCAGGTTGGCCCAGAGCCACGTAGCAGTGAAGACGAGATCAGTGCAAAGGTCCCATTCTGGGTTGCAGGACTTCACCAGCTGTGGACAGGAGATGGACTGGCTTTGCATGTTTTAATTGTGGCTCGTCGCTGTTATCCAGCAAGGGTACATGCAAAACAAAAGAGAAAGAAATTACACACACAAAAAACAATTTAAACTGCATGAATTTGATCTTTTAAATTCTGATTTGAGCCAATTCAGTCTGTGGCCTAAATCAGACACAGGTCTGTATATAGTTTGCAAAGATTGTAGGTGCATCATGAGTTCAGACTGAACAGTAAAATCAGAATTCATGACACCGGTCTCTAACCTGACCTGAGAGTTGAGTGGAAATGTGCTGGCAGACACAGTTACTTTTTTATAATTACCCCCTGCAACCTTTAGCTAAAACTTTCACCACCAGGATGCAAAATTTTACCAGTGACTCTTACTGCTTTTGAGACTTCTGTGAAGCTAACTTAGTTCCTCAAGAGGCTCTGCCCTTTCCCAGATTGGCATTGTAAAATGCTTGTAGAATTTTTTTTTTAATGCTTTGCCTGCTTAAATAAAGGATAAAGTGACATGGTACTTGGCATGACATAAAAGTATGGCCTGGCTCTAGTTCAGCTGCACAGGGTATCGCTTCAACAAAGTGGTCAGATGTTTTGGATATAAACTCGTAGTGATTATCTTTTCACATTAAAATTGTTTTAGCTATTTTTTGGAAGGATTTTTACTGTCAGAACCAAGATTCTCCTTCCTTTAATGGCATCCTGACACCTAATACTGAAGCAATAGCCACTGCATCAGAAACAGTACGTGAAAGCTTTGTTATTGAATGGGCAAACAAACAAAAGGATGTAAACCGTGGCTCAGATTTGAGTGCTAAGGCTTGCAGTGTGAATGTAGCCTTTGTCTCATGAATTTGACAGTGACGCAGATCTCATGTTTGTTTTCTAGAAACGGGACACAGACGTCTATGCACCTTTCTATAATAATGTCTGCAGGTTCCTCTCTGAGACCTCACTCACTGCAATTACCAGCTGGCTGCCTCACCTTAAAAACCTGTTGGACCAGCAACCCTGCACCTCTCCCATCCGCCTCCCTTCATCCTGTTTAAATTGTTTTATCTCTGCCACCTCCAACCAAACGGTGGGTTGCTACAGGCAGGTTGCTTTAAGACTCCCAACATCAGAGCGCTCAGATGTTTTTCCTTCCTGCTCACTGTATTTTGTTTTTTGTTTTTTTAGGTCATAGAGAGGACATTTGGTCTAAGTCCAGGTTTTTACTGGCAGACATTGGAAACTCTGGATCGTGCTTTTAAGGGGAAAGAGACCACACAGGAGCTGCACACAGAGGTGAGCAGGCTGTCTTTAAAAGTGCTATCTGCAGGAGTAATTGTGCTTTCTTTAACGGCTTTCTTTTGATTGCAGGAAGCACAGAGTCAGAGGAACAGCAGGGACTAAATTTATTTTTACTCGACTTTTGTTGTAGGTGTCAGTTGTCCTGGGGTGCAGTGGCTTCTTTCAACATCCTCTTCTAACACACTACGCCCTCCAGCTGGTCCTAGACTCAGGACTCGATGTGTGTGGTCTCCGGCTGCTTTATCCACCACAGGACCTTCTGAGTGAGCGCTTTGGTAGGACATAACTAATACCATCTGTGCTTAAAGTTACTCTACTTGGCCTGGATGCTTGTTTTTTACTGATTAAAAAAAGTCTTTGAAAATGTCTCCTCTCATTCAGGTAGAACAGTGGGTAGTCTGAGAGACCATGAGCCCTATCATCCCGTTGTTACTCTAGCAGTCCGAGGTCCTTATGCCCACTCCTTGTTGAAGGACATAACTAGTTCCTTAGATTCTCTGCGGCCCAAAAAGGCAGAAACCACTTCCAGCAATGGTCTACACTGCAGAGATCAAGAACCACCATTCATCTATTCACCCCAAATGGCCAGTCAGGTCCACAGCGAGCTGTGCCTGTGGTTTTCAGGAAGACTGCAGGGAGGAAGTGCACAGGATCACAAAAGGTGTGTGGAAAATGTTCTTTAACTATGTCCATGAAGTTTTTTTTTTTTATCAAATATCTGATTATTGTACATTTTCCACCACCCTGGACAAATTCCAGGGTATTTATTATATTTAATTGATGCCATTAACTGATGGGTGTTGGTGTAATCCTGTGGGGATGACTGGAGCTTATTTTAAAGTGTTACAGTGTGATGTTTTTAGAATCAGCTACCTAACATTTTCTTTTTAGAAGTGTGCCTTCAGATGATAGAGCTGGAGCCATCCTGTCTAATCCAAGCAGATCATCTTCTTTCCTGTGTGCCACGACTAAAGGTACGATAATTCAGCAAGTCCAAACTGTCACAGTGGGGAAAATTTGTCAGTGCTCACCTTTCATTTTTAACTTTTATCATCCTGAGTCAAAGTCCTTGTTTAGATCAAGGATAAAAACATTTTACTTGAGTGGAGCTCCTCATCTTTCTCTCCCTAATTCGTGTAGCTGATTTCCTCCTCTTGGTGTCACCTGTTGTTCCTCCATGCTGCTATGGCCAAGTGCTGGCTGTATGTGAACGCAGAGGCTTCAGTCTTAGAGGGCTGCAGAGACTGCAGGTTCATAGCCATGGGGCCTCCCTCCTGGGCCTCAGCAGCTTCCAGGTAGAAGAACCAAGACACTCACTCAGTACACAGAGTCTTAGAGAGAAAAGCTCTAATCAATCAAATCTAAGCAAAAAAAGTTTGGAAAGTGATTGTCTTAGGTCTCAAGAAATATTCCTTCTATCTGTCTCAAAGGTTCACACTGAATTTGGAAAAAGAGCATTCAAATGCAGCTCTTTCCTGCTGGAATCAGCTGTAGAATCAACTAAAACTTAAGGAACTAGCCTCACCTAATGAATTTAAGGCAGTTCAGGTTTCAAATGTTTTGCCTGAATAACCTAAATAATTAGTCATTATTATTGTACTGCTGTCCTTCAAGTTATTCTTTTTCGTGGTTAAACAAGGGTTAATAATAATAATGATAACAATAATAATAGAAGAGAAATATAATATGACTTTATTTTTACTCATAGGTACAAGTTAATCAGTAAAACATATAATAATATATAATTTGTTGGTAGGCATCTGTGTTCTGCAGTCCACCTGCTTCCACTCCAGATCAAAAAGAGCTAGAGCTGCCCTCTCACTGTCTCGTGTTACTGCTGAGAAAAGAAAATGCATCGCGTCACAGTGTCGGTCTACCATCAGGTCTCAAAATCTGTCTCAACCCTATAACATAATTCATCTCTGTAACGTGAAATGTCAAAATGTGTGTCTTATAATGCAGGAAGTCTTTGCTGCCAACATAATTTCCTCCAACTGTCATATGTTTCAGCGCTAATGAAAGAATTCAAAGCTCAAAAGCTTCTGGGTTACATTCACTCAGGAAAGGATGGTGTTCACACATCAGAGCCAAGCTTGTGTTTCCACACTGTACCGATCAACAAGAACTTATTCCAAAACTTTGGTAAGCAGTTTATGGTCAGTACAGATACGAGAAGAAGATGCCGTGCTGTAACTCTCTACTTATATATGTTTTCTTTGTAGTTAGTTGCATGTGGGCAGTGCCAAATCCCTCCAGTGTGATCCTGTCCCATCACAGGTGTTCATTCAGACCTGATATGGAGCAGGTAGTAGTTTTGACTCTGTGTGGGAACGACTTGACCCAAGGCCTCAGCCTCCTAAACAGAGTGCAGATAGAAGAAGGTAGAAGTATCTGAGAGCACAACTAACTAAACAAACCTCATTCTGAGTGATTTTTTTGGCCTCTTCACAATTCTCTTAATTACCCTTATTGTTTCTGATTGATTGCAATACTTTTTTTTTAATGTTATAGGTGATGAACAACATGCTAGATTTAGGCTCCTCAGCCTGAAGTGGCTTCCTGTGCTGACTCGACTTCAAGCCCAGGAGCTGAGCCCGTATGAGGTGGGAGATCCGCTCTGCTACACCAGCATGGAAACGCTGATGTCTTCTTCAGCTCTAGTGTGTGCTTTGAGAGGATTTGCTGATTTTTCTTCGTTGAGGAAGCTCCTACCGCATGACTGTCCTCAAAGCCTGAGTGTCCTCATGTCTCCCACACCTGAAGTGGCCCTCAGACAAGCCTCCCTTTTTTTCTTCGAGCATGAAATGATTCCCGGTAAGTTTGTTGTTCTCTATGAAAGGTGCTCTCAGTGATACATCAGAGCTGCCAACTTTCTGTTCAGACCCACAGATGCTGCTCACCGTGTGCCTGTTGAAACCACGAGCTTGGAATCACAGTCTCACTAAAATAGTCAGCAAACTTCAGCAGAGTGGCCTCACGTTGGTGGGCATACGGGTAGTGACCCATGACAAAAGTGGTGCTACTTCACTGCTGCGTGCAGAAAGTGGGCACAACCTGTGCTCTGGCCCCTCGCTGGCTCTCTGCCTTCAGGGAGAAAATGCTGTGAAGAGGCTGCTGGACATGCTGAGCCAAGAGGACTCTTCAATGTGGATGACCTGTCATGGTACGACCTACTTATAAGCTTCTGTGATCACTACCCTTAACTGTATACTCGTACACTTTCGAGAACAGGATTGCCATGTAAGTATTATGTTTAAAATGTCAGTAACCAACGTTACAGGATCAGGATCGTATCAGCAGGCAATTATGGATGTGAGGAGGTTTTTTCCTGAGGGGCTCTGCTGTACTGAGACCAACACAATGAGACAGGAGCAGGTATGCTTGTTAAACACGGGACATGGGTAACCAGACTTCAAAGCCATCCTATGTTGAGTACAAGGGTTGTAGTTTTGGCTAAAAAACAGATGATTTGTTTTCCCCAGATACTCAGCTTATGTTCAGACCCATTAGCCTCCGTAGAGCGTCAGCGGAGCTGCACACTGACTCAAGCGGCTCGGGAAAGTCTTTCAGTCTCCTCTGAATCACGACCAAATGGAGGTTCTGGTGTTTTCTTTAATATGCCTTTATTATACGGTATTGTTGCTGACAAAACAGAGCTATGAGCAGCTATGCCTTTTAATCATAACGCATTAGCCATGTACTCATATTAATGAATCCACATCTCCCCATTATTAAATATGACTCAGTTTAAGTGACAACAGTGAACACTGCAGGGTTCACTAGTTATTTTTAAGCAAATATGTCCCTTTAAATGATTTATCTTTTTGGCAGAGGTTCTCTTGGAAAGGATGTTGAAATATGACTCAGTTCCAGGTAACCTTTGTAAGCTGTACGCAAAACAAATGTTCTGTTTTGCTTGTTTGTTGGTACTAGGGTCCCTGAAGCACAGGCAAACAACCTGTCTGCTGATACCCTTGAACGCTACACCAGGCAGCCAAGTGCCTTCCCAACTGGAGATAGTGGAGCAGGTGCTGGGATCAGACTGCCATCTGGTGGCAGGAAGGATGAGCATCCTAGATGATGAGCAGCAAAAACATATATCTGAGACACTTAAAGCGTCAAGCATAAGGGAGAAGGTGAGGAATGGGACCTTGATACAGGTTTATTTGGACCATAAATTCATGCAGACAGTGCAGTCAGATGCTGACTTTGGCTGTTTTCTTATGCTCTCAAAAGATCAACTCAACTCCTTGTCTCATCATGGCTCTCCGAAGAGAAAATATCGCAACTGAGTTTGGCCTGATTCTTAAAAGGTATGGAGGAAAAACAAACTTGATAAACTTAGACTTTATTTATTTTTTAAAATTCTGCATTATTGCAACAGGATTTACAAGGAAAGGCCAGACCTGGAGCAAGTAGGGAAAAGCATCGTCTTCCCAGAAAATGAAAAAGAGGTACACCTGAAAAATATCAACTTTTGATTCTTTTTTATTCTTAATATATTTAAATAAACCACATCCTCAGCAGCTTAATAACCCTAACAATGTGTTAATATACATTTGAAGTTTGTCCATTTTATATTCTTTTCCAGGCTATGCTGCTGATATGCTACCTATTTGATACCTTGTCTTCTGAGAGCTGTGATGTCACTGTGCCATAAACATTCAAATGTGTGCACGTATAAGCATATTTTCCAAAGGTTGCTCCAAAAAGTGCACAGAAATTTATAGCTTTCACTTGTTTTACTTTTTAGATATTGTTCAATAAATATTTATTCAAAAACAGCATTTTGCCTCCTCTGCTAGTCCACTTCCTCTTTAAGGCGCAAAATCTTTTTCTGTCAGTTGTGCTTGAGACAAAAATTAGTCACACATTTCAGATGAAAAATTATTTTAATTCTCAAGATGATAAAAATAATTTTGTGAACTCTGTAAACCATTGCATAACTGTAGTGTAACAATTTAACAAGTGTTAACAAACTAGTAATACACTACAGTAAATATGCGGTACACAATCCTCAATGTAGAAAAGAAACATCTAGTATTCTAAGACTTGCACCTGTTTTTGTGTTCACAACACAAAAATATCAATATATACCAACAGAATAATTTCTACAATTATCAGTATAGAATTTCCTACATATCCATACAGCTCATCACAAAATAAGGGACATATGTTTTAATCTATAATGTCTAAACCCACTTACATTAAGTAAATAGATCCATGAAATGCAGTTTCCTCAGATTTAACATTCTCTAACAAATCACTGTTTTACCCTGAGAAAAATACATTTCTTTCTTTATAGTTATTTTATGATTATGCTAACAAATAGAAACTTGAAAACTTGCATTTGTTTAAGTTCTAATAAATTTTATTGAATAGAAGTTCACAACTAGATGCTACATCATAATCAATTAACTGCGCTCCATAATATCCAGTGACCTATTCATTGAAATTCTAATTTAGAGCAATACATTCAATATTTCAAGGTTTCAATGTTAAAATAACATTTTTACTGAAATTTTCTAAAGTACATGGAACAACTGGTTCCACATTAAGATCATTTACTTTTGACTTTACACTAATATTTCTTCTTTTTTTAAACTTAATTTGAACAGCTCCATACATCATACATGTACAAGATTGCATAAATCTTCTGGCTCCATTTTTATAATGTTAAAAACAAACAAACAAAAAAAAAACAACAACAAAGAAGACACAACAACTAACAATAATGCAAAATAGATTAAACTATTCCAATGCAGAGCATAATGATACATCTATTACAGTTCATATACAAGATTCTCCCTGTTTGGTGCTTTTCTTTGCAAACTGTTGGGTTTCTGATATCAAATGACAAATCCACATCAGATCTGTGTGTTCAGTGGTCGGGCGTTGCTGTGTTTTCTTGAAGTGCATGGCAAATACAGACGATTATCAGTCAGTTAAAAAAAAAAATCTGCTTCATCCTCTTAAACTGGTGAAGCAAACCTCATTAGATTAGCCTTTTTCCTTTCAGCTGAAGTAGGCTGAATGTATGAGACATTTAGCGATCACATTATGGTCCACAAAATACTGTAAGGCACTGAACTTTTGATTCCAATTGAGCAAGTTATATTTTGTCTCTTCAATCAATCCACATTACAGAATTATTAAAAGGCACAGACACATTTGAAAGCGTAATTGGTCCGAGAGAAACAATTAAAGAAATCTGAAGAAATGTAAAGAAAAACCAAGCTGTGCTTCCAAAGAGAACGTTTGATTTCTTCTAGAAATTTTTGGCAGGTAGACTAGTCTCTAGAGAGACTGAGGGTCAACAACAAATTAAGTGGAATTATGTCTGTATCTGCCATTGATGCGTCACAATTGTCATCTGTCCCCGGGAAAACAAAAACTAATTTGGACCACGGCTTTAAGAAACAGAAAACAGAGTCGGATAAAAAGAAAGCACCTTACAGGCCTAGCATAACAGTACACAATGCTATTCATTTCCAAACTGATTTTTATGTAGATAAGCAAAAATCAACAAACAAAATTGACTTCACAACAGTAGTGAAGTTTATATGGCCACTTCAGAAGCACAAATGTCATTCACCTTTGACATTCCTTCACTGTAGACAACAATTAAACTTACACTGAATCCGCGCTTAAGGTCAGCATGTGCTTGCCAGTACTGCACAATGTGCCATAAACGTCAATGTATACTTAACACAAAAATCAAATGTACGAATACACATTTTGTAAGGATCTGACCCATGCATTTTTAATCATCTGCCACTCACTATGACAAGCTTTAGATAGGAAAAAAAAAAGATTACTGTTAATGAACATTAACTATTTAAGGTACTAGGTGATTTACTTTTTAAAATCAATTTCACTTTTCATTAATGAAGACAAATGATGAAATGTAGTAGAAAAGAAATAACAATACAGGTCTTTGGTAAAACTACAAAACATGGGCTCAAGTCTGTTACTATTGTAAGCAAAAGACACTGGCAAAGTCCTGTTATTGACTCACTTAAGAGGATATACTCAATGAAATATTAAAGCAAAAAAAAAATTAAAATAAATCCATCTAAAAATAGAATTCCTGCCACTCACAACGCTGTCTCACCTAGAGATTCGGGAAAGACCGAGCTATGCTGACAGCTACAGGGTGATCTGCCCAATACTCGAGTACTTGTCTGAATTCTGTTCAAGGGTAAATTTTCCCCTCACAATACATAATTGGACAGCTACTAGACCACCGCTTTGGTTCATTTTTAGATTTTCCCCACTAGACATCATTAATTTTGTTGACTTCACAGGCAAAACAAAACAGACCAAAAGGATACTGTGAATTAGCTGCACTGTACACTGCTATCCAGTGTATAGGGGGGTGGGGAAACAAAGCCAACCTTCAATCAATTCAAATAAAAATAAACAAAAAAGGGACCATCTACTGTAGTGCAGGTCCTTGACATCATTTTAAGGATTTACAAAAGTACTGAAACTTAGACTGAAATGAATTTACAAATGAAGAATTCAATTTGAAACAAGAAAAAAAGATTAAGTCAAGTTAGATGCAGAAGACATTATTCCAGGATCTGAAATCTGAGCTGTGGATGCACAACAACATTCAAACATCTAAATGTTTACAAGAAACTACATTAATACCTTTTCCAGTAGCAGCGAAGCTTGCAGAAGTTATTAAGCCTTAACTACACTAAAATAAGTACAAATATTCTGGCAGTGTGACACAGTGCGAACATTTTTTTTTCTTTTTTCTCCTTTTGTGTAGCTGGTTAATATATCGCATAACATGCAATACCAGAAATGTTTAGCCTGCCTTTTATGCTTTAATATAATCATGAAAATCCTAAAATACCATTAACCTTTCTTGATATTTTTCCTCTGAGTTTCTTAATTGTCATCTGTGTAAATGTAAACAATGCATTTTCCCATTTTTAAGTAGCAAAAAGTGTACCTGGAGATACATGACTTTCTACTGGTTTTAAAGCAAGAATAAAAAGGGGTTTTTTGTTTGTTTTTTTAAACACAGTAGAAGGTCATCTGAATTACGGGAATCTAAGCACAAACCCAACGCAGAAAATTACTATGGAAATCTTCATTCACTGCAGATTCATTACAACAAACCCTACTGACCTGTTTAAAAAAAGCATTTTGTATGTTGCTGTATAAATTCATGTGGCCTAAGTTTGCATACTCCCAAATCTTAAACTGGAAATCTAAATTCAAAGACTGAAGCTGCACCAAAAGAGCACCACAACCAAGGAATGAGCGGGTGAGTGGGTAGGTGGAGGGGAAGGTTCATTTCTAAGGGCAAAGTCAGGACACAGGCACTGACAATTTTCATATTCAATCATCTTCTGCAGAAATACTTAATGGAATTTGGCCAAATACACTGGCATATATTTATATTTACACACATATAGTCATAAACATGTCAATGCCTCTGCAGAATTAAAATACACATTTTGCAGAAAACGCGTGCACAAGCTTTGACTACTTGTGTTTGCGTTGACAATTCTACACATAACCTTTTGAACTAAGGCAAGGCACTTTAGAGTTAGAGGCCGATATGTTCTAGACAAGGTCAAGAGGCTAGATTCCTACAAAAAATAAGAGGAAAAAAAAAAAAAAACGTGGGAAAAAAGGAAAAAAAACATCCCAGTTTCAGGCTTATAGCAAATACAATACATGCTTCTCTAATGGATAGGCTATATAAATTTCTACAAAACAAAACTGATTGAAAAACAGCCTTAACATGTAGCATGTGCCTTACTGATATTACAGCTGCTGGTTATGCCTAAAATGCAGTTTAAATTTGCACTTATTTGATTGAAATTTTTATAAATCTAGCTATGAAAGTAGAAACTATTAAGTACTTTTTTTAATATGAAATCTTAATATGTAGAACCATGCTATGATCTAACAATAGGAAACATGAAATATTCAATTATGTTTCACAGTACACACAAAAGCTTCAGACATTGTGTAGCTTATTATGTAGAAAACAAATGTATAAATCTAAAAAATAAAGACACAAAAGAATACCTACAAAGCAGCTTAAAGCAAATTTCTATATTTATATATATTTATATATACCCTTGAATAAAGTCCCAGGTCAACAAAGTGCTTTTAATAAGAAAAACTTCTTCAGAAAGTTGGTCAAAATAATGATGCTTGACTGTTTGCATTTAAAAAAGAACGTTGGTGAAATTTTATTTGGGGGGGTTTAAAGAAAATATGACTTTAATTAAAGAGGACTGCTTTAAATGGTGTTTTGAGATTTTCTGTTGATTTAAAGATGACAAACCTTACTGGATCTGTAGTATTTTATGAATCTGTTTTTTACTACAATGAAAATGTGGCAAAAAATGAGAGGTTTTCATCACATAAACAGTTCTCGTAGCGCTGTGTTTAATAATGAAATGTATACTAATTCAGCTTGACACAGACCTGCTTTATGGTTCTAAACCACACACACCACCAGTGCACATATTGTTTTCCTGATCAGACTAATTGAGCTTAAAACAAATATGTGATTCCTGGATTAGACATCAGTCACTTTCAGGTGCTAGGATGTCTGGTTTCTTGAATTGTTTCCAAATTGTTATTTTTTTGATCCGGATGAGTTCCTCTGTAATTAAAGACATATCTGCTTTGAGTTTTGCTCACTTTAGGTTTACCATCAGCAGAATAACCTCAGCTTTGGATGGCCACCATGTTCCCAACATTTGCCAATTTTTGAGATGCCACCCTAACATCCTTATGGTTCAATGCTTTAATGTTTATTCACATTAAAGCAGTTCATAATTGTAAGTTATAAACATTGCATACAGATACAAACTCAGTCCTTATGTACTGAGCTTTTAAGTAAGCTTAGTAGCAGACTTCTAATGTATAATTTTGTATGTACTCTTGCCTAGGTGGGATCGTAGACAGGTGGCTGTGTGCTAGGAGGACCTGATTTTATGCCCTGTACAATGTTTTAATCATGATTCCATATTATTCATTAACTAAGTGCCTGGTTTTTATATAGAAAGTGCTTGGCTATTTGATGTCAAGTGAACATAAAATGAGCAAAAACCACAACGATTGAATCCCCTGTATGCAATCTGATTGATAATACTATTTGTTTGGTCAGTCAAACACCATTTCATCCTAACAGACACTGCTGTGTAGAAAATTGTAATATCTATTAGTAGTTTTTCAAAGGGCTAATTGATTAAATAGTACCTTAAGTAACTGTACATCACCACTTCAATATTTTTGTTCTACAGTAGGGACATTCTGTTTTACTAGGTGCACAGTTCTCACAGAGTACATAATGTTGGCAAGGCTGCAGAACAATGCAACGATCATGCTTTTGGCAAACTATACATTTCTTTGACTGAAGCTGATATATTACCTGTTGGGGGAAGAAGAGAATTGAGATCAGCTGCAACTTAGGGAAATGCAGTTCATGCAGACTTTGCAAATAAACATGCTTGATGACAAACATGGATCTGAATCACAGTCTGACAAAACTGTTTTAAAACTAAACCGATGCTACAAATGAAATGCTGTGTGTGCTCTGGGCTTTCTTACCCCATCTATAAGGTCTAGGTCATTACGCAGCTGACTCTGGATGGAGTGAAGCTTAGACAAGGGGAGCTGGTCCAGCTCTCCATAGCTACGTAGAAGAGGTGTTCCAGGGGTGCGACAAAGCGCATCAAAGTCCCCCTGGAGCTCTTTCAGCTTGCGCTCTGTTTCTTCCCATTTCTGTTCTGCCAGCTGCCGCTCTGCCTCTGCTGTCTTTGCTTGCTCCTTTGCTTCGTGAGCGTTTTTCTGGCAAGCTTCACAGGCCTGGAACAAAAGTGAGGGGTTGAATTTAAAAAAAAAAAAAAAGTATAAAAGGGGAATCACTCTGGCACACAGTCAATGTGCATACTTACTTGCTTCACCTGATGCCAGGCCTCCTCAAATTGTTTGATCTTCCTCTTGGCCTCATCCAGCTCTCTGAAAAGGCGGGCCACATCAGCACTGGTGGTTGTGGAGGTTAGGCTGCTGAAAACTGGAGATGGACTGGGTGAAAAGCTGCCACTTACAAAGTCCCAAATGCTGCTAGCTCCTCCGTTCAAGCCTAGGTGATCGACGTGTTAAGATAAGAGCGATTTAGATTAAACAAAATCTTGGTTGCACTAACTTGTGTCACTTTTTACACGATCCATCTCTATTAGTCATACTTTCAGCTTCACTACTGCACACAGAACTAGATTAAACACCGAAGGGAAGCTGAAGGAAGGGGCTGATGAAAGCAAATGCTTTCCAGCTTGCTCGGGGGAAAATGCGATCAGCTTACCCAGAGAGTTCTGGGAAGAGGAGGTGGGTGTTCCCAGAAGGCCGTGCTCTTGCTTGGCTAGCATGTTTGAAGGTTGATTTTGCTGAGATACTGTCCCCGACAGCAGGGACTGTGACAGCGACTGGGAGAGAGAACTTAGAGGGGAGGTGGAGAGCGATGATGAAGAATTAAAAGAAGATGATCGTGCCAATGAGCCAGGAATGTTGACAGGAGCAGATCCACCTAGCACCCTTTGACCTGAAGGACAAAGCATATACAGGTGTTCTTTAGAAACACACAAATCCTAATGGAAGGATTTGTGATGAATAAGTGCTTGAAACATATGAAGTGACCTTACCTGCCATTCCCACACTGTTATCTTGATCCTCTAACTCCTTATCAAGCGATGCAACATTAATGTCACTAAAGTTGAGGTCCAGTGCGGATCCTGACGGGAAACAAAACAAATCTGACTGAAATTTGACAACAAACTGCAGAGTGACGGTCAGTTCAAGCTGTTTTCCCTTTGTTTTGCATACACTTACCAATGACAGACTCCACTGTGTTGCTCCCTGGATAGAAAGGAGTGGCTTTTGCATTCATCGTTGATAAGGTGGTGGGTGAAGAACTGTCTGAACCAATACTAGAGGCCAAGCTTGATGTTATACTGGAGGTAAAGCTTGATGCCAATGGGTTCACCACAGAGAATACAGTATTTTGTGTCTAAAATCAAAGCACAGTAAAGCGTTTAATTCCTATGTTCTCACTTACAAGTAGGGATGGGTACCGGTATCCGGTGCCATTATGGCACCGGTTCTGACATAAACGGTAGTAACCAGACCGAAAAGCAGCGCACATTTCGGTGCTTTATTTCGGTGCTTTTTTTTCCTGAGATGTCATACACTTTGGATTGTAGCCAATCATTTTACCTTTGCAAGCGAAGTAGGCGGGACCAGGTATGTACGTTCTTTTAGAGCAGAGCTACAGATTAAAAATGCCCGAGGCCAAGCGGTCAAAAGTCTTGCTGTACTTCACAGCAAAAGATGCAAACTCAGCAGCCTGCAACAAGTGCTTTAAGGTGACACTGTGCAAAGGAGGTAACACCTCGAATCTAATGAAACACCTAGCGACGCATAGCATTTTGTTAAAAGCCGAGAAATGCACCGTATTTGACAGCTTGCTGCGAGACCTCACACCGTGCACATCTACTGCGGGTGTGGTGCCTGTTATCGGACCCGGAGTTAGCAACATCCCCCAAAAACCCGAAGAGGAGAGTCCTGGCCCCTAGCCCTGCCAGTGTAGCAGAGATGATGACGGATGATGATGGCAGCAGCAGCCGTTCTTCTCTGCGTGAGTGACTTAATGTTGTTCGTGTGTAATTTACGTTGAGTAGCCTAACCACGTTATTAAATTAATGCACGTAAGGTGAACTAGCAAACAGCGTCGTAGTTACATGCGGCTGTCTTCTTGTTTGATGGCAGATACTCCCTTCACCCTGGCCAAAAAGGCTAAAATGACCAAAGAAAAAGTGGAAAACAGCTAAACATGAGAGGTTTTTAGACAAAATTTGCGTTTTTTTTTCCATTGATTAAGCACTGCTTCCAGCCAAGAGTGATACCATATATACCCTATAGCTGCAGAAAAGGCTAACATTGTTATCATTTTACAAAAAAAACCAGCTAAACATAAGAGGTTTTTGGACAAAGTGTGTGTTCTCCATTCTTTAAGCACCGGTTCGAGCACCGTTTAAGCACCGGCACCGTTTCAAAAGTACCGGTTTAGTACTGGTATCGGATAAAACCTAAACGATACCCATCCCTACTTACAAGTTTCATAATAAAATAAACACATTATCTAAATGACTCACTAAAAACAAACCTGTTTTTCTTGGTCCATCATTTTTTGATCCACCTGTCCCTTGTTCTTAATCTGGAAATGATCAAATGGCATAGAAACAGTCTATTTCAGTGCCATATCCTTTACATCAAGCCAGTATTAATCAAAATAATTTTATTGCACCTGCCCTGGACTAACACATTTTGTCTTAACCATTTTTCACCGTCCCTGCACTTAGGCTTCGCAGCGCTCACGGCTCTTGTCATTCTGATGATTAACATTTATGGAGCAACTTTCTTCAGACTGACTGCAGACTGTAATTAAACCGATCACGTTACTTCATTCTGCCTTCATCTTGTAGCACTAGCAAATCGTGACTGCAGGAGACGGTAACATTTTACTGTGAGTGGAAGTCTTCTATAAAGCCAGAAAACATTAAAAAATTCCCTTTAGGGGAATTCTTAGCAAGGAACTATAAAACCACAAATGCAGTCTAAGAACCGAAACTATTTGCTGGTCAGCTTGATCATAAGACAACGCTACACTTCAGAAGATTTGACATTTCTTTAGACGAACAGAAATGCCATAAAGTGAGCATATTATGTTCATTTTTAAGTCCAGGGTGTGGTTTGTGGCTCAGCTGCAGGGGAGCGGTGGAGACTATTTTTATGCCATATTTTTATTCTAGGGCTCTAATAAAGCAGCTTTCCATGATTCACAGTTCTAATTGTTATTTCATCTTATACTCGGCCTTAGTGTAGTGTCTCAAAAACAAAAATTTAGCTCTTTTTCAATTGCTTTAAAATGACTTTAAAGTGTCCTGTAATATTCGACAGGTGTTTAACATTTAACAAGTCATCATCACATACATATAGTGCATGTACGTAATGGGATATTTTAAAGAAATCAATGACATGACAAGCAAACAATGAAATACGAGGAAAAGGGCTTGAAGTGGTCAAATTAAAATGGCATGGCAAACAATAAACGAGTGACAAATGGCTGCGATAAAAGTGTAAAGCCCTAAGCTGTGTGTGGGGTTTAGTTTTCCCGAGGTTAGAGAGAGCAGTCTGTGTACCTGATCTTCACGTTCAAAGCCCGGAGCTTTGGGATAGTTAGACGTCAGAGATGAGACACTGGATGTGGTGGACTCTGAACATGAATTATTACTATTTAAGGATTTGAGCCTGCTGCTGATGGATCCCATTGGGGATAACAAAGTGTCGCTTCCTGAGCTTGACGTTACAGTTGAGCTATTAGAACATGAAACCTGAGAAAGACAAGTGCACATGGTCTTATAAAAACGATGAATACAAAAAAATGACACGAAATAAAAACATCACAATGGATGAGCTATGAAAGTGATGACAGAGTTCGCAGATGTTTGAAATCAAACTGTTTAAAATTGTGTCTCATGTGAGTGAGAAATGGAGACAACCTACACTTCCTACTTGTCCATTGCTACTGGCTGTGCTGTTGGTGGAGTTTCCTCCACTGTTCCACTCAGTGACTGGACACTCTGAATACTGCTGAGAGCTCAGCTGGGACTGAGAACTCGACTGTATCGCTGTTAGCAATGAGCTCATGGTCTCTTCTGTAGAAGGAATTCCTAAAAACAAATGAACATAATATATGCATATGTTAAGTCTCAAAAAACCCTCAAAACCTTTTCACTGTACTCAGATAGTATTAAGGCAAACATGCACTTACTTTCTACATGTGCAAATGCACAAAACGGTCCTCTGGGACAGTATCCAGTCTGGCGCATGTCATTGCATTTGGTGGATCTGTAGATCTTGGGAGACAGAAAATCAGGATTATAAAGAAATAAGATGAAAATATGTCTCACTATAGAAAACTAACCACAGCGTCAGTCTCATCAACAAAACAATATTATGGTTCATACATTAGAGACCGAGGAGAAGAGTGATGTAGTCACAGTAATATGACTGTAATACATGAAATCTGTCTGTGTGTTTGTTTCTTCGTTAACAAACTCCTTCTAAACCATCAGGAGTTAAGCAACTTAACTTTGCAAGCAGGTACACGTTGGAGCCCTGGAGATTCTTATCTACATCAGATATTATGACATTGTTGTGTTCTCTACCAACCGCATAGAACAAGCTAAAATAACCCAATTTTGTCATTTTTGAACCTTACAGGTTTTATAAGGTGTTATCACTGACACCTGTAAGGTGTTATGCTGGATCAGGTGACCCTGAAAAGCCATTGTTTAAAAATCTTTACAAATTTTGAAACACTGGCTTTTGTGCTTTTTGATTGTTCATGGGGGTGAGGGTTGGGGGGGGGTGTTTGGATTTATTTCTGATATTGTAGGCTTTTTACTTACAATAAACAAAATAAATATAAAGCACCTTGAGGTGGCAGTTGTTATAAACTACTGCTAGATAAATAAAACTGAATTGAATCTATATCCACAGAAGTTGAATTACACAGGATCTAATGCCATCATGTTGCCTGGAAACCACCTATCAATGGGTGACAATCCATTTTTAGCCTTTCCTTCAGCACCTTATGAAAGCTTCCTATTGTTTTAATTTCACAACAACAACAACTTACATCACAAAAATTTAATTGTACATGCCTAGCAACAAGGCTAAAATTACTCTGTTTTTCCATATAAACGACATCTACCAAGCACTTGTAATTTTTCTCAATGATACATGTATCTGTCTGGCAAGAAGATGAACAGGACAAGAAATACAGCAGCATGGGCATGTACTAGTAATGAAGATGTGCAATAATCTTATTATTACAAATTTTCGGGTGTTATGTAAAATAGTTTTTTAACTGGATAATTCAGAGCTGTCTCAAAAACACTTAGTGAAGTGACATAGAGTGTCAAGTGGGAGATTGAAGAAAGATTTCAAAAAAACTGCCTAACCTTCCTGTGAAGAAAAAAAAAACCCTCCCAGGGTAATGGGTAAGACACCAATAATCAGGTGAATGGCAAAGAAGCACAAGTATGGACTTCAGACCTGGAAGGCCTGCAGCACTTCATCATGAACAAAATATACATGAAAGTTAACTTGAATATGTATTAAAAAGAAATCTACTACTGCAGCGATCTGTAAAGTTCTTTCTATGAAGAGATGAGACTAAAGTGGAATGGCTGCGACCCAAAGCTCAGCAGGATGCCTCATGTGAAAGTATGCAAACTTCATAAGAGCAGGGAAACATTTTCCCAACAGTTAAGTATAGAAGATTTGTACCATTTTGAAGATGTTTTGGAGATCAGCGTCACTGGTAAAGTTTTAAAGGGAAAAAAGAGAGATGCCCTTGATGTGTTAAATGAATCATTTAACTTTCCAGCAACAAAACAATCCTGATTTCTTCCAATTCATCAAAAGCTTTGTGCTCCTGAAATGCCTTTAAGTGGCCATCTTTCTCACAGCTCTTGAAAACTGCAGATAATTCTTATTTTTATTTTTTAAATGTAGCACTAACACCAAATGTTAATGAACCATTTGCAAGCTGGTAGATATGTAGATGAGAAATAGGTTAAAATTATGGGAGTGGAAGAGTTTTTTTATTATAAGCATCTCTATGAACATTTTGTTGACATTTCACACTACTTCTAGGCAAAACTTAATGCTCAAAAATACATCATATTATGGCATTATGGCCATTGTATTTTCACTCTAAGCTTGAAAAACTCGCATCGTGACTAAAACAAACTTAACTCACCTCTGGATGAAACTGCTGTTCAGTACGAGAATGGCAATACTGGCAACTGTCTCCACTTTCACACTTTGAGGGCTCGCCCCATTCATCACCGTGCTTCACATTAGGGCAAGGAGTTGACCTGCATTCAGAGTAGGCCGCTTTAACATTTTAGAATTAGAAGCCTTCATATTTTAACTTATACGGAATGAAAACTCACCTGTACTTGAACTTTCGAGGATTTCTCCTCCGATCTCTACTGTTGTGGTAGTGGGGGCAAGCATAGCCCTGTCTGCATAGTCTGGGTGGCTTAGTACACTGATCTGTTTTATAATTGGCTAAAACAAAGGTGGTATCTGCAAAGAGAGGCATCACAGTTTACTTTCTTATCCCTATTACAATGAAAAATAAATAAATAAACAAAACGAATAAATAAAGAACGTTGATTTGATTAGCATTCAATACAACAAACAGCATGCAAGTTGGAGTTTCTAACCTTGCCACCGGGGATCTTCCGTCAGAGTTTTTTCAATCATAGCTTGGCTGGCTAGCACACCAGGCTGCAAATCAGGAATCCCTTCCCCAGATCCCAACTGTCCATTTTGGAGGGCCTCTTGTGCTTGGATTTCTCTGTGCATAAAAATAAATAAATAAATACATTTTTAACTCAGTGTACCTTAAAAAAACAAAAAACAAAGCAACAACAACAACACCAAAAAACACTTTTAAAGGAAACTGAAACACTCTGAAGGGGAAATCTCCAAGCCTACTCTCATAACCAGTCAAAAACAAGTATCAATCAAATTATATTTGCTTACTTTGAAACTCAAAATACTACACAAATAAATATAAAGAGACACCATATCATGGTGTTTCCTTTGCATGTACTATATACAGTTGTATATAGTACATGAAAAGGAAACTGCAAACCTACGGCCTGTGGGCTGGAATTGGACCACTAAAGGATCCAACAGGGCCCACTGTAATGGTTTTTGAGAGTAAAACTTTTAAGGGATTTTGGAGAAGTTACAGCAGAAACACTGACAATGATGTCATTAAAGTAGTAGTGAGAGCTGGTAATTTCATCTGAGTCTGAACCATTGTCACTTTCACAAAGACAGGCAGCGTGAAAACCAAGACCCTGTGCCCACACCCTTCTTTCATCTTCAATAGTAGCAATTCTTTGTAATGTGAGTATAGTCCATGCTGGAAAAACCAAGACATGATGTCTTCTTTTTCTTTATTTGGCTATAACTTGTTTTATAAATGACTAGCTAACTGTTAAATGTTAATGTTGTCAGACTGTCTTTACATGAGAACAAAAGAAAAATTTGGAGGTGTTTCTTTTTAACAGGTTGTCATTGATGTGTTTTACTTGTCCAGCTCACATGAAAGTCAGCAGAGCAGTACATGACCATTACTTATGAGTGTATGCACTGATTTAAACAGACTCCTTAAGCTCATTAAAACATATTTATATATTATAACTTGTTCAGAAAAAGAAATGTCTCTACAAACCAAATCCACACATACAAAATAGCTACTCTGCACTGCAGGGGTTTAATGTAGCTCATTTGCTAAGTGCATTGTAAGCTCTGAGTGAAAAGTCTGGCAGGCATAAAAGAGGCCACTATTTGCTTTGCATGTCACCTGATATCATAGACTGGAGGTCGGAGATCATGTGGCCCATGAGCAAAAGCACAGTGGAGGCCATTCTTCACACAATGCCCTCGAGCATCTGTCTCATGGATACAAGTGCCAGTCTTGTAATACCGTAGATGGTACTTGCGCTCTGTGTCACCAGTGGTCCGGTGTAAATAAGGACAGCTAAGAAAAACAAAGAAAACATTCACAACTTTCACCAGTTGATCCAAATAGGATATCTGAACAGAAACAATCTGGCAAGGCAATGAAATAATATGCAACATAAAATGTCCAAAAACTAAACATATAGCACAAGTACAATTATTTTAAAATGCTTCATCCTTCTTCGATTATTAATGTTAATGCTATAACAATTCACTATAAATCCATAAGGACTATAAAGGAATTCTTATAGCTGTACATATTTTAAGATTCTGCTGTAAGTGCAGGGCTCTGGAAACAGAGTGCATGGACTTTATGGCTGACAGTTTTAAAATGGTAACTTTGCAGGCCAGTGATTGATACTTTTAACCTTGATGTAAATGTTGCAATCTGTGTACCAACCACACAGGTTGCAACACACTCTTCCAAGCAAATGTTTTCAAACTTAAAAGCAGCTCTGCAGTTATCAGTGCTCAGTTCAAAAGCCTGCATCTCTGACCTGTATGATATGGGGTATAACGGTGCATTAGTACCTATGGATTTGCAAGATTGCAAAGGCAGCATCAAAGCTAAAAAGATATACTGGCTTTAGAGCAACATATATTCTGATCCAAATCACAAACTTTTTCAGGGAAGGGCTTGAATATTTCTGTAGGGCATACTAAACCCCAAACTTCATCTGTTACAGCAGCATGGTTCCTCATCCAAAGAGCCCAAGGTGCTGAACTGGCCTGCTGGTAATTCAGACCTTTCACCATCTCAAAACATTTGTTGCACCGTGAAATAAAAAATACAACAAGGAAGACACAGGAATGTTGAGCATAATCCTATATCAGACAATAATATATCTTATATTTATTGATTTTTTATTTTAGAAAAGAGGCATAGAGGTTGTTAACCCCAACCTAATGATATCAAAGAATATGTTTAATTAATATGATTTTCCCTGTGGTTATGTGTATTATGTGTATTTTTTTCTTTTTATGATTTTAGAGAATTTTTTTAATAGTTTACAGTATTTTATTTGGATGACATATCCCTTTGTAAGCACTTTTTCTTTTTGTGAAAAGCATTTACATGCATACGTCATTTTATTTACCCACTGTATTTTTCTTCCTGTTGTCTTAAAGTGTCCCTTGTAGTGGATATGTGTGTGATACTGGATGGGGATTTCTTTTTTTAAATAACCCCAGTTATTTACACTCTTCCTGTCTAAGTGCCACATTAAGTACCACCCTGGTTTTCTATTGGGCACGCCCCATTTTCAGGGACAATGATTGGCTTTAAGCCACATGACCATACACCCAGTCATCCTTGCTGTTGCCTCTTTCATGGATATGTATGTTGGCCATATACAAAAGTTTTTACTTATTTATTTAGTCTGCACACATTAAAATAAATGCAACATGCCTACAGCATGTTTTATAATGATCCTGAAGGCCACAAGCTGAATCAGTCAATATTAAACTTGTTCTTTATACACATGTTGCTTGAGCTTTAATTGCTTCAGACTTTATGTTTTCCTCCATACATGTTGGAAGTAGGTGAAGTTGCGCTAGAACGCTCTATTCTGTTACCACAATGCAGGGCTAACACACTACCAATGCCTCAAGATATGTAGAGCAAATAAGCCTCTTGAATAAACCAAATTTTCCTTTCTTGAGCAGTTGCTATAGCAACACATAAGGTCATACAAAAATAGCATCCATTAGTAGAGGAGGAATTGTAAGGATTGAATACTTTAATCATTTCATTTTTTTTTTGAAATAATTTCTATCAGGCACTCGATTAAATGCGCCATCACAATTTCCTGTCACACCGAGAGGCTGCTGCCTGTATATACTACTCGGCGCAAATTATTGCATTAGTATTGGGAATGTCACTGCAACCCTTTAGCAGCTCGATAATTAAACTTTCACCTCGCCGAGAAGCGCAGCCCTTAAGCGAAACCATTTTCCCCCCAGGGACAGCCCACAAAATACCCAACACACAAAACTACAGATGTTCCATAATCAGTAATCACATATTAAACTATAAATGGGGCACTGTGGTAAATGGATATTTTGAAAATATGACGCCTGGAATATAAATAAATGGTTGTGTGTCAAATTACACAGCCTTTAGACAGAGGTAATAGCAGAAGCAGTAAATATAATGCTGGGGGGCGGAGGAGGAGGCAGGAGTCAGCCTCTCAAAGGCTACGTTCACACTGCAGGCGAAAGCGGATCAAATCCGACTTTTTTGACCCTATGCGACCCATATCCGATCATGGTATGACAGTGTGAACAGCACAAATCCGATATTTTCAAATCCGATCTGGGTCACTTTCATATGTGGTACTGAATCGGATACATATCTGATGTTTTAGAAAGCGACTGCTGTTTGAATGGTCCTGTCGCATTAAATCCGTCTTCTACGTCACTGACACAAGACAGACGCTAATTATCAGCGCCCGAGAAGACATCGCGAACGCTTCCTGGCCATCCAGTGAAACTGTTGGGAAGACAACGTTGGAGAAACGTGAACATTTTATTTGTACTGTATAATCTGCAGATTCTGACAGAAATCTGCAACTATCCTTTGAAGCACCGCTCCTCTCTAAAACAGCAATAAGGATAATTATTAGGCCATATGTAAATAACAAAATAACTTTACAACTTAAAGCAAAATTGGGAAACGTAAAGTCCGACACAAGTCTTTATATTAAGGGCCATCAGTCAAACAATACTGTTTGGTCTGGGTCTAAACAGAGCGCGTTGTGTGTGACGTCTTTTTTTGCGCATGCGGGCCGCTTTGAGGGTTCACACTAGAGCGCGTTTGCTGTCACGTTTTATTTGTAGTGTGAACAAGCAGACAAAAAAAATCGGATTTGATCAAAAAAACGGAATTGAGCATTAAGACCTGCAGTGTGAACGTAGCCAAATAGCCCATTTCAAGGATAAAAGGGTTTGCTCTCATACTACACACAAAGGGCAAATCCTGTCAAAAATGGTGATTTCAGACTTGTAGATTTTTATTAACATCAGTAAATGAAGATGTGGCCAATATTTGATTTATCTGTTGTGTCCCATCATTTTGCAGTGGCTACATTTTCAGACAGTCATAAAGAGCTAAAAGTCTCTGAAATAGCTCTATTATTTATTCATAAGAGAGAACTCACACTGTTCCAGTGAACATCAACATTAGACCACAATTCCAGCATCAGTGTATCTCTAAATATTACATTAATTGCATATTTTTTATATTATACGTAGTAAGTGTATGAGACATCGTCAGTGCAATGCTACATCTGTAATGTGCTGACAACATCTGTGGCAAAATTTCTCCTTTACAAAAGGGATCTAAATGGTAGATGCAGCCAATTTATGAGTTAATACCAGCGCAGTAAAGATATGCAGGAATGTTTATGTCTGACCTGCACCTATCTGCACAATGCATGCAACACTGGTGTGAAGTCATGCAATGCCTTCATACAAAATTGGTAAAAAGTTTGTTAAAAAAAACAAAAAACAAAAAAAACCATACATACATTTAAAGAATTTTGGACAATATATACTAATAATGGAAATGTTTCCCCCCCTATTATCACTATCAAACTTGAACTGTACAATTATGGCCAAAATGCTTATCACAGTTGCTTGGTTCTATACCGGGACTGTGTATATTTATCAAAATGATTGATTCATTTTTCTGATATATATATATAAAAAAAAAACTAACAAAAAGATATAAAGCTGTTTTTATATTCATATTGCATGACAAAACTATGTAAAAAATTTTGCATTCAAATAAAACTGGTCCTCATTCAGTGAAGCTTTTAGAAGAAAAATATTGAAAAAAAAAAGCCCCAAAATAAGTACAGCTTTTACTTTTACATTGTGCTCCATTGCTATTCATTTAAAAATTCTGAGGTGTTGTGTTATACACCAGACCGAAGTGCACCTTTGAAGCACAATATAAAGCCTTTCATGCAATTCATTGTACCTGCATGATGGAGGCACATCGTTGGCCAAACAGAATGTGATTGCTTTGGTGATTTTAGGGAGTCTTTGTAAAGCGGATGGAACACTGAGTAGTTGTGCTGCTTTGTGGCGCAACACATCTAGAAAAAAATGCTGCAGGCTTGTTGCATTTATTAACATCACCTGCCCCAAATCCAAAGCATTTCTAAACAACGGATGATGAGCCAACTTCTAGGAATGAGCTCTTCACTTTCTGCTGTGCTGACAGACTTTTTAACGGTTTGTTATCTACAGTATGTCATCACTGCGGTCTAGTGCACTTAGGAAACCTGAGGCTGTGTAGTGTGCTGCAGGTAACAGCTATGATTGGCACAGGCAGACATGTCGTTAGGGAGCGTCTGATTTGCTCTTGCTTTATGTTCTATTGGCAAAGGACGCATTTACAATATCAATTAATCATCATCATTTTATTGTGGAAAATCAAAATCATGATTGAGATTAATATTCGATTAAATGTGCAGCCGTATATCAGAAACACAAAACAATATCTTATTTTTTGATGGACAATTCTAAGCAATACTGATGTTAAAATTAAACACAAAATATGTTACCTAATGCTGCCATCATTTTTTCTTATTTGCTTTTTTACTTGTTATTAATTTCATTTTATATGCGAGACAAAGACATCTTCATTATACATAAACAACTAAAATTCTTTAAAACCTTTCAGGAAAGCTATTTTGATCATACAGCCTGAAAATGTAAAACAGGACATGACAAGAGTAAACTGAAATAAAACAAACATGCTTCTCATCCCAAACATCAAACGTAAACAGCTGCCAGGACGCAGTGACACACTCATGTAGCTGCCCTGACTGAAGGACGGGGACTTACTCATCGCCATCTGGGCAGATGCCTGTGGTCTCGTCGTACTTGGTGCAGTAAACGTCGGGGCTGTAGTTGAAAGTCCCGTCCCTTCTTCGTATGGGTCGCCTTCGTCGCTGGTTGAGAAAATGCCAGTGAAAGCACGTAAAGGGTCTGTGCTGCGTACACTTGTGCTGGAGGAACAACGGGCACTGCTCTGTCCTGAACTCCTTCAAGTATCTGAAACAAGCAGGGCAAACACGAAGCGGGATTTAAACGGCTATCCGCTAGCAAGTAAGAGCTTAGCCAAACGAAAAGTTTAGCAGGGAGTCGTGTTGTAGCCTACTATACATTTTGGGTCAGTAGAGTTAGCTTGCTATGCTGAGTGAAGACTACGTATGTTTTTCGTCGTAAAGCTCGTACAGAGCACCTAAGCGTACGTCTATAAATGTGCGTAGCAAGAGGGAACTCAAAATAAGGCCGAGCTATTTACAAGCGGACTGGTTAGCGAGTTCCTGGCTAATCATTTAGCGAACCAAGTTGACGGTGTAATATTAACCAGACCCATCAAAACCCTTCATCAACAGCACGAAACACTTCAAAACGATCCCGCTAACGGTTGGCTAACCAGTTTGGTGATTTAAGATCCTAGAGTTTCCTGTATTGACGCAGATGTCTTTAGCGTACAGTCGCTGTCTGCTATGTAACGTTAGGTAGTCACAAAGCCAGGAAAAGCACCATGTTTTTAACGCACGCACAGGAGTTGAGGAATGCTGGAAATGCACGCGAGCAAAGGTGCGCGTTCAAACGAGCATTTTCAGCAGCGAACGATTTTGTTGTTTCTTTGCAGCAGCTTTACTCACGTATAGTGGGTAGGTTTCTCGGTTTGAGGAGACGCATTGGCCGCCGTTTTCGAAACCGACGGCATTTTCAGTCAAAACAATGAATTGCGCATGCGCTCGGATCTGTTGCTCCCGTGAATGCATGTTCGCCTGCACGCCAGCGCACTGCAAACACCAAACGCGGCCGCACGGGGGCAGTATGGGGGCACTGTAATCACGGAACGATGACTCACTTCACACACTGTTTATATCTTATTCACATGCCTTTGTTACGCCTCGTACCAATATACCTGTATTTGTTTGTATTGTACTTAGATTTTTATTCGTTTAGATATTTCATGATATTTCAGTCATTCTTTTTTGTAGTTTTTACCTATGGATATGGCGTTCTTTCTTTTTCTTTTGTATTCATTTTTAATAGTCTGTATAGCACTTTTGCTATAGGTTGTGTTTAATATTTGGCTTAAACACAAAAGTAATTCATCAGCTTTTGTGTTAAATAATTTGTCTGCCTTTATTTACCTTTATTTGTCTGTTTGTTTTTAAATATTTGCAACCGTTAAGCTTGTCGTGTTAAAACCTGTAAAACACTCAGTGTTACTTGAAAAAAGTGACTTGGGTTTTAAATCAAGATGTATTTGTTTAGTCAAATGCCCCTTACTGCTTGTGAGTAGTATAAATAAATGGTCTCTCATCCAATTAAACCTTTTAAAGGATTATCAAGCCATCACTGAGCAACAAGTGGAGTTTAAAGCTCCAGTCAGAGAGGGCCAGAAAACCAAACTTCATCTTAGAATCAGATGTTTTTCATGTTATGTGCTGAGTGTTCATTAAATCTAACCGATTTCAGGCCAACTCTCTGTTATGTCACAGAATTTAAAAAATATGCTTGAATGATAAATTATCTGGAATGACAGATAAAATCAATGTGATGTAGTTTGTAGTAAGTAAGCTTTGATGTAGTAAGTTATGTTAAGAGATGGTGATATATCAGATTGTTTTTTCTGTTTCTTTATTGTTGAAAAATCTAAAGGAGTAGTTGTTTTGCTTTTTGCATTTTTCTCAGCTTACCAGAATTCCACATTAAATTGACATCAAGTAGTTTCAAGGGTCTTTACTGCTGTATCTGGGAATATAATCTGCACTGTTCAAGTTCTTTTTTCCTGGGATTTTAATGTACAAATGCAATTATACAGCTCATCCATTATTCAGCTGCTCAGGTGCACCGAGTGCACTGCCTTATATTTATGCATAAGCTCCAGAGCATCCCGTTGTAATTACATTGACATGCCCCACCTATGCTAAGCTTACAGTTAGGCAATGTTGGGAATGTTTGTTATGTAAAAATAACATTTAAGGAGCGGAATCATATTTTTCAAGCATTATTTTTGGTATGCTTTAAGCAGCTCATGTTCATAGCAGAGGATAGATTCTTTTTAGATTTCAGCAATACGAATCCTACAACATACAGTAATGTGCAAAAATCTTGAGCCACCCAATATTTCTTTTATATTTTGCTAGGAAAATGAGAAATAGGTGCACAGCTTTATTGAAATGTGCAAACATGCATGGAAATACTGTACATAAAGCTAAAATAGAGTTAATAGAAATATTTTGAGCTTAAAAGTCAGTGTCTGGTATGACCACCTTTATTCTTCAACATAGCTGGAACTTTCTTAGACAAGCTTTCTTGTAGTTTCTTTAAGCAGTCTTCAGAAATAGGTCTCCAGGCTTCTTGAAGGACATTGTTATTATGCGTTACAATATAACGTACCTTGAGGAGACTGCTTTTGTGGTATATAAATAAAATTGAATTGAGTTGAATTGAATGTAATGCTCTTCTTTAGATGTTGGCTGCCTTTTGTTCTCTTCTCTGTCAAGATGATCCCACACTGCTTCAGTGTTGTAGTCTGCGCTCTGGGGAGGCCAATCCATGACTGATATTGTTCAATCGTTCCATGCTTTTACTGGATTATCAGTATGTTTGAGATCATTGTCATCCTTGAAAAATAAAGCCATTGCAAGTCAGATATTTTCTAGACAGCATTGCATGGTTGATCAAACTCTGACTGTGTTCATATTTCCATCACTTTTGGCACAATGTCAAACACCACTGGCTAGAATTCAGCCTCAAACCATGACAGAGCCTCCACCGTGCTTTACAAATAGCTGTCAACACCTCTTTCTCAATCTTCTCCATACATGCTGATGAAAAAACCAAACATTTTGAATTTGGAATTATCATTTCATGAGACCTGTTGCCACTATTTTTCAGTTCAGTTCTTGTGTAATACCTGGCATACCTCAGCCTTTTCTCCCTGTTTCCCTTCCTTGATAATGGCTTCTTGACAGCCACCCTTACTTGTCTGAGGCTTTGGCAAACAACAGATGGATCAACTGAAGGGTCAGATGCATCTCTCAGGTCCTCTGTCAGGTGTCTGCTGAATTTCCTCTTAATTCTTAAGGACAATACTTTGAGAGACTGTTCAGACTGAAGACACATTATTGGTTCATCCCTTCAGTTAGCTACCTTTTGAATTAGCTGCTATGAATGATTCATAAGTCTATGTTAAGACAAACAAAACAATTCTTCTGAAAATGGTCAGGTAAAAGCACTGGATTCAAATGACGTGGGAAAGAAGAAGAACTGTTAAAACCCTCCAGAAAGAGCAAAGAACTGTTGCTCAAGACCACTTTAAACAATTGCAATCGATTGTTTTTCCTTGGAAGCAAACTATGAAGAAATAAAGCAGATCTCCGTCTTAAGGAATGACCAAAAATTCAAACATTGGATAAGTCAATAGTATTTCATTCTGTTCTTTTATCAAATAGTTCTTGCTTATTGTGCAATTCAGAATTATCAAGAGGACGGACTGAATTTAGGCAGTGGAAAAGTCGCACCCTTTTCCCTTCTGTGACGTCAGCCACCACAACCCTTTAACCTTCCTCAGTAGTCTCAGCTGTTCACATAGTTCACTGAAAAGCTCTTCTCACAGTTGTGTGTGTTTATATGTGTACAGATGGGGTTTTTGCCTCTCCTTCAGGGCTCAACAAAGAGGGTCTTGGCTCTGGAGTCTAGGTGTTGCTTGTTTATATCAATGAACTTGACAGCCCTCATTGCATTATTACTTGCCTTTCTTCCTGTTTCTGTGCCCTCACGGCACTGTTAGAGCCGTGTGCCGTTTACAGAACATTATAAATCTTCAGATATGTCTACGTTCGTATAAAATTTCCAAGTATAAAATCTGTGCTTAATCTTTGTTAAGATTAACAGATTTATGGACATGTGTGAAAAGCAGAGCTTGTTGAATGGGGAAAGTGCAAAACAAAAAACAAAAACTAGCGTAATGGAAACACTAGTCGAGAGAATTTTTAGCATCATGCACTGCAAAAAGTTTAGCATTTTTTGCAGACGTCTAATAAACAATCACTGAAACAATACTCAGAGTAGCTTTCCCAGGCTGAGGGCCCGTTACAGCTGGAATAACAGTTTGTGGTTTGGACTCCTGTTTTTCCCAGTTACGCCATTATCTTTGGTCGCCTAATGCACACACACACACACGGCCTGCAGGCTGGCAATACACAGATTGTGTATAAAGATAACCTGGTTGTGATGGCAATTCCTGTATCCAGTATTCATAATGCATGATACTGTAAAATGTTTGCTTTTGTAAAAATGTAAATAACACTGTTAATATGCTTTGAACCATGTTATAATAAATTATAAAATATATGACTAGAAGTGCTTATGAAATTAAGAAGGAAGTGCAGTACTACACAAGAATTTACGACGTTGGTTACAGATCAACAAACAAATTATGACAGGTTTCATGCAACCTCTAATATAATGCCTCAGGGAGCATACAGTTGAAAATTTGTATACTGCACCTGCTAATTTGAATTAAATTAACCTGTGTGGTCAATATCTTAATGTTTATTATGTTCTGTCAAAATCATTTTATCAATTTACAGGCAGCTATATCGCAGTGATGGCCTCTAGGAACACAGTGAATCTGGAACAAGCACATGTCTGATTGGCCAAATTGTGTTACTGTCATTAGTTGTTTGATTCTACCTAAAAAAGAGAGGTTTTTACCTTGTAAATAAAATATGTGGATGCAGTATGAGAAGATGAAATGTTGTCTGTCAAAGCCTCTGTACTTAGAAATTAAGAATATATGTTAAAGAAAGCCTGAATGAAGCAGCTTTATGTTGTTAGCATTGAATGATATGTTTACTCAGTCTCCTGCTCTCCTGGCAAAAACAACACCTGCCTCTTTGCTTTACCATCATGCTAACAGGAACTGACAAGTGAGGTAATAACTGCAGCCATCTTTAAACCGAGCCCTGATCCTGATTCTGACATTGGATTCAATATAAATATGAGCACAAATGTTCTGCTTATCAATTAAGAAATAGAGGTTGTGTGTTAACTTCTATTTCCTGAAAGATCTACAAAATAATCTCAATATTTAAAACAGGTTTATTGATGCTATCAATAACTTTTACTTTCAGTTCATGGAAAAGTGGGACATCTTATTTATAACAATAAAGTAAATTTGTGAACATGTGTTTGCATGCTCCAGTGAATGTTTAAAGTGGACCTATTATGCTTTTCTTTGTTTTCTGTCATGTTAAACATGGCCAACATTTCAGATTGCTAAATCCATGTAAAAGTATGTAGATTTTCATCTACTTATAGCTCTTTATGAGGCTGGTTATACCAAATATGGCTGTCAGACATAGATCTGCAAATCTCTTGCTTGCGAGGGGCAGCTAATAAAGACTAGGTTGGCTTAAAGGAGCTACGTCTTTTTTTGCAGAGAGTTGAACTGAGGGGCTGAATGACCCCCAGTATGAGATAAATATGGATTATTTGGAGCTGTGAATCATGCAAAGTCACTCCAGTAGAGTAAAAACATAAAAATCTGGAGTTTTAAATAAGTTTAATAGGTCCACTTTCACTAAACATGGCAACATTTCAACAAAAGTAAAGAAAAAACTTAAAAGCAGAAATAAATAGGCACTGCATTGTCTTAGACAGGAAGAGAGCGAAGACGGTCACTAATTTAGTTCCAAATGCGGCCACATGATGGTGTGGATGTGTAGGCGTCCTTATGCTATATATAAATATATATCACACAGGGTGATATATTTATTATTATTATTATTATTATTATTAATCTTAATCTCACTTTGCCAGACTTTAAATAGCACATACCAACATCTTGCTTGTCATTCATTTTCTGATGCCACACAGAGAACTTAAGGAAAAGTAAATTTGGAGATTAGCATGAAATAGATTTTATATACTGTATTTGTGTGTTTGATATTTACTAAACACCTTGTTTTCCTTCTCATGGTGTAAATCCTTAATTTTTTTGTTCAGAAAGTGAGCAGGTTAACTGAGACACTGGCACAGCTATTGTATGAGGCAAAGCTAAATAACAGTTGAAGAAAACTGATACGTAACTTTGATTTGACGCAAGTTTGTGTAACTTTAGTAACTGTCTCTCTTCACACCTCTGACACCTCACCCCTGACAGGGAGGTGTAAATCAAGACCATGGTGGCAAAAGCGGTTCACGGCAGACCAGCTGGCCTTCTGCTTAATGAAGAGACGCAGCTTGTCCCTGAAGGTCTCTCCTAGAAAGCTGTAGATAATGGGGTTGAGGCAGCTGTTGGAGAAAGCTGCCAGATTAACAATGTGGCCTGTGAGCGGGTAGTCGTGCCACAGGGTGGTAGCAGTCCTCTGCGATGGGTCAGCTGTGCCCTGCAGTAGCTGAATGCTGATGAAGACGTTCTCTGGCAGCCAGCAGATGAAGAATACCAGAACCACCACCACAATCATGCGCAGGGCCTTCTGCCGCCGTGGCCACAGTCCACGGTGCTTCTGGGCCCTCATGAGAATTCGCCCAATCAGAGAGTAGCATAGACCAATGATGGAGAAGGGCACCAAAAAGCCAATGGTTACCTCCAGCCACTGAATCTCAAAGACATTGGCAAAACAGAAGTGCACCTCACCTCTGTGCTGGGTCTGCACAATAGTGAAGGGGAGAAGCGTGGCCAGGATGGAGGCCATCCAAATGAGGCCACAGCTGAGCTTGGCGTGCTGCATAGTCCTCAGTGGGTTGCTGCTCATGGAGCTAGCCAAGGCGATGTACCTGTCAAAGCTCATCCACGTGAGAAAAAAGATGCTGCTGTACATATTGACCTGCAGGAAAAGTGACATGAAGGTGCAGAGGACGGCGTAGTCGTAATACTTTTCATTCAGATTAAAGACCTCAATGAGAGAATCTGCCACCAGGATGAGGTCAGCTACAGCCAGGTTAACAAAGTAAAGATCGGGGATGGTCATCTTCTCTCTGTGGTTCAGGTTCACCACCAGGATTAAGATGTTACCAATAAATCCAATAGGAAAAAGGAGGATGGTATACAGGCAGGAAAGGAAGAGACCAACGATGTATGACTGGTACTTGTCTGAGTTTTCGCTCAAGTCTGTAGCATTGTATGGATATGAAGTGTTCAGTTGTTCCGTACTGTTTAAATATATCCAGACCCAAGAGGTTGTCTGCCCTTCCATACTGTCTGTGGTCGGCCCGTCCTAAATCATAAGCCACGTGTAAGTCACCTGTAGCTGCTACATCATTACACCACAGTAGTTCCCAGCTTTGCCTCTTCAAAGGGTGAATCATCTATGCTGTGACGGCATGCTGGCAGAAGTCAGGTGAGTGGAGAGAATCATTTATGGCTTCTTTGACCCCATGGTTACATCAAGTTTCATCTACCAAAAGATGTTTGATGCCGAACAGGAGCGCCTCCATGTCTTTAAATGGCCATTGGCCCTCGGCTTCTCCGATTCACATCACAAGTGCGGTCCTGAGATTAAAGGTTGGCTTTCTTTCTCCTCTTTTGAGTCATCTGATTTGAGTGCTGATTTGTCTCTTCAAGTCCACGTGTATCTCTATTCAGCAGGCTTTGACCCAAGATGTTAGTGCTGTGACACCTGAGCTGTCTGAACAAAAAAGCCCCCCCCAAAACAACAACATGAAAGATAATTAAGGGTAAAATCTTGGAAAAACAACATAAATCGTTATAATTATGATACAAATGAGATATATCAGGTACATAGCAGGTACTTAGGAATACTATCAAAAATAAAACATGAAAATTATACACCTGAAAAAGAAGATTTAGGGGAATAAATGAATAGCAACAACCAAATGTGCACATTAACATTCAAGCTTTAGACTTAAACAGATGCATTGAAATCCTTCTTTAAAATCCTCAACCAATCCGAACACCCTCAAACCGGTTTGTTCACACTGACTATTAATATAAGATCAATCCTGATTGTTAACAATTAATTTAAGATGAAAAAAATACATTTAATTCATTCTTAATCACTTTTTTGACACACACCAGTCAGTTTTGAGTGTGTTAAACATAAAATGTGTTTTTCTCTTCAGTGCCACATCTCAAGCTTTCCCTGGTGAAACGCAGAGTGTATTCTGTATGGCAAACTTGGCCTTTAACAAAAATTCTCAGCTCCCAGGATTTTATTCCCATCAGAGTAAACCCCTCTGCAATATTAATGCACTCTTGAGAGGCAAATATAATAAATTAATGTGTAGACTAGGAATCTCACAAAGCAATATGTGTACATTGTTTTTATATCCTTACTTTAAATGTCTCTGCTCTTTAAATGCATTGCACGTCATGATTATGTTGCTAATTAGACTTTTCTATTAAACATTTAGAGGCAGCACAAACCCCGAAATCTGATGGCAGCATTGATCAACAATTCACTTTATTCCTATATTTTTTCAGCAATCTAAATAATCTAAAAACTCTTAACATGGTTTTTTTTTCTCTGTCAAGGCGGAGAATTTTTGTAAAAATCATCTGACGATCATTGACATCTAAGAAATTTAATATATTACAGCTTTCTGAGTGATTACTCAAGTTGAAGACCTACTTAAGGATTACATAACTTGTGTAACTGCATTCACACGACATGAGAAAGCCCCATTCACATTGAAATTAACTGTAAATGATCAAATACATAGAGTAACCCCCACATGTGATGCGCTATTTTCGGTCTTTTTAAGACAAAATACATAAAATACATAAATCTCCAAACAGTACAAAGAATTTGGTGATAAAAAAAACCACACTTACATATAAATCTAGCATTTATTGCTCCTCCTTGCTTGCCTGGTGTAGAAGTCAGGGAGCCAGAGATTCGTATATCCCATGTCCAGGCTTCTCTTCTGCACCACCTGCTGTTTGGCCCAACCCTGTCTGGAAATGAGAGGAGGGTGGGAGAGACAGAGAGGCAAGAGATGATCTGTCACCCATAGTTTGTCAACATGCTTCATTTGATTATCTTACTCTTTCTCCTCCGACTTAGTGATTCCAAGGATCTGCCAAACATCTAAATCCTAAAATCCCAGATTTGAACTGGATGGGTGCTAAACTTTAAATCAAAGAAAAGTTGCATTTACCGTGGCATTTACCTGGACACAACCAGCTTGTGTTGTTATAGAAACCACTTATATTTTTTTTAAGTATTTGTTCACCTGGGTTGCCTCGCACTTAGTCCTAGGGCCAGTGGAAAAATACCGGTCATGACCTTGCTTTTCCATTAGTATGTTTGTATAATAAGTAAAGTATTGATTTTTTATGTACAACAAAAAACAGTGACGGTTGCTTATTCAATGCCCACGGTCAATACGACAATTACACTCAGATAAATCTTTAAAACACTGTGAGGTGTCACTTTCAATAAGTGGGAAACAAAACAGGCATTTTGCTACTGGCCAAGGTTTAACATCAGTATAATTTGTGCTAATTTATATTACACCTGAGACTATGGAGAGCTGTTGGATGTAGTGTTGGCTGATTTGGCATCTTCCTGACCACTCAGATGGATTAACCACAGATGCCTACAATTATTCCAGACATACAATAACCATGTGCTAAAACAGAGCTATTTACTGAGAAGACATCAATGTGAAATTAAATTATGCTGGAAAATATAATAGATAAAAGTATCCCAGTATAATTTATTGATGCCTTAAGCCTAAGCCTACTGTAATTAAGAGTAGGTATTCCCAAATGATCAGTTGCCAGCTGCAAAAAACAGTAGCTGCTACCGAAAACAATGATGTAATCTTATAATAAATGAACTCATTAAAGGGGACCTTATATAAGCATCCTGTGGTGGATGCTTATATTAACCTGATCCTGTAATTCCAAGTGTATAATATTTAATACATGAATTTTTAAAACCTCTATCGTCAGTGTGACTTCTATTCACTTGAAACACCTAAACAAACATTTTGCTGTCGCAAAAATGACATGACTTATAAATACAAATTTATACTTAATTATTTTCATTTGTCAGAAGGTTTAAAGAGCGATTTAGAAGATCCCTATGAGAAGACCATCGAGGCAACAGTTCACCCTAATGGGATAGGGTTACCCAATGGAGCCAGGCCCAGGGAGAGTGCCCGAGGGCGAGCGTCTGGTGGCCGGGCCTTAGTCCATGGGGCCCGGCCTGGCACAGCCCGAAAAAGGGACATGGGCCCATCTTCCTGCATGCCCACCATCCACAGGAGGCACTGTAGGGGTCGTGTGCATTGTGAGCTGGGGGGCAGCCTGGAGCGGAGGTCCTGGTGGACCAATCCCCGGCTACCAAGACTGGCCAAGGTTCAAACATTTCAGAAAATCTTTTTTTTATCATTTTGGTATCCCAGTAGCTGAAAATTCCACATAGAGGATTTGAATTGACCTAAGTATAATCCTATCCCTATCACTTGCAGTGACCTGTGAGCAAAAGGCTTGATGTAGAAATTATTTTTCTAATCTTGGCTTTATAATGTCATTAAACATCATAATATCTCAATATGAATTATACAAAAACACAATGGTAGAGTCTAAGGATAAAAATGTGGAACTATAAAAGAGCATAATAGCTCGCCTTCAAAAACAAAAACATCTAAGAAGGACTAAAGGAAGGAAAATTGATAATTCAGGCAAAAGCTTCCAAAAGACCAAACTTGACTGTAAAGTCCTCACAAGTTGGGAAGGTCGCTTCATTTAAAGACAGCCTGGGGAAGGCAGGGAGTTGGGGTCAAAGCTGCATCAGTGCTGGTAGGTATGGTGTTGAAGTTCCTTTGGTATTGCTGTGCGCCAGCCTAAGGGGTTTAAAAAAAGATGTGAGCAACAACAAAAAGCCTGTGGAGGTAGTGAATTTAAAGACAGGGAAGGTCAGAGGCGTCTGGACTTGAAGTTTGGACAGAACAACAACAATAAATGTTAGAATTGAAGAAACTGCAGCTAACACAAAAATAATGCCTAATGATGCTGAATGATTTTTTTTCTCGTAAATAAAGTGACGACAGGATTAGACAAAGAACAAACAAACAAACAAAAAATGAAACGAGCCGAAACCCGAGGACTTTGGACATATTAAATATGAGCATCCACCACTGTGAATTTATATTTGGCAGAAGATGAAGAAAAAACTATAAAAGATTCCCTTTAGAAAGGAAAAAAAGGGAAACACAGGATTAAAACTTAATCTGTTGTGTGTGGAGTTACTCACATAAAGCATTACAATCTTTACTGTGTTTTAATAATGTAAAAGACATAGCAGTATTATTGAAGAGACTTTTAAGGGACAACAGCAGCATGCAACAGCAGTATGTCGCAGAGCTTCATGTTCAAGGAGCTGTGTTTTGGCAGTGAGGATATGGTACAGCAGAGTAACAGTAGCAGTCTGAGGGAGCAGACAGGGTCAATACAGCAGCTGGAAGCCCTGCTGGTGCAAACAACTTTGGGGTTTTGACAGGAGAATGGACAACAGAGAGCTGTTTCTGTGGGTTACATAAAAGAGGATTTTAGCTGCGGTAGAAGGTCAGCGCAGCAGCACACACGAAGAAAGACGAGAGCAGCAAGTCCGAGAGGTCATGCAGTCAGCCAGATTGGTGTGATTGTTTTTTCCCCCAGCTACCCGAAATCTGAGTTATTCAGTCTGCATGACTTCACACAGATAAGGGGAAAGCGGGGATGCAGTGGTCAAATGTGCAAGTCAACAAAACCAAATTCATGATGACTGCTGAAGCACACTTAGTTGTATTTGTTTTAGTAGAGAACAAATACCTCACATATGCCATTCCCCACCAAAGCATGATAAAAAGCTGAAAAAGAAAAGGTGGGGAACTGACCGATTGTTGGATTTCTCTACAGTATGAAGCACTTCTGAGAAACAAATCAGGCTAAAGGTTAAATAAAGTCTGGGCCTCGTCTGGATAAGGTTTTTTGTTGCCTAGCATCCAGCAAGATCTTGCATGACTGAAAAGATATTGTGCGAGACACTAAAACTCACTTAAAAATGCTGCAGGAAATCTCTGTTTTACATATTTTTCTCTTTATTATACAGATAAAAAACAAATCATTATACCAGTTTTCGCCTTTTTCATTATCTGCATAACATAGAATTTCTATACTGTGCTTCAAATATATATTTCTGTCTTGTGGCTTTTCAACTGGACTTACAGTGTATGCTCAATGTTGTCAGAAAGGTGCAGTTCATGCTTATGTCCACTGGATGGCCCACTGGCATTAACAGTGATTGATGTTGGTGTAGGATGAGCAGTGGGTTACAGGAATCCGGTAAAAGTCTTCTGTGGTGTTTACAATGATTTATGAAAGTGTCTGAGTGTTTAAAAGTATTAAAGCAGGTCAGATGTTGATTTTTTTTTATTCTAAAAATAGACAGCAGGTCAACTAATGAAACTGATGGATAAATGCAAGATGAATCAAACATTTCTTTTGGTCTCATTTTTAAAAAATTGAGCCATAAAATTCTGTCATAACTACACAACATACTATTGTTATAACTCCTCTTTAAGAACTAGGCTAAATATGGAAGCAATACTATCAGTACAACCAGTGTTAATGGGAAGTTTTGGGGTTTAACTGCTTGTGGTTGGGGGAGTGAAAGTGGGAGGTCTGGAGGAGGGAGGGTACAGCACCCTCATCTGCCTCCACTTACTGGTCTGATGTGCTGCTGGCTCTATTCAGCATCTCCCACAGCCACAACCACAAACTCTGAATGGAACATCCTGCCTGAGTCCAGCTCCTCTGCACTGCTTCCAGGCCTATGTTTGATATTTAGCTGATGCTGGGATTTTTATTGTTAGTCTATTTTTTTTTTTTTCATTTCTGGAGATGAGAAGCAAAAAGAACAGGTTTGGCAATGGAGGAAGGGTGGGTTGAATTCAAAGCATCTGCCCCGGTGCACATGTTTCCCCAGAGCTGAAGTGATGCGGTGGGCTGAACATGAAGGTTCCTTCCTGAAGCTTTCTGGTCTGTTCTGAATTTATTATGGTGGGAGATTTCAAACGTGTCAAGGCCAGACCTTCCACCATGTGAAAGGAACCGTAGCCCTGTTATTCTGCCATTTATCAAGGACATGTTCACCATGTTCTTGATAAATTGCAATCTTTAGATTTGTTTTTTTGTACAACTGCTATCTTTTTGCTGTGCTCCTGCCTTTTCACTTCCTTTGCCCTATTTAATGTATTAACTCTTATTCTTTTACTATCATGTGGAGGGTTTTCCTGCCTGCAGTCAGACTTTTGCTCTCTCTTTCTTGTGGCTTGGTTGCTCTAGGAATTCAGGATTTGATGCCACTTCTTCCCCTTTTTCTGATCCCAGCGTGAGATACCTTCCTGAGAACTGTAACCTGTTTGGTCTTGCTCCTGCCTTTACATTATATAGCCCAGTTTTCATCCACATTAAGAAAAAAACAGCGGTGGGCTAAGGTTTGTGTGTGAAATGTGGATGAGTGCCAGATAAAACATTTCAAACCGCAAGCCAAATTCTCTGTCTTCATAGGTGGTCTCAGATACTGTGTGTAAGACCGAAGCCGACCCTCATACTTCTGGTCTGGCTGAACCTTTAAAGGAGAAAAACAACATTAAGACTAATGTAGCACATTACGAAATCTGTGCTATGTCAGCATTACTCCATTTCCAGACACATGCTGGTACACTTAAGAGCTTTTCCTGGTGCACTTAGCAAAATAAGGACGAAAGTGTGAAACTTGTAACCTGACACAATTCACACTTCACGCTTTGCTTTTATTCCAAGCAGATAATCCATACCAGATAATGTGTATGTGTAACTTTACAGTATATGGCAAAAAAAAGTAGTTTGACATTATTGGAAAATATCTTCTATATGCTTTCCTTAATGCACCTGCAGGCCTGGGGGAGTTGGTATCAAGTGCAACATGTTGCTGCACAGTTCCTTGAGGGCTTTTAGTTAGTGTGCAGTTGTTTGGGTTGTACGCGGTTTGTATGTTTCTTTGGACATAATCATGTGGGCTTGTAAACATGTCCAATTACCCTTTTGTAATCAGCTCGATGATAACAACACATATGAATAATCATCCCTGCGTGTATGACGAGTTTCCTGCTCTTTAAGAGTGACAAACAACTGACAAACTCAGTAACTGATGAGTGATGGTTTGTACTTTTTGAGTTAAAAAGCTCCGAGGAAGTTCAATCCTCAGAGATGGAAACAGCAGCCACAACAACCATGTTTTTTTCACTTCATTATCATATCATTTCCAGGTGCAGTGCACATAATTCAAGACCCCTTCCTCTTCCCACTGGAGATCTTATGTTTGCCTCTATATTTTGGTCTCTCAGGTATTATTAATCCACACACTGTTGTGCAATACAGTGTAACTGCTTTCTAACTGTAATATGAACATCATAACTGATTACTTCAGCCTGTTCAGATTTAACTGAAAAGTTGGGTGTTTATAGTGTGATTCTGCTAACTCACACACTTCTAGCTCTTACTTGCAGACAGAGGCGCAGCTCTAGTGTGTAGGGCATTGTTATTAGATGCCTACACAACATTGTTTTGTGACAGAGAATAGCAGCAGCCTCGGACTGTCAGACCCACAGAATGTTGGGAATGCTGCTATTTTCCCCAGCCTGTGTGTCCTGGTTAAAGGGTCCCTCCACAAACGATGTGGTGTTAGCCATGTGGTAAGCAGGAGGGGAGCTGTGGCATTGTTCACAATTGCTTTCACTGCAGCTTAGAAATACGGAACAACCTACACAACTTTCACAGTCCCCTCCCAGATCTGATAAAGGTCTTTGGGATTAAGTTGCAGACATGCACTCAGTCTTCCTTAAAAAAGAAAACAAGGCTTTTCACTCTATGCAGCCTTCATCATTAAAATGTGTAGTATCTGAATGCACAACATGTTGCCCCCCAAATGATGGGCTACAGGAGAAGACCACCCCAGGTGTCAGTCTTGGTCAGCTATAAAAGTGCACTGAGGCTTTTACACAGGCTCACGAAAATAAGACGAGCCTCGATTTTTGCTGTAACATTAAGATGGTAGGTTAAAAATGTGACATAAACAACATGAAAACATGTCGTTGAGTCTTTACTGTCAAGAATGAAGGCAGATTTGGATGTTCCAATGTGGTACAAGCACAGTGTAATTAATAAAGTGGCCAGTGAGTATATAAATGCCTACATCAGAGCTGATTCACTCATCCCATCATCTAATCAGGGGTACTACTGAGATTAGTGTCACTAATGAACAGCTCACATGCATATGCACCACCAGTCCACCAATAACCAACATCTCAACATGACTGTAACTTAGCTAACATCCACGTAAGCTCAGATCTATGGATTCAAAACACAAACATGTTCACTATTTAAAAATAATACAAACATCTGACAAACAGAAGCATTGTTCACATGACCGTACGAATGGTAAGATTTCACTGAGACAGGAAGGAGCGGTTATATCCATGTTAGTTTATTGTTTAATCAGTCTTTGACTCAGCCGACAGTAGAGTACTTACAGAATCTAAATATATCTCTCAGAAAATAATACTGTATTTTTTCAAAGAGCACGGTGTCCTCCTGCAAGACTTTTACATACAATATATACAAATCATTTTGTACTATACATATACACTTGTATACACAGTCACAAAAGCATAACATCTGAATGTGGATTCATCTGGATGTTTGAGGTTTGGTTGTTCAAATAACTAAAATGTATCTGTACTTGTTCAACATACAAGAACTCTTAGGGCTGTTTCTTTGCGCTGACGTGAGGTTTTGGCTGCCTCTGAAATAATAAACCATTCTCAGACACGAGCAGCCATCTGAGTTAGGTGTGATTCGAGCTTTGATCACGCTTTAGTTTCTAGTTGTGAACATCACGCAATCACTCCATGTAGTGACCGCTGATCATTAATTCTGCCAAGGAATTGGGGTTGGATAGTTAAAAAACATTAAAAAAAAACCCAGACTAATGGATGAAATTACAGCAGTGGTTAAAGAAAACTGATCAGGCAAAGTTGGGCAGCACATGCACACATCATCTTCAAGCAATTCAGAAAAACTTGATGGTATTTTGAAGCAAAACAGTGCAGTTATTTAGCTACTGGAATCTCTACATGATTGTCATTCTCTTAGTGTCGTTTGGTGCAGCTTCAGGTCTTATGCTAAACAAGATTAATTATGAGCACCCTCTGTTTGGATATCTTTTCATAACACTCACATGCAGTTGATAGTATATCACATGAACTGCATAAGCACATACAAGTTGTGCCTGTTCAATATAAGTATGTTTTTCGGAGGAATGAACTTATAATTACAAAACGTAGCATAGAAAATACAATTTCTATGCTACGTTTAACAAAAAAAAAGGACTTTTAGAAATTCAGTCCAGTGTTTGCTCTTCATTCCTAAATGCTCAGTTCACATTAGGACACTGAACTGAGTGCAAATAATGATTAACTGTGCCAAAAACCATCCATTCAAGGATTTTGTGGGGCAGCACATAATGCGTTTTAGTTGAATACTATTTCCCACTGACCGAATCCATATGCATGTAATGAGGGCAGCGCATGAAATGCTTGGAAAAATAGAGAGAGTGTGTACGTGACTTTGTTATAATCTTGACAGCAAAAAAAGGGTCAAACCTGTTAGTACATCTGGCATTCCTTCACATTTTACAGCAAAAGCGCACTCGCCCAAATACTTCAAACATTTCAGCTCAGCTTTGGGTCATTAACAGAGTTAATGTGTGCTTGAAGGTGTAAATTAAAACTGAATACAAACATACGATTCATATCAGAGCGCGCCCGTCTCCATTTAACTTCGAGTGGACGCCCCACCTTGCTGGTGTATCATTTCACAGGCTGATTAACAAACTGGCCCTTTAATTCAATATGCAAACTAATGCAGTGAAGCAGCAGACCGAATGCTAGAACGTGTTTTTAGTTCTGATAGCTGGGATTTATCGCCATCAGATTGTTCTGTTCACCGTTTACCATGGCAGGCAAGGAAGCAAAGCAGCTTTGATAATAATGTGCATATTACCTTAATGCATGTGAGCAGCATTACAGTTCAAACTCTTCTGTATCGTACACACTGCTTCCAGGTGCTTATCAAGTGGGCTTTTCATATGTTTAAGAAGGTTTTTGATACTGTTAGTGTGCAAAAACCTCACAGCCAGTCATGAGTCTTGTGGCCTGTGCATGACAACCCCTCAGGGCTCTTTCTGTGACCCTGTGTGGGCTTCACTGACCCTAAGTGAGTCTCTGGGTGTATAATTCCTGCAGAAATAGATCAAAAGTTAACAGAACACTGGCTGTCAGCTCAGCTTAATGAGTGGATTTCAAACTGTTTGTGGTTATCAGGTAAGGTTATAATCAGCAGAGATCACACGAGGTATACCGGTTATGTCTGAACCCTGAATACAAGCTTTACGTGAGTGTTCCATTTAGTTCTGTGTGATTTCAAAGTGGTGTAGATGTGTGTGTGTGTGTGTCTGTATATATATAGTGGAGCTTGACAAATGTAAAAATAATCTCTTTGTATGTTTGAGTGGATCAAAACTTCAGAATACAATCTTTAAAATTAAAATGGGAACATATCTTAATATCAGTACTTGGTTCTAGCCACAGGGTAGTACTGGTGTGCATCCAAGACACACTTAATATTGTACTCCACCTTCAACATGTGAAGATTATTTAATCTGATAATCAAAACAAATTAAAGCAGAAGGAAAACTGAGTTCAAATAAAAGAAATGGCCGAGGCTTATAGTTTGAGGGCGGTAAACAATGATTTCCACTGGCACGCACACCGTTCATTAGTGGCGGTTGCTTATGGGTATACCAGCCACCATCATTGCAGGGGTGGAGAGGGTTCTGTTAAAAAACTAAGTAACTTGGCTGCATTTGATAATTAAATTTTTATAGCTTATTGGATCTGCTTGTGTGTTAGAGGTGAAATGTAGGCACAAAAACCACACCCACTCCCAAAGGAGGACGCGGAAAAACTGGATTTTTTGTTGTGAAACTCTGTCCTCAGTAGTTATTGGATGATTGTTCCCAATTTACTACCCTTAAACTAGAAGCCTGAGCTTCTTGGTGGAGAAATGTATTAAAAAAAATTAACACACAAACAAACAAAAAAACAGCACTTAGTGGTTTTTGTTTGCATTGTACCTTCATTGCAGAACTAGATAGATCAGATTAAAATCCGGGAAGGTGACAGGAAATTCCAGAGTTAGCTACGTTGCTCTCAAAACAGTCCGGGGTTGTGAGAGACCCCCGTCAGATACTGGCGCTATAGAGGGGAGATAAGTGCTGGCTAGGCCGAGAAGTGGGAAATGCAAGCAAGGGAGGTGGGGGATCTCACGTCACCACTTGCTGTACTGTTGAGCGTTCACGAGGGCAGGACTGGTCTCTGCAATGCAGCCTCCTGAGCAGCCGCTGGAGCTTGTTGGAGAAGTTTTTGTTCATCTGCCTGTACATAAGAGGCATTGCAAAGCTGCTGGAGAATGCCAACAGTTTAGATACGCATCTCAAGAAATAATAGGTAGGTAAGTAACGTGCACTGCTAATGTATCCTGGTGCAACAACTACAGTATGTACTAAAAGAGTCATGTAGTACGGAGTCCACAGTACGAACTGCACACAGACTGAAGCTAGCAGCAACCTGTGTATGGAAGGGTCCAAGCGAGCAGAGTCCTGATCCAATGGTGTAGATTCCTTCCTGATGCGCAGAATGAGCACAAAAGCGTAAAGCACAGCCAGGGCGGGCACCACGTAGCCGATGAACATCATGATCGAGTCCGCTGCCTCCTTGTTCTGCATTTTGGAGCATTCGACCATCTTGGTGGAGATGTGGTTACACACATAGAAGAGCAGCGAGGAGAAGCTCGTGAGCACTGCGCCGCCCCAGATAAACCCGCACACGTGTTTGGTGTTATACACACTCGACATGTACGTGCGAGGCAGCGCGCGCTCTATGTAGTAGTCCAGACTGAGCAGCGTGGTGGAATACATGATAACCAGAGATGAGATGTTGAAGAGGATGAGTAGGGTGATGTAAACCTCATTGTTATACTCCCACACATGCCAGCGGGTGAAGGTGGAGCTCAGCAGCTCCACAGGCGCCACCAGGTTGAGCACGAGACCCGCAATGGCCATGTTGACAAAATAGACATCAGGCATGGTCATGGACACCTTGTTTGAGAGGTTGACCACGACCAGCAGCACATTGTAGCACAGGCCCAGTGGGAAACACACCAGGAGGTAGATGAGGGAGAGGATTGAGAGGATGAGGCCAAAGTCCCGGCAGAGCCGGAAGTCCACGCTGGTGTCCGTCTCATTGTAAACCATGCAGATCCACATCGCTGGGCTCTGACACGGATCAAGCACTCTCAACAGGTCGACTGTGGACAGAGTCAAGGAGAAAAGTCATTAATGAGATATGTGTATGATAAAGGTAAAAATAACATAGAATTCTTGGTAGATTCATTAAACTCTTAAGCTTTGCTATAAGGATTAGTTTACCATTCTTCTCAAAAACCATAAAGTTCACAACATCCTAAAGTTTGTGTGGCTTTTGTTTTCTTTTTGTTTGTTTAACATATATGAATTTCCCTCGTCACGTGCTTCCACTGTCAGAAGCTGGAGGTAATGCACCTACACGCCTTTTGCCAACTGCCACTGTACAAACAGGACAAACACGCAAAGCCTGAGGTTAATAACCGTTAAAGAGTAATGTTTGGAATTCCTTTGAATAATAAACCCAAACACGGTGCAGTGCAAATTAGAACAGATAAAGATAAAGCGTGCCATAAATTTACCACAACTATGCAGAGTCATCAGAGAGCGGTTTAGGACTGAATCCGAGCTTCGAATAACAATCGAACAGTTACCAGAGAAAGCTGAATAGCACGTTTGCTATTTGAACTCTCCATCATTTTCAAACAGAGCAAATCATTAAGTGGCTTCTTGTGCCCTTTGAATCAGGGCATTGTAATCCTGAAAAAAGACGACTCTAGTGACACACAGGGAACAGTGAAGGACCTCTGAAATGCTAATGATGGTGGCCACCAATGAGGGCATAAGTGGTGAGCCAATTAACAGCTTAAACAGGAAACATATTAGCCAATCCTGTTGGAGTAGAAGGGTTACAGTAGAAGAAGAACAGTAACTCCTTCTCACTCGTGATGCATGTGTACCGGTAATACAGCTTTCAAGAGGAAGAAGCTTTTAAAACCTTCTCTTCCTGGGATCTGACTGTCGATTATAAACATTTTATTTTTATGTCCCAGTGACGTTAAAGTGACAGTCATTCTCTTTTCCCCATTCATTTAGATAAGGGCTTTAAAATAACAACCCAGACATGAGTCGAAATAACAGGCAAGTCGACAGACTTTCTTTTAGAGGGGCTTTGATGACGACCATCGTGACACAAATGTTTCATTATAGGATAAAAACAGTCATTGTATTTTGTCTTGCAAAGGGATTTCCCTCTTAAGGGGCACAGACATAGGAAGAGCCAAGCAGTGACAATAACATGTCAATGAATTCAGCAGCTTGTGGTGACGGTGGGGAAAAATAACCACTGGTGACACAAAGGGGGCGAATATTGAGGTAAATGTACCTCACCTTTAGGTGAGAGACTGAAGCAACAATCAGTGGAAGTAAAGGATACAGCTGTTGACATATGACTAAATACATTAGTGGATTACCTAGGCAACCGTCAGAGGTAAATCCCTTTATATGCGGACTGGGCTTTAGGGAACAAGTGCACCTAAACAATGTGCACAACGAAATACGCTCAACAGCTTAAGGGAGCCAGTGAGTTCAGGCTTTTCCTTTAATTTGTCATCTATGCGTATACAGTAGTATATATGACTGTAAAACATTTTAAAACTTATTTTTAACATCACCCAAAACTATCTTTATTTTATGTCATATTTATGGATTTTATGAAAAGGTCTCTGAGTTCTGCTTGATATTATGAAAATGATTTGTTTTTTAAGCAAGGCCACGACACAAAAACACGTCCACCACGTCTCGCCTATTATGCCACGGGTAACACTGTTAATTTCACTTCACTGCATCTGACTGACTGAATACAAACGCCTCACAATATGTTTGATTTGCTAGCTCAGCCTCAAAAACCCACCATTTCTCCTCACTGGCCAGAGCAAATGAGGCCTTTGTTCTGGCGGAAGAATACAAAACTGCATTTGTTTGACACCTTGGCAAGCCGTCTCTCCCTCGCTCTGCCTCGGCCTCCTCGTTCTCCCTCCTACAGTTGCATGCAAGAGCGCCGCTGACTGTGCAGAGCTGCCCTTATATTTTTCATTCACATGCAGCATGATAAAGAAGAACATTTCACAGACAGCTTTGGTGCCGAGTCAAAGGCATTTATCTTCCGTTCAAAGTTACTGCCAAGCTGCCTGGGGGCTGGGCAGGCGGCGATGGGTAGATTTATAAAGAGTGAAATGTGAAGCAGGCTTCAGTGAAGGGTCAGCGAAGAACGAGGTGTAGGTTGGAGTTCAGGACAAGGTCAAAAAACAAAGGAAAGGGGGAGACAGCGTAGACGTCAGGAACATTTAGGAGCGAAGCTGATGGGTCTGGATGATTTAGATGTTTCCTTACAAAATTAACTGGGGTAATTCTTAGGAAGATTATTATTATAAGCGAAAGTAAGTAACTCAGGTCCCACAATATTTCCTTTCCTCAGAACTAAATTGACAGATATGTTTCCACATGTCTGGCTTCACTTGCAAAACTGCTTTTGGGAAGGGACGATAACATTTTTACATGGAAACAGTACGCCCGCTAATCTGTGCAGAATTTTCTGTAAATTTTCTCCACGAGAACACCCTGAAACAAAGTGTAGGAAGGTGGTTTTGTTTTCAGGGGGATGAGTAACGATGGCAGTAAAGGAGAAACATTCTTCTGTGTGCTTACGTAACACCACTACAGAGAGGCTGTTTTGGCCTTAAGCCTCTCACACACACACAAATACACTCAGTCTCTCCTCTGTGCTGCTCCAATTGGCTGCAATGGGGCTGTAGTGGGGGCTGGAGCACAGAGACGGACAAGAAGTGGATCGGGAGGAGGGCAATCTTCACCGAGTCGGGAGCACTGGTCAGCCCACTTGTAAACACTGCTCTCAAACACCGGCAGCTTGGTGACTCATTGACGAAAGCAGACCTTGAAAAAAAAGCACACTATAACCAGTGCTCCTCTTTTCATCGATTCGTGCTAAACCCCCCTCACCACCACCACCACAATGCTTCCATATACTAAGAAGTACAGTAAGCTTATTCACCCTTTACTTCCTCCCACAACCTTTCATCACTTACAGAGAAAATGACTTAAGGGGAAGTTTGTGATTATTAAAGAGGACTCACTGCAATGTGGCTGGCAGTCCTCATTAATTAGCACCTGCTGTATACAGACATTTCTAACTCCCTGTCATTAACACATTGGCTCACTCTACAGCTTCTGATAGCTGCAGGAGTTGTTAAAAAAAGAGGGCAACTGTTCTCTCTCGTATGTATGACTCAAACATTTGCACTTTGCGTAGGTTTCTAATTTATTTCTATCTAATTATCTTATATTTGTGAATATCTCATTAAAAAAAGTCTATTATGCTTGAGAACGTGAATCCCAAGTTAAGAAAATAGGTTAAAAGTATAATTCTGTAACACTGCTGGTGAGTTTTCTTTGCATTTCCCTTAAAACCATCTGTGGGATGCCAAAAACCCTCAGGAAAAACCCTGATACGCATCTCAGTTTATTCCCCTGACACTCTTCTCATCCAAAGGAGTGCTCATCGGGCCAAAAGCAGAACTTAGTTTGCTTTTCAAGAACAAATTTAGTGACCAGTACTCCCCCCATGAGGACAAAGTCGTGCTTTCCTGTTGCGGGTACATAGATGGTGGGAATCACAAAGTCACTCAGGATGCAGTGCTGCTCAACAGCTCCAGAAGAAAAAGCCCCATTAATAATCTCCATAGGGAATCTGAGTCGTATTGTTGTAACCCTCCAAAGCAGTGTTAATATGAGCTGTCTGCTGTTGTTGTGGAAACCCACTTACAGAATCTGCATGTTTGATTAAAATATCGATATCTGACAGCGGCATATCAATAATTGCATTGCGAGAGGAAGCAATGCTGCCGTATTGATATTTTTCTCCACTTACAGGTCGCATTTTCTCTCTGCTTCTATTCTTTTTGAACAGTAGGAAAAAGGCTGTACGTCACGTGAGAGAAAAAATAACGGGACCGTTCATGCTTGCTGTTATCGCCTTCGTGAATGATAACAGTAACAGTAACAGCCTTTTTGCCATTGTGGTGCAATTGGCGTGACCATGTTGGAGACACGATTTCACGATCGTGTTGGTCTCAACCGCCATTTCAGTGATATGTCAGTGCAGAAAGTCACAGATGATATACACAGAGAGACACTGCAACAGCTTGGAAAAAAATGAGACTTTCTGGAGAAAACTCTGTGACTCCTTTGCTTCCTGTTTTGACTTTTTCCAGCATTGATGCTGAGGTTTGTTTGTTTTTTCTGAGCTCTGACACCTGGTATGCAGAAGACGACTGCACACCTCAAAACCCAGACAGTGACCATAAGCAAAGCTTTAGAGGGATCGCACTGAAAATGCACAGTAAAACAACCATTGCTGATTTTGTCAGACAATATTATGCATTAAAAAATATGACCAAAAGACATGCATTGTCTTAATTACCAATCCAATCTTACAAACAACCAATGTAGTGCAGAGTATATCAGAGTTGCATTATTAATATTATTTCTGCAAAGATGAATCTTTAAAAAGGCCAAAAGCAAAAAATAAATAAATGAGTAAAACCTGAATAAGCAGGAATAGAAATTAAACCATAAAAATAAAATAAAAACACACAACAAAGCAGGGTGTGTTATGCTGGTATAGCGTTAATAGAAATAATATCGTACATGAAATAATGACCTGCTATGTAAAATTGGAAAAGCCCACATTCTAATGGGTGTTTTTGTATAATCCTTTTGGACTGCTCGTTGTTTACCATAAGCATTCATTCACTCTAGGCAACAACCACTCATGTCGTGAAAGTCAGTGCACTTTAGCTCTGCGCGTTTTGCCAGCAGCCCACGATAATGAAATCTCTAGTTTTCTACTCAGCTGAGTGAAAAACAAGCAAGGTGTAAGAAAACGTCCACCCCTGACTCGGAGGCGGAACAGCTTCATGCTGCATGATCCACGTCTGTTTTGATTCAGTGTAATGAGGGCGATTTCATTTTCTAGCCCATTTTGGAGCCTGTCAAGGCTACAGCTGGAGGTGGCGTTGTTGGGGTTGAGTGAAGGTCAGAGAGAGACACTACACCCAGCTGTTATTACGACACGAGTGCTGTCAGAGCAGTTGTGGTCAGGGCTAAGCTCATGCAGTCATTGAAGTATGCATATTATCTTTTATTAATTTCCAAGGAGAATGGTAATTTGTCAGTTTATTTTCCTTTCATACGGTTGTTGAATAAAGCCTTTCAAGGACCGTTCCTTAGAGAACATGCCCATCACGGTTCCCTTCTTTTATGCTACATTAATTATGAGCTGTGCTAACAGGAGATATAACTATTCATTCATTTACATCTACTGCTACAAGCATGCAAACCAGGAGAGAGCTCTATAGCCTAAGCTGAAAACTCTTGAACGTGACTTTGACTGCAGTTGTACACTTGGTTAAACCTTGTCTGAACTTTTTGCACTACGCCATGTCAAAAGCGGTTAAGTTTAATATCCCCAGAGGGGGCAGCCCTGCTTCGGCATGCTTCGGCCCCACCAAACACGATCGTGTAACAGTGACGCCCACGTGCTTGACGTCTCAGCGTTCTGAAGCCAGATATCACTGCCTGATGGGAGCAGTGTGACATACTGGGCCCACACCCCTCGTATATCCTTACTGGAATTTACAGGCCCTTCTCAGAAAGCTGCGAGTGATGTCACATGATTTTGTAGCCATGTCTACAGCAACACAGCAGCAGCAGAATGTACTACAGCCAGAAAATAAGATTACGCCATTCATTTTTGCACGTTTTTGTGCAGGGGTGTTTCCGGGGCTTTTTCAAACGGCTGTCCACGGGACAGAAATCATAACATTTGATTATAAATAAACAGTGTAGAAAATTGGCTTTGAATATATTTGACATCACTTTAGATTGTTTTGCATGGAATATTTGTTTTCCAAGTATTTAGACTGTTAAAAATATATAAAAAATATGCTTCAAGTATCTAAAATTAAAGCAAGCGTTATTCTTATCATCATATATATGATATTATTGAATCATAACTAGTGATTTATTAATGTGGACATTGGTTTATTGTTATGTATGTATTGTATAACTACAGCGTTGATATAAAATGGTAGATTAGGTACAATCTTTATATTCAAAATAACCCACACTCTGAGGGGTGGCCATCACCCCAGTGGACTCGCCTCAGATATTGTGGCTATGCAGCACTATCAGACGTGACAGGTGACACAATATAGCACTTAAGTTACTTTAATAACCCACAAATCTACAAAGTAACTTATTGCAACTTATAAGATACCTTGTTTTTCTTTCTCTACATTTAGCAAATGAAGAACAATAATGTGTCAATGTTAATTAAAATCCTAGCATTCCAATTCAAGCCCTGGGGAAAGGTTCTATGCACAAATTGTACAAATTGTTATCAGTTTTTGTACAGTGGAGGCAAAATAGCTTGAGTCTGAAAGCTTTTAAACTGCACATTTTCCTGCAAACGATAGAGATCTGCTCCCTTTATTAATGAGCGCATCACTGATGCTTTAATGGATTATCTACTTCACAAGGGGTGTCAAACATCATCTGATTATCTTTGAGGAAACAGTAGTTCCTCTTATTGAGTTCTAGTGTAACACAGTCTGGTCAAACATAGGTCAGTCTCAGTCTCAGCAGCCTTCCCGGCTTCTTTTCCGGCAACTTGCTGAACTGTCAACGGCTTCAACAAAATCAAGAGTTCAATGGTCAGCACAAAGCAGGCTTACTGTCATTAAGCCACAGCCACACACGCCCAGTTCCCCTCCGGTCACATGGATGAAGTTGATGACAACAAGTGCAAAGACCGAGTCTTAAGAAGCATTTCATTTGGGTGACAAGCACTACTGACTAGTGGCTAGAGCTACTTCGCAATGAAGTGGCACCCATTTGAAAATGAATGATAAAATATAGTAATTACCAGTAATAACCTTCCTGCATCTGCTAAAAGCAATGATGAAGTAAGAAAAGGACTGAAGTAGGTAAAGCAAAGACACACGATCTGTCAAAACAAACCCAAAGTTTGGTGTAAAACCTCGTTAAAATTAAGATTAAGACTATTTTTTGTGTGTATCTTAATGGTTTAGCACTACAAGACTGTATATGTGTAGGCATGGATATAAGAGAGCGCATTCAGACCTAGGTAACAAAGCTGTGCTCATGTTGCAGCTTGTCATAACATACATATTCCTCACAGTTAACAGAGCCACTAGTTTTAGCTCCCAACAGAAGGTATCAACAACAGATTGGAAATGATTATTCATATAAAGAGCAGATTACCTGAGAGGCCTTTTGATCAAAATGCTACAACTTTTTTCTCCCCTGCACCTCAGAAAGCTGATCCCGTGAGAAACCTCCTCGTCAGGTGTTGTTTTCAAATACAAGCCCGTCGCTGAAATTGTGGAACTTCTGGAGCTGAACAAAGCTAAGAAAACACCAGCTAATGGAGTTGGAGGGGGGGTTTATTTATTTTTCTTCACGCCGTGTCATTACACTTGACCAGGCAGATGAAAGCGAGGATAGCTGTCACGACTTTACCATTATTTATTCCACCCCCTTTCTTTGTTGGCACAACTGCGACTACTCACTCTCGCATCTAGTCATCCCCAGTGGTGCAAATTCACTTCTTCCCACTTTCAGGTGAAAGCCAGAAACCGATACCTTTCGCATTTGTCGAGATGAAACAATGGAAACGAGAAGAGAACTCACCACAAACGTATAGGCTTGGATCGGTGACAACCCTATGGAGGCATTGGGTTTTGATGTAGCATTTCCACTCTCATTTCTCAGTCGTTTCATTTGGGTATAAAAAAAAAGACTTGCGCTCGTGAAAACTAAAACAGCGGGAGGGAAAAAAAAACACGTTTTAGTGGATTTCAGTTGTTTCGCTCCGCATCTATCAACTTTTCGGACGAGGCTGGATCTGAAAAGGGGCCGACCGTTACAGGCATTACTACTGCTGGAGTGCTGCTGAGCTCTACAGTGTGTACACACGTGACCCTCCCCCACTGTCTCCTCACTCCGCTCCCCGCTGCTGCTGCTGCCGCCGCTCCATGGTCGCGAGGCCCGAGTGGCCGTTCTGTGCTCTGATTGGATGGAGGACAGGGAGGTGGGGCGCGAGGGAAACCCACACACACACACACACAAACTCGTGTTTTCATCACTTTAGAGGACATTACTTTGATTTATGTTTGTTTCCTGGAGTCCTGTCTTAACGTTCAACTTAATCCAAACCTTATCCAAACCTCAAGCCAAGCCTTCATACTAAAATCAATTACGAACGTTTGGTGGACTTTCTTTTTTATACCCTCCAAAAAGGAGTCCAATGAATCTCCAGGACATCATGGTGCAAAATATACACAGTAACTCGTAATTCATCAGAAGAATGGCGTAATACACAGCCTGATTTGTTATGGACTTCTCTGTGAATGGCGAAATCTCAAAACATTCATCATGAATCAATAGAACATTTTTGTAGCAGTCTGTACCCCCATTTTGTTTTGCTTAACTCCAACCAGAAACTTAACCCTTTTATGCAATGCTTAATTTTAACCATCCAATCAACCTAATCCTACCTAAACCTACTCCCAACATAACTAGTTGTCCCTAACTTACCTAACCTCTACCTTAACTTACTTACCTGTTCAAAACAACATGAAAAAAAAATATACAGGTAACCTAAACTAAGGTAACTAGTTAAAAAAAAGAACCTGGTCCAAGTTTTGTCACAGGACAGGCAAAGTGCTTTTGTGATGATGCACGCACAAAATAAGCATGCATTCCTCCTCCTCTACATTCCACACATTAGTTTGTAACAGGATCACTGGGCGGCATTATTTTTAGATTAGTTTTTGGGATGAAAGACAAAACAGCTACCAATGTTATGTTTTTCTGAGATGTAGTACCCTGTCTGAGCAAAGTATTTTTGAACTTTAAATGCATGGGTCTGTTACTTAAGCTGTATTTCCCAGTTTGGTTTATTGTCTCACCACAATCTAAAACAATCCAGCTCATTGTTTTAAAAGATGTGTTTTTTAAAGGCCAAAGGACCCCTAACCATAACCTAATTTAATGTTGGGTTCAGACAACCCAATGATGGTAAGTCGATTGGTCTGGGATCAGTGTATAATCTGTCAAAGACATCAGGTTGTGAAAGAATAGGGCAAAAGCTGAGTTTGTATTCTTGAAACTCTGGGGTACAAAGAAAGTTTCTAAACCTCCTTTCCAACTAAATGTTGCAAGTTGCATGACTTGCATGACTCTTAAACTCTTAAAGTGATTCAAAAGCTTTGACATGCAACATTTTTAGGAGCTCTTGCTCAATTCATTTCAATCAGAACTGGTAGTTGCGCCAGTTTCATTAATGCTAGAAACTTATTTGAATTTGGCCTTCAACACCATTACTGACCTTCATAACACCTGCAAAGTTCGAAGTGGCTTTGGTGTTTCTCCAGCTGATTAAACAGTAACTGTTGAGCGCAACACCAGAAACAATTGAAGTCTTGATAGGGGTGAAGACAGATGCCTGTATATACAATTTCTGCTGTGGCTTTGTATGATTCCTGAGAATAGTATTGTGTTCAAACTGAGGATTTAATACATTTTGACACATTTTTACAAACTAAAGAGAAAATTAAATGAGAACGTAATGATAACGTTCTGTTTATGTTCTCTTTAATGAAGATGAAATGCAATGCTCCCGTCTTCCAGAAAGGAAGAAAACAAACGTTACATTCATAACCCCGAAGGTAGCGTACGAGTGGATTTCTACTTTCTTACACACACGAGGAAGAAATTGGAATATGACAAAGCTTATAATCAGCTTGGGGAAACATTACAATAAATGCAGTACAATAAAAATCATTTGCATTGTCCTGCTGAATGGACTCTGAAAAAGCAGCGGGAGTTTGGTTAAGGAGATTAAGCATTATAATGCAAATTGTTTACAGTTTAAAGCAGAAATCAGGATTATGAGACATGTCAGTAACATAAAAAGTAACACTATAGGATTATTGCAACTAATAGCTCATTTTGCCAAACATTACATTGTTACAAGATAATGAGCCATGTTAGAAACTCATTTATTTAAAAGCAATGGTGTTTCAAATGCAATTATTGGGATATCATCATTTTATAGCTGAACTGGAGCTACCCTACATTACCCTACAACAAAAACCTTTTTGTCCATACAGGAGTCATACATAGAGTATGAATTTACTGCTTACCTGAGGGAAGGAGGAATACAGTAACAAAGTAAAACACAATATTCAAGGACATAAAACATATACTTCATTAATATCTAATAGAAGTAGAAGTACAGTACCTGTGCTTTGTGCTTTGTCGTGTCTCAGTTAGTACTCCTGCCCTTTAAGAGTGCTGAACATTAGTCTCTTGTTCCACTTTCAAAGAAACAAAGTAGCTACATCGGCATAATTTCTGGTGGGTACTTACAGCCAGTCAAAGATACTGAGAACTGTGATGTTCAAGAACATTAAGTTTAATCAGATAACTAGTCGTAATACAGGAAACTGTATGCTAAACTATTTCCTTTGCAGTTATCATTGACTCTGTCAGCTAATAAGAACTGAAAACTCTGTGCTATACATGCAAAAGGCAGGGATACTAAGTATCACATGAGTGTGTTAGTTTATTAGTCAGTGTTACAAAAGGCTTGGACCAAGCAGAAAAATGTCAACAATAGTACAACTATCTAGCAACATAAAGTCATCATGAAAAAGAGTCAAACCTTTACAAAACAGCAACAATTGTAGTTCAGTTTGGCAACTAGATTGAAAGTGGCCACTCTGTAAATTAAGTATAACGTCAATCCTCAGAGTTCTTGTAAAGTGTTTATTTTCCTTGTTCCTGTTTGTCTTAGTCTTTTATCATTGCTTTTCAGCTAATTGAGGTGCTGCAGTAGAACAGCACACACTCGCTGCACTTCTTGTGAAAGCATCGCCCTGGAGACAGAGATGTTGTTCCAGTGATTACACCGTTGACTGTGTTCCTTTGTCCGATAAGACATTCAGAATTTGTCACGTTGTCCTTGGAACACAAAGTGCTCATTCATTCAGCCACCCCCTCTGCTTGCTTCTGAAAACTGATCAAATTCATGAACGATTGGTTTTCTTTACAATCAGTGAATTTCAGTATTACGTTAATCTCACAGCCCACTGTCTCGCAGATTGCCAGTTTGTTTTATGTCATGAAATTGCATTAAATTGTATAAATCACAAAAACAAAGTCCTTAAGGGGTGTTTTTAAGGCCGTTGAGGCGAACTTTAAGTAAGAAACAATTAAAAGCAGGGGCAGGTTCAACCCCACAGGTATTCATGAATCATATATTTATTATTAATCACGTATTTATTATTCTTATGGTATCTATTATGTTTCTATTGTTCAGCACTTTGGTCAGCCTTGTGTGTTTTTAAAGTGCTATATAAATAAACGATGATGATGATGATGATGATGATATACTTAAATGATTGATCATTTAAAAAAAAACAACCCAAAACCCCCCACATTTCCTTTCTAGAAAACAGATACCTGCTACTGTGAAACCAGTTTTCTTTATTTAACTACCACATGCCCATGCTACAGTATTGTTTGGCCTATTTGTGTGCTTCTTGATCACACTGGAGGGGGGAAATGTGTGGTAGGTGTTATTTATGTGCTAATATTAGGTCGCTTTAACATGTTGTTAGGTGGTTGCTAGGCAGTTATAATTCAACTTTTATCACCATAAATGAGAATCAACCAGGTATTTTAAAACTAGAATGCTTTTATAAGATGTGATGGGTGCAAAAAGGTCAAAATAATTTTAGCCTGTTGCTAGAATGTTGGCAGGCAATGTGATCGCATCATAATGCATCATCATATCAATTCAGCTTTTGTGGCTAAATTTGATGTCACTGTTGTAAAATAAAAATGATCTGATGCGTCTGTATCATTTTACAGGTGTATAAATGTTTTTTAAAAATGGGTCATTTTAGCCAGGTGAGGTTTGGTTGCTTAACTTATGGTGTTAAGCAGAGGAGTTTGCAGATAAAGAAACAAACAGAATGAGATTTTGTGTATTATACTTACCATTTTGTCATGTAAACTTGGGTCTGCACAGGCCATCCAGGTTGGATGAACAATTCTGACAGCTTAGATATTTCAGGTTCACCTGTGCTGCACATCTGTTGTAACTAATCAAGACACAATATCTTATCAAAAATTTATTTTAAACGATCATATACCCTGGTTGAATGCTCTGCGTTATCCATATCTGCGTCACAAAATAGTATACAATATGATATTTTTCCAAATCCTTTTTTTTTTTTTTTAACAGGGAATGATCATCACGATTTGACTGATTCTGAGTAAGTTAGGAGATTCAGATTTGGCTGTGATAGGTGGCTGTTAATAATCCCATAACATTCATATGATTAATTCACCAGTATATGTAATGTACAACTTAATGTGCTGGTCAGAACAACCCCTTACTTTCACCCTCTTTGTTCTAAGCCACTCTCACGAGATGAGCACAAGCATATGCCCATTAAAAACCCATTCTCATACCCATTGTGCAAGAACACCTTTAATCCTTGGAAAACAGTTTGAGGCGTTGTGATACTCATCCGATCTTGTCTGCAGAAACCCATCTCCAAAGTCTTTTTTGTTCATAGGTAGCTTAAGGAGCTATTGGAGTTTGCTTTCTCAGGTCACTTAAATTACAATATGCTAAAAAGCTGCTACTGACCCCTTTTTTTGTTTTTATTTTTGTCTAGTGATGTAAAATAAAATTGCCTTTCATGGGTTTCTGTTCTTGCTTGTATGACATGTAAGAGCTGACAAGACGAGTGACATTTTTTAGCTATGGTAGTTCTTGGTCTCAATTTCTGACAACATGACATGAACCCTATTATTATTATATACAGTGGTGTGAAAAAGTGTTCGCCCCCTGCCTGACTTCCTATTTTCTTTTGTATTTTTTGACATTTAAATGTTTCATATCATTAAAAAAAATTAAATATTAGACCAAAAAAAGTGTTTATTATTAAGGGGAAGAAAAAATCCAAACCTACATGGCCCTGTGTGAAAAAGTGACTGCCCCCACCTTGTTAAATCATGAATTAGCTGTGATTAATCAGATCTTTTACAAAGCTCGGTTAAATTTCACTGCCACATCATTGTCTGATTACTGCCAGATCTGCTGAATCAAGAAATCACTTAAATAGAACCTGTCTGACAAACCGAAGCAAGCTAAAAGATCTCAAATAGCAACACAACAAGAAACAGCTGAGAAACAAAGTCACTGACATCTATCAGTCTGGAAAGGGTTACAAACTAATTTCTAAAGTTTTGGGACTCCAGCAAACCACAATGAGAAACATTATCGACAAATGACGAAAACATGGAACAATGGTGAACCTTCCCAGGAGTGGCCGGCCGACCAAAATTACCCCAAAAGTGCAGCGATGACTCATCCAAGAGGTCACAAAAAACCCCAGAACAACACCCAAAGAACTGCAGGCCTCCCTTGCCTCAGTTAAGGTCAGAGTTATTCGTCACTGATTGAAGAAAATAAGAACAACCCCAGGTTTCTCTTCAGCACTGTAGCCAGGCTGACAAAAAGTCAGAGCTCTACTGAGCCAACCATCCCTTTAACGTTAACTAGTAATGACTTCATGAACTTCTTCAGAAATAAAATTTTTATCATTAGAGAAAAAATTACCAATAATCATCCCACAGATGTAATATTATCTACAGCTACTTTTAGTACCATTGATGTTAAGTTAGACTCTTTTTCTCCAATCGATCTTTCTGAGTTAACTTCAATAATTAATTCCTCCAAACCATCAACGTGTCTTTTAGACCCCATTCCTACAACACTGCTTAAAGAAGTCCTGCCATTAATTAATTCTTCAATCTTAAATATAATCAACCTATCTCTAATAATTGGCTATGTACCACAGGCCTTCAAGGTGGCTGTAGTTAAACCCTTACTTAAAAAGCAATCTCTAGACCCAGCTGTCTTAGCTAATTATAGGCCAATCTCCAACCTTCCTTTCATATCAAAAATCCTTGAAAGAGTAGTTGTCAAACAGCTAACAGATCATCTGCAGAGGAATGGCTTATTTGAAGAGTTTCAGTCAGGTTTCAGAGCTCATCACAGCACAGAAACAGCTTTAGTGAAGGTTACAAATGATCTTCTTATGGCCTCTGACAGTGGACTCATCTCTGTGCTTGTCCTGCTAGACCTTAGTGCAGCGTTCGATACTGTTGATCATAATATCCTATTAGAGCGATTGGAACATGCTGTAGGTATTACAGGTACTGCGCTGCAGTGGTTTGTATCATATCTATCTAATAGACTCCAATTTGTTCAAGTAAATGAAGAGTCCTCTTCACACACTAAGGTCTATTATGGTGTTCCTCAGGGTTCAGTGCTAGGACCAATTCTATTTACATTATACATGCTTCCCCTAGGCAGCATCATTAGAAGACATAGCATAAATTTTCACTGCTATGCAGATGATACGCAGCTCTATCTATCCATGAAGCCAGGTAACACACACCAATTAGTTAAACTGCAGGAATGTCTTAAAGACATAAAGACCTGGATGGCCGCTAACTTTCTGCTTCTTAATTCAGATAAAACTGAGGTTATTGTACTCGGCCCTGAAAATCTTAGAAATATGGTATCTAACCAGATTCTTACTCTGGATGGCATTACCTTGGCCTCCAGTAATGCTGTGAGGAACCTTGGAGTCATTTTTGACCAGGACATGTCCTTCAAGGCACATATTAAACAAATATGTAAGACTGCTTTCTTCCATTTGCGCAACATCTCTAAAATTAGAAATATCCTGTCTCAGAGTGATGCTGAAAAACTAGTTCATGCCTTCATTACTTCCAGGCTGGACTACTGTAATTCTTTATTATCTGGATGTCCTAAAAACTCGCTGAAAAGTCTTCAGCTAATCCAAAATGCTGCATCAAGAGTCCTGACAGGGACTAGGAAGAGAGAGCATATTTCTCCTGTATTGGCTTCCCTTCATTGGCTTCCTGTTAAATCCAGAATTGAATTCAAAATCCTGCTCCTCACTTACAAGGTCTTAAATAATCAGGCCCCATCTTATCTTAATGACCTTGTAGTACCATATCACCCTATTAGAGCACTTCGCTCTCGCTCTGCAGGCCTACTTGTTGTCCCTAGGGTATTTAAAAGTAGAATGGGAGGGAGAGCCTTCAGTTTTCAGGCCCCTCTTCTGTGGAACCAGCTTCCAGTTTGGATTCGGGAGACAGACACTATCTCTACTTTCAAGATTAGGCT